>NC_060208.1:212847500-213462500 GCF_021130785.1 Homalodisca vitripennis | reverse complement strand
GATTTTACATGTATGGAAATAAAAGGTTGTTACTACACTACACATTTTTTCAAACAGATGACTTTGTAGAAATTACTTCTGATTTTTAAATAATTATGGAGCTTTCCATGCATAGCGTAAACACATATCACGCCGATTTGAGTTAAATACCAAAGGATTTGTATAAGGAATCAAGGGAAAAAGGAAAGTTGTTCTTTTCATACCGGACGATTTCTCAAAGTAACCAATTAAACTGGAAACTTTTACTCGTGATAAAGAAACCTTTGTAAACGGTCAACTTCTCATTTCAAAACTCAGTTTTAAATAAAGCGAATTTGACGGCTAAATGTGAGAGCGCATTCAATCTACAACCAACACCTTTACAACTATATCTTACCCTTGTTTTAAGTTATGTGAAATGAATACCGTAATCAAAAATTTGTGCTAGAAAAGCAGATGATGTAAAAGATAGTTAGGATATAAATTAAGCATTCGAGTTTGGTATCCCATATGAGTATGGTATACGCTTGTTTACACACTTGGTACTAATGTAATCAATACACTGCTTGTAGATGGTGTTATACTAAAACACAGCTACTTGGAGCCCAGAACTTATCCTGGACATATTTGTTTTTAAATAGTCAATGTCTTTTATATTTGAAGCTTGTATTTGACGTTGGTAGGATTTTGAAGGAAACAGGATGTTTCCGGGACCTTGCAAACGTTCAAGTGACATCTGCAAACAATAAACACTACTTAATTGGTTGGGTCGGTGAATGCAGACCTATTGTGACCTGTATTCTGTAGATCAGTTTTAATAATTCGAGTTTTTTAAGTTTTTTAAAGTCCATGTTTTAAAGTTAGTGAAGTTACACACAAACATTGTGGTTCGTGATTCCTGACTTATGGCATGTCAAAAACGCTCTTCTATGATTTGTTTATATTTTACCCTACTTTGGAATTATGTCTTAGTTTAGTTATTTACCTGAAGAAGAGAAATAGTTTTCAGATCACGAAACCGTAGAAGTACTGATTTGTTGTATCACTGCACGATGGCAAATGTCCCGGAAAAATAAGGAATGTCATTTGAAACAGTGGGCCACAGATTTGAGGAGTCTAAAGATGTGTTATTATTTACTAAAACTTTCCCGGGGTTAGGCCTTTACATTATTTTTAAAAGAGCTCGTCTCCTTTTTGCTTATCGTTTCATAGAAAAGAAACGTAACTTTGGAATTCGCAATAACATTTTTCCCGTAAATAACGCTTTTGCTTGTTTCTGGGCTATGGACCAGTGTTTCAAAGACAATAAGGACGAATATAGGCTCATCATGTTGTCCAAAACTCTTACTCTACTGTACCACCGTCAACAAACTAAAGGCTACCTGAACTGAAGTCATGGCTGGAGAGCAGGTGCTGACACTTTGGACCCCTCCTGGATAATTGAAGGCAAAGGCGGGTATCCTTGACGACCGACCTGACCAAATGACGGCGATGAGGGACATTTGCGAAGAAACATCGGATGAAAACAAGATGATGATTATAGATAAATGTAATTACCACACCAAACTGTATGAGACGGAATATCAAGATATCCCCTTTCATATCCCATACAGGTATTTGACACCAATAATCTAAACTCAATCTTGTATTCAGTTAATAGATGATAGCTTGTTTAAAAAATTTAAGGTCCACTCCACGTTTTTTCACCTCGAGATGATATCCAATGGAAGAAAGACAGACAGGTAGAAGTGTGAGATAACTTTTTTCCCAGCCCACTGAGTTGTGATGTGTAGTCAAAAATGTGCATAATTCTAAGTCGCAAATTCCGGATCAATCCCTTTCTTCAGATATATTTGCGGAAAGTTAGGCCTTTCACTGACGCTTAGTTGTAAATTAACATAGATGGACACTGGAAAAATTACGGGAATTTCGATATTATTCCCAACTTAGAAGAGGAACTTTATTTAATAGTTTGAAGTCTATATCGTAATTAACCATTTTCCAGATATTATGTGAACGACCGACAGAAGATGGCAGATTTTCCATCCCCGTAAATGCTATTAGGCTTTGTTTAAATGCTCAGTTTGTATAGCTATTTAAAACTGTACACAACCTTTACGTTTGAAAATCAACTCAAGAAAGAAATAAACATCGATACCACTAAACAATGTTAATATTAGCCTTCAAAGCTCCAACCAGGTTGTAAAACAAAAATAAAAGTATTACTTAGGGAACAACTTCGCATAGAGTAATTTCTAACAGTGGGTACAATTGTTCTTACTGAATTGAATTTTTAAAATACAGTAAATAAACAGAACTGGTAAAAGAAATTAACGCTCTAATTACAATCATATATGATCTTCTGGTTCGCGATTGCAGAAGCACATTAATTTTACTGTCAAAAGCCATGTATTTTGGGTCTGTGGATGTGTTAAGCATCTGGTAATGACTCACCAGGTTTCGCTGACTGTTATTAAATATCTTACACACGCTGGCTTAATATTACGACATAAATCCAACGGATTTTTCTCGACAATACCAAGCAAGTTTTTGCCTGACAGCCAGTGAGGGAAAAAGTTAACTATATTGATGTTTAGTACTCAGAACTGACGTTATTTGCATCTCTCTTGCAAACATTTAAATGCAAAACTTATATTATTATTAATGTTGAACCATTTATTTGTACTATTATTAAAACAAATATATATTTTTATTAAAATCATATGTAAAGTGTTTTGTTTCGGTGTTTTTCCCCGGTGTTTTGTATTGATAAATTGTTTTAAAAGGATATTGTTCTGGGCTGGAAAATATGTTAAATTGGAGAATCTCAACCTCAACAAAAATCTTATTCTTTTCCTCTAATGTGAAATATGTGTAACCACATTCAAATATTATATCAAATAATTATTATTTGGTCACTATAAACTAGAAACTGCAGACATTAAGATATGAGTAAAGAATTTGTCCCTGCGTACCTGTACGACGAACGAAAAACTTCACTGTGTGAACTAAGTAAATTGTTACTAAGCAGGTTTAGTCGATAGTAACAGGTCGATTTAGAATTGGATTATGCTCAGTGTATTTTAGAATATTTGAGTCATATTAATACGTAAGTTGTTTAATATTCATACGAGGATTAAATAATAGTAGGCTGCAGTTGCTTGTTATTAAACCTGAGTAGGGCATTCAACATAATAATATCAAGTTTGTTTTTGCGATTGAACGGAAATTGTGAAGGAAACAAAAGTTTTCCAGGCATTTTTCATCATTCAGTAATAAAAATAACGTTGTGTTACTGATTATTTGTATCACTGAACGATAACAAATGTCCTGGAAAACCTGTTTCCTTCACATTATGTACCATAATTAATTCTTTTTTTTGGGTTATAGGCGGAAGTGCGCATATCGGGAGACATCTCTATAATTTATGTGTTTTCATAAGAAACGTTAGTTATTTTTTTAAAATATGAGATGTGTAAAAATATTAGGTAACGAATCAAATCGGTAAGTCTCAACGTAAATAGGTTATTTTATAAGACAGAGAAAACTGTGTAAATATAATGTCTGTCACCTGGGGCCTGAGATTTCACGAGGAACATGAATGGTGTCCACTAACAATGAAAAATCGAGCCGAGTCGGTTATTGTGGAGACATTTCCTGTCCGTGCAAGATTATCAGTTTGTTTCTCAGTTGTTATGTCCGCACCATCAATCTAAATAAGTGCTTTGTTTCTTATATTTATTTCTCTACAGGTTGTAGAGTTGAGTTAACAGGATATTGGAAGAATATTTATGATTTATATATTCTGCAGTAACTACTAGGTACCGGATTGGCTTTAATAAAGTAAACTTTTCCCCTACCATAGCAATGTTAACCCCTAAGCTGTTTTATTCTTTTTATTTTTTTTTGTTATAAATATAGAGGGTCTCATTTAAGATATATAATTACTACGTATCTTAAATATTCTTCTTTTCAGATTTTTTAAATATTTTAATTGGTTACTAAAAAAATGTTTTACTTTAATTATTTTACTTTACTACTTAGATATTCAACAAAAAAGTGCATACTTCACAAAGAAAAACTTCAAAAAAAATTTTTGGATTCTTATTCAATTATATACTTAAAATGAGAAATTCCCCATAACGCCGAAATTTAAAAAGAACGTCAAAACTCGTCGAGTTTTTATTTTTTTTTTTTTCTCACAATTTATTATGGGAGAAAACTTAAGGCAATTTTTATTACAGACGCTCCACAGTACATAGAAGAATTTTTTTTTAATTGTGAAAATTTACTCGTATTAAAATTATTGGTGTTAGAGTTATAAATGGGGTAGGTTTTTTTATCGTTTACGCTGTAAACTCCAATTATCTTATTACATTATCACTTCGCTGTTCATATTCTATAGCTACAATGACAAGCTGTGTATTATCTACACAATAAAATCCATTAATGCGGGATTAGTTTACGACTGTATGATTTATTACCTCTATACCTCTGGTACGGGTTGTGTGTAATTCTTTAAAGTAGAGTTGTGTGTATGATAATGTTGATTTTCTACACTCTGTACCAATCGTTTTACGAGTGGGGGGTGACTAAAAAAGACTCGAGGAAAGATAGATGATTGATAGGCTACTTAAACAATTCTTCTTGGGCAGTGATGGGTTGGGTTTAAAAGGGTTTACACTCGATGGATTCTTCAATAATGAAGTAAAGGATTGTTTCATTAAACTAGATAATTATTATAAAATATGTATGCAAATTTTACAACTGAGTGGCATTTACTTACAAGTATAAAAATTAGTTAATGTAATTCCTAAAAAAAATTTTCCTAATTTAATAATGAATTTCCTCCACTCTCAAGATTTTTAATGATTTTTAAATAAACAATATAAAGGAGAGAATATAAAAATAGAATATTATAAAGACTGAAATATTTGGATTTTCAAGAGGGAAAAAATTAGATGTAGCGCTAAATATTTATGCAGTTATTGAGATTCATTAAAAGTGTAACTAAGCTCATGAATGCCTACACTATAGTAGTATTCCTAAAGTATTCTAAAAGTTTTGCTCTTAATTTGCACCAATATTTTCTATGTTAAAACCAAAATACCACTTAATCTAATTAGGATATAATATAAAATTTCTACAGTGAAAAGAGTTTCGTATTCGACAATAAAATATTATGATTGGTGTGTTCATGGTAAAGGACTACTTAACGTACAGAGATAGAAATTTTGTAGTAGTTCATCTAAATCTGTTTGATGAAATTTTACATATTGTAATTTAAAATCAAGATATTTCATACTATAATATATTGATACATTTAATACAAGTTTTTTTCAATATATTCTTAGGACAGATTAAATGAAATTCGGGACCCCTGTTTTTATATCTGACGCATATTTTTATGTTTAAACATTTACATTTTGCCTTGCGTTATTTTCATTTTAATGGTGTTTCTTTGAAAAAAACTTATGAGAACATTGAGACAACTATGATGTGACTCTAGAATTTAGGCCCCACTACTAGATGTCATATTCTATATTAAATTAGATACAGCATCTGAAACCCCAACAGTGAAAGCTGTGAAATATTCCAGGACCACAGCGCTCACAAATTGTTCAGCATTTGATCTCGGATAGGAGATATAGCTCACTCCCTTCTTGGAGGGTAGTGTTTTGAATCGGTAATCCTGCATACAATGGAACTCTGACGTAGGAAGCTGGTGTTTAAAACATCGTCCGTACACAGTTCAATATTTTTTAAACAAATGCTCCACCATATTGTTTGTAATTTTAAAAGATACATGGAATTTCAGTAGTTTAAAAGGTGGAGATAACATTCATATCATTTATTTTTGTAAATACTATGTGTATTATATTTATATTCAAAGAGAAGTTTTTACCATCGCAAATTACTCACTTAAATGGGCTTCTTTATGAACTATTCATGTTGGTACTTGTAATCAATGAAGAGTTGTTGAGATGTATATATACGACTTCACTATAAAGTACCGTACTACTCATTTACATAGTTATATTCCTTAAAATATCATTTTTGCATACAGTTTTAAGTTTTGTTCATTAAACTGTGTTGATTTTCTTTTTTGTTTGGTTTTTTTTACTATGAAAGGGGTTTCTGAACGGAAACAGGTTTTTTTAGGATATTTGCCATCGTCTAGTGATACAAAAAGTCAGCACACACACTACATTTCGAGATGTACAATCTGACCTTTTATTCAGGTAAATAACTAGGCTGACACATAATTACAAAACAAGGTGTAATTTAACCAAACCAAAAACCAGAGCGTTGTGACGCGAACAATCCAAGGGAATCACAACCACATGTTGTGTGTCAACTTCACTAACTCTAACACATTCACTTAAAAAAACTAACAAAAAAAAAAACACTAATTGTTGAAGGTGGAGTTTTGTATTTGTTAATTAATTAAACTTAATCACTTAATCACTACATTTAGAACATATAAACCAATAAGTAACACTTAAATTTTTGTAGATGGTCTTTCGATAACAAAGCAAAATTTTGTGATGTCTGACAAAGATAACCTTTGCTATCGAAAGGCTTCACAAAAGTAAAAATTTTAAGTATAGGTTTTTATATTTCTAAATGTATTGATTAAGTTACAAACACCTAATTATTACTGAACTACAGGAGTACAGGTCACAATAGTGTCTGCATTCGCCGACCAACTACCTACGACTGACCAGAGGCTACTAAGCAAATGGCAATCGTCACGGCAGAAACAATATGGTGTGGCCTAAAAAATTATAAAGCATATATAAATTTATTTTATCAATAACAATTTTAACATTTACAGTAAAAATATTATAGGATATGGGTACAAAAGACACCAGTTTTTAATTACTGAATTATATTTATGAATGATTAAAGTTGGTTCCCATTATAAAGAGGTCGTAGGATCATCCCTAGCATATACAACTTACAGTTGAAGTACTACCTCAATCCGAGAATCTATAGAGATAATATCTACAGCAGTTTCCACATTGGTAACCTAATCCCCTTTATTAATGGTTTCTTATTGTATGTATAATATGTTGGTTATTATAGCTGTTAGAATATCAGCTTTATAGCGTCCAAAGGTACTGTGTATGAATGTGTCTGTTATTAATTAATTGATATTTTTACGCTGGTTTTCCTCATCAGATTTAAAGGAATAAACTATGTGTTTACACACATTAAAATATTAGACCTATTAGATTGTCATATAACATTAAGTTTGTTTACACGGCTTTACTTACTCTACCACAATTACTAAATCCTCACCACAACGTTCATTTAAACCCGATCACTCATCAGTCCAAACTTGAAGTATATTGGGTCTTCAAAACAGCATAAAACATGCACAATTTGATCAAAATAAAAACTTTATATTTATTAAACAATTGATATGCTAATTTTATGTAACGTAAAGACTACATCAAGGTTTACATGAAATAAAGTTTCGAAAAAGTGTTTCAAATTATTTCACCGAAAAATCCTGAATTCATAGATTACTTTTCTAACAGATATGTCTAAATAGTAATTCTACATCCTCCAAGAAAGATATTAAATTATCTAGTCTTTATTATAAAGTATATTTATGATATATTTTATGCAATACATTTATCAAGCTGTTCGTTCTTTCTGGAAATATATAATGACTACGAATTTATGGTAAGCGGAAAAAAAAAGCAAGTCGTTGAAGTTGCCCTTTCAAACTATACCCATAACATCAAAGCTAAAAATAGCTTCAGTAAAACAACAAATAGAATTTTTATCTTCATAAAAAGCGTTAAACTGTACTAAAACTGTAGAAGCATAAAAGCTTCTTTAACGGAAGTAATTCTTCTTGTTTACTTTATAAGAAATAATTAGTTGTGAAATATTCAGGTGGCCTGTGTTTTATAAATAATTATGAAATAGTTTGCTTAAATCATGTAAAAATGACGTTGATACATGATGTACGTTTTGAAAATTATTTACCTTTATTGTAATGAATCTGCCCTTTACCATTTGCCCTCCTGGACCATTGCCTTTCTTGTTTCTCTTCGTTTCACAACATTGATTTTTCCCTCCTTTTTCGACCCAGCATATTTTTCTAACTACAAATTAAAGCTTTGGAAAGTTAAACATTGCTTTCAGATCGTTCAGGGTTTATATTTTCTTTAGGGTTTATGTACACCAATGCAGAATTTTGTTGTTATCATTTTGTTATTATTATTTCTATACTTTTTACCATAGAGTCGGCAAAGGCTCTGGCTCTAACCAAGAGAGGCGCGAGTTCGATTCTCGGGAAGGTTAGTATATAATTGTAAATTGGTTGTGACCGTAAAATTTTAGTATGCTCAATATAAAATGCTATTTGAGTAGGAAAAGCAACCCCTATTCTCGATATACATGAAATGCACAAAGTGAATAATGGCATTAAATATAGTTTAGGCTGTATCAGTTATACTTTCAAATGTGAAAAATGCTTAATTTTGTGTTTCATTAATTATTGTAGGAGAATTCGTTTCAAAATATTAATGTGTTTTTTAATATGACTTAATACACTATAGATACAGTAAACTTGTCTGTAAAATCCAATGATCTCATCAGAATTAATTTTATGGATAAGCCGATCTCCTTATATACCTTAATTTGCGTCCCTCCTCATAGGCCACTGGCTGGTGCGAGGAGATCTAACTATATCAATACGAACAACGAGGAGACTTGATACAATACAAGGTCTATGGTACTGATAAAAATTGCAAGGGTCACAGATAGGATTTGAACCTGCGCTATCTCTAACTTGGACTCAAAGTCCAGAGTCTTAGACCCGCTCGATCGTCCAAACGGCACTCACAAACAACCATATGCAAGGGCAAATTACGTTTTCCCAGTAGTGATCTTTTAAGAGAAAAACAATTTTTAAAACAATAGTAAGAATATTATTTTTAGACTTAGGTTGGATTTTGATGTGAAATTAGGATTGCTATATATTTAATACGAAATAGAGTTCTTAATGCCCATGGCTATGAGTAATCATTATATTATCGAGAAACAAAATATTTTCTAACACTCAAGTTAATGACAGTATGAAATGAAGTAAGTAAGTGAAATGTATTATCATCAAACTTGATATCACATGTATAAAAATAAAACCATACAAATTTTCAAGTCTATAATGTCAGATTGTCCTCGTGACATGTGTAAGTGATATTTGATAGATAAGCTTCGATAACACTCAGCCAATAAGTTTTACACATCTCAGCTACATATATTGTTGATAAAAATCTTACATTTAATAATGTTAAACCGAAACTACCAGTAATATAATCTGCTAAAATACACATAAGTAACTTAAAGCGGGTTATCATTAGATATATAAGCGGGCATAATAAGGTATATATAAGGAGATCGGCTTATCCATAAAATAATTTTGATGAGATCATGGATTTTTACGACAGACAAGTTTACTGTATAATGTATTAGTCATATTAAAAAACACACATGAACACCATGATCACCTATAAAGGTGATTGGCCAAAACCTTGACTTTATTTTAATTTGTGATTATTTATAATATATTCTAGGTCCTACTCCAATATTTCTTTAAACAGTGTAAATGGTTTTATTCAATCAGTATAGACACAATTTTATTTTGTGTTTCCCTAAGTGAGTAGTGCTATTTAAGAAACACGTTCTTTCATTCTTGCAGCCTAGTAGAAGTCCTCTAAAAAGGGTTTCTACATTTCTATATATTTTATCTATTTTATAATATATGGTTAAAACCCACAATCCTGTAATTTAAAATACCAATAATATATATATATATATATATCATATATATAGATATATATATATATATATATATATTATATATAAAGATTGTGGTTTAACAGGGTTTTCCTGCAATCTTTAAACCACAAAAGTAGGGGATTATGTAAAATTTAAGGGATCTTTGTGCGGCAAAGTTCTTCTTCTTCTAATAATATATATTTGTGAGAAAACATAAAACATCAGAGCCATTACACAATATTCCGTACCGCCTGTGAGTCATAAACCGTTTATGGCTGTCCGGACAGTTGCCGTCTCTTTGTGTTTTGGTGCTGCCATAAAACTGCGACGAACTAATAAGGTTGACATAACTCTTAGTTAACGCGTTTTCTCAGAAAAATATATTAAATTAAAAAGATATTTTTAAATTGGGCAAAAATGTTCTGTTATATTTTATGAAATATTTATAACCAAACTGTACAGTAAGTTTTGGAAGTTTAATGTAGGTTTTTATTCACTTTATGAAAAGTAATAGTTCAATATAAAAATGCTAGTTTTTTTTGACACATATTCAACCAATTTCACTGAATCACAGGGCGTTTATGTTCATGTACAGGACTGATACAAAACAATAGCCCTGAGATACGTCAGTTTGTTTACTCATAAAGTCCCCAGATAGCACAAGATATGCATTGTATATACAGTCTATGTGCGCATTATCATTTCACGACATCCACTCATTCATTAATTCTATGTATATACAGGATATATTTACTGATGGATGTACACTAATAAACGTACATAAACCAATGCAAATATACAATAGTGTGTATATCTGTACACGCACTTAATAGATACATATTCGAATAGCCAGAAATTATCATTTCGTGTATAAAATTCGTATATTGCATTATGTTTACAGCTTTTAATTACTTTAAATCATATTTTTTATCATACACAAAACACGTTAATCCAAAATTTCATTTTATATGAAAAACTGTCAACTGCTATTATTGTACACTCTACTAGATTGTTTGGGGTTTGAATTAATTATTATATATCCTCAGTAATATACAGATTCAAGTTTTCTGTTCTAAATTCATCTTAAAAACCGAATTTAATAATAATGTAAAACATTTTTCTCAGTCATTCTTGTTTTAATTTTTATCTGTATGAGTCATAGTTTGTACATAAATAGATTAAAACCAAGTTAATACAGTTTTCCAAAATAATTCTTCTGCATTAAATACTATGCCATAGACTGAAATAACTAAAAAAACATATTACAAAGGTGTTTTGAGTTTAAACGAACATAAAAATAAATTTTGCTTTTATGCAGCAAAATTTTAATTCAAACTATATCAATATCAACTTAATATATAAAAAAATTCTTCGTAATTTAAATACAGAGATACAAAATTTAAGCACTAACTATAAGACAACAGAGTCTTATAGACTAGCTTCTCATTTTATTTTGTATTAGTTTTCTTTTTGAAAAGCGTTTGTATTAATCGTAGCTCTGTAAATTTATTAATACAACAAAAGTAATATCTTTTTATATAAAACAAATTATAATAATTTTTAATATGTAAATGGTTTGTATATAATAAAAATGTAATTGTAACTAAATTTTGGAACTGATTAACATGTTTAACATGACAAAGACAGGTAACTTAATTGTTTATAACTCTGGTAATCTTTTCGAACACGACCAACCACTGCAAGAGTTGATATAATGCGTGCTTAATATTTAGTGAGTACTGTACACTATTGAACTTGAACAAAGTGTAAAATACACAACATAACAATGAGCTATGTATATATACTAAATCTTCTGAAAGGATTAATATAAAGTGTGCTTACCGAGATGGCCACTGAGTACTGAATCCTGTTAAACGTGAACAAAGACAAAATTACGAAACCATAACAAGTCGATAGGGCACTAATTCTTCTGTGACTTAAATCATGAAATATGATCTTTCGTATACCTCGAAAAAGATTATGTTTATTATTAACTTACGTATAGAAATGGTTTTTGGGTATTTGAAATGTTATTAAGTATACTGATTTTTTAAACTGACACGATTACCAGAATACCTACTAGAATTTTAGTCCATCTGACAAGTCAACTTACTAAAACATTTACCTTATTTTTCACTAAATCTCTATACGTTTTGGTTTGGCACAATTACTTTCAGTCCAGTTCCGACTTCATTACAAATTTATAGGTAATTTTGTATTTTTATTTAGGCGATAAAATTTAACTTACGATTTTCCTAGAACTTAAATAATTACATTTAAAATCAATCTTATTAGTTTTAAGCGTAAATATTGGTTTTGGTTAATTGGAATTTACCAAAAGTATTTAAAAGAACAAATATTATATGTTAATTAACAAATAAGATTAGGTAATTAAAATGATTGCTTGAAAATCTTCGAGTCCATACCTAATTTCTTTCTTTAGATGTGCATCTGTACAACCTATACAGTTTATGACGCTACGATAATATACAGCCAAATAAAGGACCTATTTATGGACATGCTAGACTGTTAGTCAGTTTGACCTCAATATATAGTGAGCATGAAATCTTTTCTATCCCCTCGAGTGACAGACTTTGATTTAACTCCGATTTAGTGTGTAATTACTGATTGGTATAAAGTTCTGTTCAGGTCACTACTAACATACACTAAACACCCTAGTATGAACAATCATATCTTCTTTTTACTTGTTCAATGTGATAACAAAAGGTTTATGTCATTGCTACATTTATATTTTAAATGTATATTTTAAGTTGCTACGTTTTATGTTTGTAATAGTTCGATAATCTTCATGTTTTGTTTATGTTGCCACAATGTTGTAATAAGGCCAACCAGAAAACGCAATCAAGGCAGAATATGCATAGTCACGTCTTTGCGTTTGAACGCTGTACTAGTTAAAGGTTTACGACATGATCACGTGTACTGTATATCCTCATGTATTGTTGTGTTGCCACAATGTTTGTAATCAGGCGACCAGAAACAAACAATCGAGGTTGAATATGCATAGTCACGTCCTTGTGTTTGACCACTGTAATAGTTAAATATTTAGGTCATCGTCACATGTACTGTTTATCCTCATGTTATTTGTGTTGCCCACCATGATCTAATCAGGCTGCAGAAACAAACAATTAGAATATGCATAGTCACGTCTTCGTGTTGAACCACTATAATAATTAAAGGGTTTTACGTCATCGTCACATATACTGTATATCCTCATGTTGTTTTGTGTTGCCACCATGATCTAATCAGGCTGCAGAAACAAACAATTAAAGAAGATTATATGCATAGTCACGTCTTCGTGTTTGACCACTAATAATAATTAAAGGTTTTCGTCATCGACACATATACTGTATATCCTCATGTTTGTTTGTGTTGCCAACCATGATCTAGTCAGGCTGCAGAAACAAACAATTAAAGAAGAATATGCATAGTCACGACTTCGTGTTTGACCACTATAATAAATTAAAGGTTTACGTCATCGACACATATACTGTATATCCTCATGTTGTTTGTTGTGTTGCCAACATGATCTAGTCAGGCTGCAGAAACAAACAATTAAAGAAGAATATGCATAGTCACGTCGTCTTCGTGTTTGACCACTATAATAATTAAAAGATTTACGTCATCGTCACATGTACTGTATATCCTCAAGTTTTGTTTGTGTTTCTTCAATGTTCTAATCAAAGCCAGCAGAAACAAACAACAAGGCGAATATGCGTAGTCATGTGGTTTGACCACTATAATAATTAAAGGTTTACGTCATCGTCACTTGTACTGTATATCCCTCATGTTTTGTTTGTGTTGCTACAATGTTCTAAATCAGGCGACCAGAAATAAACAATCAAGGCAGATATGCATAGTCACGTCTTTGCGTTTTGACCACTGTAATAACCATGGGTTTATGTCAACGCTAAAAGTCACGCGTACACGTTTCCTATCTCTTGGATGCAAAGGATTTATCATGTGTTATTTACTTTTTGTCAAGGTACAATACAAGTTCTTATAAACCTTTTAATATGTAGTTCAGTGACTTTTTGTATTATATTTACTCTATTTTAACTCTATTTAAATCATATAATATATTATGTAGAGATAGGTAAAATTGGATTTTATATGTTTACGCGTATAATTATGTTTAATTAATAATAACTCTTTTCTAAGTATGCCTTTAATATCTTTTTATAAAAGACTTTCCAAAAGATGTAA
Source organism: Homalodisca vitripennis (assembly GCF_021130785.1). Taxonomy (NCBI): domain Eukaryota; kingdom Metazoa; phylum Arthropoda; class Insecta; order Hemiptera; family Cicadellidae; genus Homalodisca; species Homalodisca vitripennis. The sequence continues at coordinate 213,448,496 of NC_060208.1, read as the reverse complement.
TACTCCTCTGCTGTAAATATAACATATATAGACTCTTTTTATTCCTATATGTTGACATTTTCATGTAGTAATGGACACCTATAGGGTCATTCCTAGACGCGGACCCAGACCATTCACTTCCTCATTCCCTCTCTCTCATGTTCAGTGTGAACCCATTCCGACACAGCCCAAAAAGATTCACATCAAGAAATGCCACAGAACGGTTGAGAGGTCCCATCATACTGGACGCTGAGCCTAGGTTGGTCAGAGCATCAGCTCACATCACAACCCCAACAGACAAGTCACATTGTTGATAGTGGCAAAGGAGCAAAGATGAAGAAACGACTTTATTGCGATCCCAGATTATTTGGAATTGGATATAGACGTCTCCAGCGTCATTCAGTGCGGCCTGACATCTGTAAAAACGCTAATCGTCGTCTTATTTCCTTTACCGCTGATGAAGATTCATACGAGCACATTCATAATGGCTCCGACTTCTGCTGAAAGGACTGTGGGAAGAACCCATACGAACCCACCAGCTCCCTACATGGACTCACTCCCATAATTCCAGCGCGCGTGCCACTTTATGTTTTAGAGACGTGTATAAACCGATCAAGCTCCCCTGATAGAATAGAATAGTCGCGTCACATTCAGAAGTTTTATAAATATATAATACTTAATGGACTAAAACCAAAGGGATATCAAACTGTATGTGTGGCTGTATGCAAGTTTAAAAAGTATCAGACGAAAGTAAAGTTTTTAGTCTTCATTTATTAACTTTATTTGTGGAAAAAATATCTCTTTTACTCTATAAAAATATTTCAGAATACTCCACGAATTAAAAACATTCTACAGAATGATTCTAGTGAAGGAAATTTCACGCTAGATAATTTGGAACATCCACCAAAGGGATCTGAGCCCACGACCTCTTGCACTATACGCTAGGAGATTGACTAGTAGGATGTTATTAATAGTTTAAAGGATGTGAATGTTTAGTTTGAATCAGTTTTACCTTCCGCTCGGTACGTCTGAAATGTGTCACTGTCATTGTCTTTGAATATGGACTCCGCTTTCGTCTGTAGAGATAAAATCAGCGGCGGCGAAGACGATATATAATCCAACGTACGCATGGAATCACTCCGTTCCCACCATATATACGTTATGTGTTACAAATTATACTTGTTGTCACCTTTTTCTCAAATAAAAAACGATGATGTGAGAGAATGGGATATAAAACAGTGAAATGGTACTGCTGATAACGTAATATTGTGTAAAGCGCGGCGAGTCACGTTTTTGTACCTTCAGTTTAACGTGACTTTCAACTTCTTCTGACTCCCGAATAACGCTTCCATGCATTATCACACAGTGCTTAAACAACCTAGAACATGTTTGTTTAATACAACAGATTTCTTCAACAGTATAAAATAAAAATATTTATAATAAAATAAAATTACTACCTACATGCTTAAATTAAATTCAATTGTAGGTCGTCAACTATTTATTCTATTCTTTCCTGTTTAAAATCCAGAAACCTCCATAACTTATAGACTTGTTTTATGAACATTAAAACTTAATCTGGGTTCCAAAGGAGCTAAAATAAATTTTGTTTCTATGACTTCATATAGATTTTATGTGAAATTAATGTATTGGTAATTCATCCACGAGAGGTCAGTTAGTAAAATACATTCAAATTCAAAAGTCAAGTTAAAATCTGTATTTGTCACAAAAAGTTACATATTATAGCAGTGCTATAATAAACAGGTAATATTATCAATTATATTAATAATGCAAACAGTATTCGTCGATATAAGATTAATTCAATTTAAGTGCTAGTATAAAAATTAAATTATTACTAGTGATACTGAATAAATATGCAACAGATAACAGTAATGGAATACTATTGTATTAATTAATTAATATAAAACGCAGATTTTCTCAACAATAATAAATAATTTAAACAATTTATATTGAAAAATTATACATATTTAACAGATTTTGACTAACTTCAGGTATGATATTTCATGTACCCGGAAAGCCCCACCACCAGCGTCAACAAAACAGATTCAAGAGCCTCTTCCTGAAGATTGTTACTTATGGTTCGTTTCTAAGGTGAATTGGGAGTTTATTGTTAAAGTTTTATTTCCAGGCTCTAGGTGATTTTTCGTAATAAGAAGTGTTATGAAGTGGAAGGATCATATTATTTATATGTCTTGTAAGATTTAAAGCTTTGGAGGAAACTGAGAGGGTTTTGTTTTCAAATGATAGTGTTTGATATAGATGCATGGGAGCGGAAGTATGTTTAATTTTGAAAAAAGAGATTTGCATGATGATCTATGTGTGGCATTAGCAGTTACACGAATTATTCTAGTTTCAATTTTTTTAAAAATTTGTCTGGACTATGGTGTGAATACCCCCAAAACATACGACTATAGAGAAGATTATAATATACATAGGCATGACATAAACCATCAAAATTTCGTCCAGGTCAATGATTTCTGATAATGTGGAGAATGGCCTAATGGGCTCTATTTAAGGTGTTTAAAAATCTCTTCTCAAATGAGCTCCCCCAGGTGACACTGCCCTCTATCTGGAGGCCCAGAAACCTTTCCAAACGGAGTAGTGTTGAGCAGTGGCTGGAGGTAGGAATCAGCCGCCTTAGCACTCCTTTGATAGTTGGAATAAAAATTTATTTTGAGTGTCTTTTCTGTATTTAGAAGAAAAGCCATTATTGCTGAACCACTTTTTTTTTTATTTTTTTTTTATTTATTTATTCTTTTTTTTATGCAAAATTATGAAGTAGTTGCATCCTATTTGAATTCTTAATAAAGATGTTAATATCATAAGCGTATGAAATAAGAGTACAATTCGATAGACATTTCGGAAGGTCATTTACGTAGATCAGAAATATAAAGTGGCTGGCTGTAATATAGACCCTTGTGAAACTCCGTGTTGAACATTAAGATATTTCTAAGAAATTGATTGATCTCCAATGACGAACCTTTTTGTTGGTGATTTCCTAGATAATAGCAGACCCATTCTTCTACTTTGCCCTGCACACCATAGAAAGATAGCTTGTTTATCAGAAGAGAATGGTTTACAAATCGAAAGCCTTAGACAGGTCACAGAACGTTCCGACGGCATTCTGTGACTATGCGACATTATAAAGTATAAGAGGTGAGTTATTTCGACCAATTAAAGAAATATATATGATCACACTATACATTATTAAAGACAAAACAAAAACAACGTTAAAAATTCATTTATTTTCAGAAAAGCATTGAATGTATTGGCACTATACGTGTCGAGAGAGAGAACAGAGAGAGAGAGAGAAAGAGAGAGAGAGAGAGGAGAGAGAGACGAGGAGAGAGAGAGAATGTGATGATGAAAAATAAATGTTTTTTAACTATACATATTATGTCAAGTAGTAAATAACATCAATAATAATTCAGAAATAAATAATTCTGACAACGATAAGCATATTATTATTAGAAATGTTATTTTATTGAAAGTTACTTGTATCCAGAAGAGATTGTTTGTATTACAGCCGTTGTCTCAAAAAAAAGATTTTTATTTAAGTTTATTCGTTCTTTAGTCTAATATCAAATTTTCGAAGTAAAGTCTCTCAAAATCTGTTTGTTATAGCTTTCAGGCCTGGTGTCTTCAAATAGTATTATCTAAGTGAGTAGAGGGGCGCATGTTACAGCTAAGACATTGCAGTTGTAACAGGATCTCGAAGACACCATTATATCACACAAGATGCGAAATAGTGTTGCTTTATATTACAGTCTGCTGCAGTAAAATGTAAGTTTGCTCTACTGTTTCGTGAGAATAATATAGTTGTAAATCAACACTATGTACACAACGTCCCAAGACTGTAACTCACCTTAGCGTCGCCACGACCTCGTCCTCTCTGTGAAACATTATATCACACAATATGCGAAATAGTGTTGCTTTATATTACAGTCTGCTGCAGTAAAATGTAAGTTAGCTCTACTGTTTCGTGACAATAATATAGTTTTAATAATCAACACTATGTACACAACGTCCCAAGACTGTAACTCAACCTTGACGTCGCCACGACCTCGTCCTCTCTGTGAAACATTATATTGTTGTTCCCTAATACAGCTATAGCTAACCAATATTATAGCTTCATATATTTTCCAAATAAAAAAATTTATATGTAACATATAACCAATATTTGAACGTTAATATTTTCAGTGAAGTATTAAGAAAACTGCCATTTATAACTATTATTGTTTTCTTAGTGTTCTTGAACATACGAGTAAGAAGGCAATATATACCTTTTATTGCCAACTGGTTCTTCTCAAAGAGTAATAATTATAATATAATCTTATTAATTACATGTATAATTGAAAGTTTCAATCGGACTGTTAGAATAAATAAATAAATAGATTTGACTGTCCACAATATTTTTTATTAAACATACCGGTATGTTTTATTCAGTCCTGTCCTGTTGGGCAGAAGTTGGTCCGGATATATTCCAATCGAATATACCTTTAATATAAACAAGTCACAAAAAAGTTACTCCCTTCTACCCCCCTTTTATAAGGGGGCTAACATATTTTTTTATTATCAAAAAATCCCAAAAAAAGGAGTTATTAAGCATTGTGAAGGTTCTACATTCATATTGTAATCCGTTTAGATTATATGTGTATATTTAGTTTGTTTATCATTGATTTACAGTTTAATGTACATTAATGATGGTTTAATACCGAACCAAGTGTATAAATGTACAATAATTCTTAAAAAGGATTTTAATTGAATTTTCATTATAATCATGTAAAACACTAATCCTGCAATGTGGAGCTAATACCATAGTTAAATATACTTTGCATAATAACCCCTAACCCTAATATAAATCTACACTAAATTAATTATAAGATGGCTTCTTAGAATATAAAATGCAAAGACCATCGTATCCTCTAAATACATCCTATCCATTAAATAATAAAATTATTCTATTAATAAAATATATAAGAATTTAATAAGCATTAAAGTACAAAATTACAATAAAAAGGAAAATACAAGCCTATAGTATTTTAAATAATACCTCAAAAACTCTTGGCCTTTCAAACAATGCACTTAGGTACTGTTGAGCCTGAACATTACATTTTTTGCTTGCACTGTTTGTAATAGCATTAATATTACATATGACTAACACCTAAGTAGCGTCTGGGCACGTTAGTTACAGCTGTGTAGAATACTGACAAACCATTGCTCCTGATTTGGTTTCTAATTAGGTTTACTAACATCTCATCTCCCTAACCAATATCAGCGTTCATGAATGGAAAGTGTTTTTTGTCATTTAACTCAATTCGTTTAACGAGCAGAAAACTTACGTATTTACCACTGGCCAGAAAGATTATCTCCAAATCGTGTGTCAACAAAGAATTTTATTATTGGAACAGCCTGTAATCCAGTATTTTGTATTATTGTTAATGTGGTGTTCATCAAATATGATGAGGGTTTTTATAGGAGAGGTGGATATGTCAGTATGGCAAGTCACATAAATGGGTTTATATTAGATTAGTATAGGTTATGGTACGAATTATATTTTATTAATTGAATATATTAGTGATTATACATTATCATTTCATGAACATTTTCAATAATGTAAAATTTTCCTGACAATATTATCTAAGGGTTATTTGGGCCATACCGCCTCCCAGTTGAAGGCAACACTTCAAAGCCTATTTTCTTACCTCTGTCAAAGTAACTGATACCTGTGGTGAAATGGAAGGGACAAAGTACAAGGGTGAAAAATAATACAACAACCTTTGTTGCCTTATAGTCGACACAAGAGATTTTACGACCTACTTAAGTGTTTGCATTGAACTATATTTGTTTCTAGTATCTAATAAACATTTTTTAAAGACTCCTGTGATTTTATAATACTAAGTGATGCTTGAGGATATTATCAAACCTCCTGACATTTATAGAGCCTCCGATGCATTAACAGGAGGATGAAGCGGAGGACTAGTTTCTGCTCCCAGAGCTCAAACCGTTGTTTGAATATTTACTTGATATTGTGTTGCAAACTCATGTGTGAGGTCACATTATTCTTTGTTGAGGGGTGACGGTGGTGTTTAAAGGTCCAGTTTCTCATGAAACTTTCAATATAATTGCATAACACAGACCGATCTCATCCCTATAACTATTTATTAAGTATGAAGGAAGTATATTAAAATATATTAATGTAAACCCCCTTCAATTTCCTTCTCGGTTCAATCATCATCATGCTTCACGTTTCATATACTTCCTGGATTTAGCAGGATACCAATTAAATTACTTATAGTAAAATCCTATCCATTGTTTAATCTCCTGAAATTTTATACCTGTTGCCTTGGAAATTTCTAAACATAATTTTCTCTAAGCCTCTAATGTTTCAGTTTGTCACTTTGTGATGGTTTTCAACTTATTTACGACCCTTATTCAGCTCATCCTCTTCCGCTTATGAATTTTAAACTATTTTTAAGTCAATAGCCATTTGTCTCCCATGCACTGAATATTTCTTATCCTGTGAAACGGAAACTTAATGGCATCCTGGAACACAAAGTAGAGTTTAAAAGATGATAGAATATATCTAAACCATAGTAAAATTGAGTTGTATACCATTGAAAATCATTTTTACAGTCTTTCAATATATCTCGAATTTACAACGACACAGAGTTTCTAGATTAAGGGGATATTATTGACAACCATGGCTTCTCAAATTTCTGTTTGTTATTGTCTTTTAAGGCTCCTTCATATAAAACAATGAAGAACTTAACCCAACTCAGAGTTTTAGCCTTGGGAATCAAGAGACAAAATAATACTTCACAGTGGTTTAGTATTGCACCAGTCAGGTTTCCTAGCTACTACACTAGAACAAATATATTCACTAATAATCTAGGATCTAATTCCACACGAAGACAATTATATACATTTCCATATATTTGCACTACTAGGTCCTACGAAGTTCTTTAAATATTTAATTTAGTATGATTCAGGTTAATACAAAATATAATATGCAGTAATATGTTAATTTTACTCAGCTATAAATAAATAAATTCTCTATCGTAATAGTGGCTTCAGCATGAAATATTATCTTTGATTATAACATAAAGATGAAATAATAAAATATTGTCAGATGCGATAGTATTTCCTGTTCACTGAAACTGATAAAGTTCAAAATATAAGAATTGCATATATGCGTTTTTCATGTCGCCTACATCTGAAGATTAAACACGCAATGGGTAATTTTAGGGTCAGAAGCGATATTTCGTGTTATAAGAAATTATAATGACTAATAAGTTTTCAATGTAAGATTGTGGCTACTCCTGAATTTTAGATGTTGATCATTTTTAACGATGAAATTCTCTGGGGGTAAATGCAGTGTCAAATGCTATAGTATTTCCAGTTCAAGGAAATTATTATGAACATTTCTCAGTAGAACATTGGGCCACGCCTGAATTGTTCTTGACGACTTCTCCTGAAGACAAAAAAACAAGAGGTTATTTCAGTTCCAGATGCTATAGTACTTCTAGATAACTGAACTATTAACCATTGACGATTCATCACTATAGGAATGTCCGAGCCTTAAATTTTCATGATGACTACTCCTGAAGATGAAGAATGCAAGGGTTTACTGCAGTGACAGATACTAAAGTGTTTCAAGTTCACCGACATGATAATCACTGACGAGTTCTCAATATACGAATGGCAACGTCCAAATTGTGTGTATCCACTAATCCTCAATAATCATATTGTATTGTCATTTTACTAAAATGATGATCACTAAAAATGTCTTAATATAATAATAGTAATGTCTAAATTTATCATGTAGTGTCGATTAGTTAGAATTAAATGTGTTTAACAATATATCTTTTAATATCCATTTTCATTAGGCTCTAATGAAACTTTATGGAATTATAAAAAAAACAGTATAAATATATTTCTAGAGCACATCAACTTGACTATTGCGTTATATATTGGGATATATTTAGGTATGTGGGTCACATGTTTACAACATTCAACCGTAATAATTCATGTTTATGCAATAACTTTTTGTAACCATATTGCAAGAATCTGTAATAGGAGAGTTCGTTAGTGACAGATTATATCGATTAGAAACTAATACATAAAACTATTAACTTGTGAAAAATTTTAAGATTATGAAGCACTTTGTTATTTTATGAATGACTGAACGCTATAAACAATTTTTTCTGTTATAATATATTAATTTTTTTCTAATTATAGTGTTTTTTTTTTGTACTTGCATATGTATAAACAAACTTCTATGTATTTAGCTATCCAATATCAAGATTCACCCACTCATATGATATTTTACTTTTTACGATTTCTTTTAGAGGCTTGAAGATCGATAATTCCCAGAGAACTAATAATTAATATGTTAAATGTTATTTAATTTGGTAGTTTCAAATAATCAGCTCTAGACTTTTGGGCCTTCTAAAGCTTGGAATTAACTAAAGCTACAAACAGAGCTGGAAAAATACGATGTACCAAAAAATGGACTTATTTCAATATAAAAGAAAACACTAAATTTATTTATATTCTATCTATGCTATAAAAGAGTAGGATAAATTTAAAATAGAGTGTAGCTTTCTTTAATAAACCTGTAACTGATTTCAGATTAACCTGAAGAGAAAGGTTCACTTCTGGCTGGTTTACACCCTTTAGTTGAACTGACTGGAAGATTCTGAAATAGAGCTAGAACACCCTTTTTTAAAGTTGCACGATAGTGACACCATCCTGTAGCATCTCGAGAGATGACTCTTCTCCTCCTCCTTATCCTAAATATCCTGAAATTTCGGAGGCAAGCGTAAAGGTTCTTTAAAATTTAAATTTAATCAGAGGCTTCTTAGTTTTTGTATTCAGTAAACAACTTTTTTCAGTTGTTAAAACTCTGTTAAAAAGTTATAATTAAGAAACAGTAATCAAAAAATATTAATTAAGAAAGAAATTGATGAAATTGAAATCTATCCTATCTTTAAGATCAGTATATCTTTAAATTGCCACTCAGCAGCTTTAGTTAAAAAATCAATAACTAATCTAAATGGAGTTGATGGACAGAGTATCTTGTAAAGCCCAGTACTGAGCATATCATTCCACATAGTTCGCATGGTTACTTCAGAGAAATTGAATCACGTTCCTCTACAATAGGTGAACTAAGAAAAATCCCCTCCAATGTATTTAAAATCTAAGCAGACACATTCCATGTCAGAGTTATCCTGCACAACAAAGACATTAAATACCTTACATTAGAGAGTATTTAGAATACCGTTGTAGTCTCCAGTTGATTATCTTCCTAACACGTACTCAAGTTATATCGTCATCACGTACATATCATAGATCTAACAACATTTTAAGTAGCCAAAACTTCAATATCTTATAATTCATCATGATATTTACTATAACTATTATAAAATCTGAACATAATGTGCGAAGGAGAATGTAAGTTGGGATTGTCTGCCTACTACTTTAAATTCCTTTGGTATGCTTTGCACAAAAATGTTTCACAGTAAATAATATCCCATTTACAATATTATCTTGCTTTTTAAGGGTTGCTCAGTGTTTCATAGGTATGGCTGTATTATTTACCACCCCATCAGGTAATGAAATCTTCTCCAGATTATATTTCCTGAAGAACCATTGCAACATATCTCTACGACATTCTGGAAATAGAATGTGGAAGTTCCAAGAAACACTGTGGAAAGACATGGTAATAATAATAAATTAGGTGAATACGATATATTCAAAGTTTCATGAAATAAATATTTCCTCACATTGTAATATAACCTGATTACAAGAGTCCGATGGAAGGAAAGCCAAGTGAGAGGTCTTATTGAGTTGGCTCGCGTTCAACAAACTGGTTAGTGTTTGAGATTCTATAGTATCAAATGTGCTCATATTTAATATTCACGTTTGGCACTAATTGGTGATTACAAATGTGGCACCCATTAAATTAGTATTTATTTACTCAAATCCCTCACCCATACTTTGTCTTATAATGAATCAAGGTTTATCTCAATCATTAAGAATAAACACATATTAATAAGGATGATCCACGAGCAGGAAATTCTTGTTATTTACAAAAAATTAATAAAGGTGCAATTTAATTTTTATATATTGATGTTACAAGTTGTTCACCTTACATATATTCAATCATTAAAATGTATAATTTGTTATCAGTGCTTAAAGGTAATGTATAATTTTTCTTACAAATAAAATATAAAAAAAACTGAATATTAGTGTATGTTTATGAAATAGGCTATTTCAAAATTTCATCGCGAACCTTTGTTACTTAGGGGATACTTACAAATGAAAGTTTTAAGCTTAATATTCACAATTGGGTCCACAAGACGGTTTCTTAACTCTGGCTTTACTAGGTGAAATAACTATTTTAATAATATTTATTTTTTTATCGTTACAATTTTGGAAGGAAGAAGAAATGTTGTCGTTCTAGATAGTAAAACATTTTTACTTTTATCGTAGTTGATGACCAGTTCTTTTTACTAATTTAGAAATAATAAACGGATGTCAGAAATATTTTTATTAGATTTCTAGTTTTCTTGTTTTTAAAACACTGTGTTTAATAAGAGAAAATAGAGGAAAACATCAAAACACACATGATATTGCTCAAGGCTAAAGTTGTAATCCCACATTGTTTTATTGACTTTAAGAAACACATTAATAACACATTTTCTTCTTGAGAGGAAGAATAACACATTCAGAACAACATTTGATATAGATTGTACGTAATATAAATCGCTTGCCTTTATAATTTCTGACGAGCTGCCAGCTGGTAAATGTATAAAAATAAAGATTACATCAGTAAACTTAATAAAGCTTTCACGAGTTTGACAAGTTACATTAGCAGTTGTGCAAAAGTTAAGCCATTAGAAACAACTAAAACTCTTCCCTCCAGCTTTGCTTTTTATTTTCACAAATAAAAAGATTTATTATCTTTTGTTGTCTCTCATCTTTCCTGTTTAAACTAGAGCGAATCACATTATTTTAAAAAATATTTCTATCACAAAATTCAACTACTGGATGATTTTGTATACCTTTCTTTCGTGATAAACCCTTTGAGTGCCACAGCGTCGCTAATTTTGACGCTACGAAAAGTGTGCATAAAGTGCCAGCGTCGCCAATTTTGACGTTTCGTATTTCGATAGTATTTTATATAGTACAAGATTATTTGGGCCAAATAATCAGACGGCTGTATTCAATAGGTTCCAAACTATCAATAAATACGAGTTTTATGTTGTTTCTCTACTATTTTATCTGTGAAACTTATGTTGCTTGGGTAATTATCAAGAAGCCACTATTTTTGGACGAGTTTTCCTTATTGGGGACAAAATAAATTACATTGTTAAAAACAACTGACTTTATTTAACCTATTTTTGGAATGTACAAGTTATTACGACAATCAATTAAATCAAAAACTATAAGAACAACGTTTTTATTATTCGGAAATGTCAGGTCATTCGTGTGTCTATTTGGAGACGATTTGGAGATAAGAAGTATTGACTCATCGAGTATTTTTCTATTCATTATGGAAGAAGGAACGTATAATGAAGTTTATTTTGATCTCTGATAAGGAAAATCGTCCAAAAATAGTGGGCTGTGATAAGTACCTGTACGATGATTCTGTCTTACAGTCACGCGACGTAGCGGACGAGTACCGTGTTGCGTAACGGCCTTTCTTGTTGTTTATGTGCCGATAACCAAGCATTTGGGTTAATACAAAATAAAATAGTAAACTTATATAGTATTTTACTGTATTTCTTTACAAAAGTAATGTATGATTTGAGTTGTGTTCAAGCGAAAAACGTGAATTTTCATTGTAAATATTATTAGGGTTATTATTTAGTAAATGTAAACTTTTATGTAAATATGTTAGCAAGTATTAGTTTCTAAATTTACTAATCATAATTATTTGTGTTGTATTAATGTTTTATTAGATTTATTGGGAAAACTACATCATTACTAAGTAATTTCTAAACTCTGACAAATGAAGTACAGTTTTATAAAATGTCGGTACCGGGCAGCATTTTGTTAATACATATAATGCCATGTTTTTAAAATTCTATAATAAGATATTACAAATGGGTTTTATTTATAATCATATGGCCTTTATCATGGTATAAAAGAAAAAAATCTTAAAAATACCGTATACACACAAATTAGGTCGAAACTTAACTTTTTATACAAAAGTAAAAAACTTTTTTTATAAATACTGAAATTTTTTTATTTTTTTAAATCAAATTTTATTTGTAACGATATGTATCATATTCTGCATTTAATAAGAAAAAAAACAACAACAAAATGATGGAAATCTGTTTGGTAGTTATTTTACAACAGCTTTTTTCCCAAAAGCTTACAAATATGCGAAAAATAGCGTGGCACTTTATGCATATGCCTTCGGAAAGTACCCGTGGCACTCAAAGGGTATCTTTTGTTGTCTCTCATCTTTCCTGTTTAAACTAGAGCGAATCACATTATTTAAAAAATATTTCTATCACAAAAATTCAACTACTGGATGATTTTGTATACCTTTCTTTCGTGATAATACAGTTTTATATATTGAATAACTTAAAAATATAATCAAGGAAATATATTTCATAATTTGTTAAAAATAAAATTGTGTGCGACAAAAATTTTTGTTTTGTATAGAACTGGTCCGGTTTTTATGGTCATGGTGTTAATTTCAAATACTACGTAACACAGCTATTAAATTTTAAGATATTTTTAAGATAAAAACAATTTATGGATTATTTTTGAAGTGTTTAGATTTTCTGTTTAATACTTCAGAAAAAACTGCAATTTTAATACTTTAGAGACCTAATTATAGTATTTTAGGCAATAATTTGGTTATTATTTCAATTTTACCTTAAATTATAGTATGATTACAATTAGAACTATTCTGCAAAATAAATGGTATAACGAATTCTTTTACTCAACGCAAATAGTCAAATGAAAAAATTGAATAATAACTACCCCATTTCATATCACTTAAAATATAAAATTACCAAAGATAACCAAACTGAAGCTTAGTAACATTCTAACATGTGTAAACATGAATTTGTATTTATTGAAAGAAAAACACAACTGCCCTATTGATTTAATTTCTCACTTATTTACGTACATTAATATTGAATGTATTTATGTACATTTTTTTTATCAATTATACATAAATTGAGGCTATTGCTAAATATTTATGTTTATTTTTATTTGAGATAATTTGTTACCATGAATAGAAAATGTAATAATATTCCAAAATCAATTTATAGTATGAGTACATAAGAGATCTTGTCTATAAAAAAAAAATCTTCATCAGCTACGCTAGTTTGGATGAGGTATTAGAATACAAATAAACAAAAGGGTTACGAGAATTAAACTATCGTTTGTTTCCGGATAATAAATTGTACATATGCAAAAATTAAATTTAAATAAACTATCGAAAGACTAAGCTTGGAATGAAAATATGTATTAAGAGAGTGAAGTAAGAGAATATGTGTGGAATTGCTCATACTATTTTAAAACCAATTAATACTCTCTAGCTTCGACACATACTAAAACTAACATGATAGACTAACACACTACCATTAATTTTTCCTCAGGCGAAAATATTTTCCCCGAAAACTGAACTGTGTGATTACACAATTCAAAGTGACCCTCGGCTCCTTAAACTACACGTGAATGTGAAATGAGTTAATAGACGATACCGCATAAACTTGTTCTTGAACTGATAAAATATTTAACCAGGAACCAAAGTTCGTAACTTCGAAAAATATACGGTGCTTCTACTGGCTATGATAAAAGAATGTTTAAGAGCAGTTTGGGGTGAAGTGTAACCATTAACCGAAGCTAGTTACTTCAAACTAGCTGGATCAAAGCTAGTACCTTTGAACAAACGATTTACTGTTTCTTTTGCTGGGCATGAAAAAGAAGGTTTAACAAGCAATTTGGGGTGAATTTCAACCAATAACAAAAGCTAGTAACTTCAAAACAAACACTACGGTACTATGCAAGCGGTTACTATTTCTATAGCAGGCCGTGAATAAAAGATTGTTTATTGAACAATTGTGGGTGAATTTTTACCAGAAACAAAAGCTAGTACCTTCGAAGAAGATATTTACTGTTTCTATTGCTGGTTGTGAGTGAAAGAATGTTTATCGAACAATTTGAGATGAATGTTAACCAGGAAAAAGCTAGTACCTTCGAATAAGATATTTACTAATTTCTCTTGCGGGCCGTACATAAAAGAATGTTTAAACGAACAATTAGGCGTAAATTTTAACCAGGAAAAAGCTAGTACCTTCGAATATGATATTTACTATTTCTCTTGCGGGCCGTAAATAAAAGAATGTTTAACGAACAATTAGGCGTAAATTTTAACCAGGAAAAAGCTAGTACCTTCGAATATGATATTTACTATTTCTCTTGCGGGCCGTAAATAAAAGAATGTTTAACGAATAATTTGCGGTAAATTTTAACCAGGATAAAGCTAGTACCTTCGAATAAGATATTTACTATTTCTTTTGCATGCCGGGAATACAAGAATTTGTAACCAAAAAATTTGGGTGAATTTTAACCAGGAACAAAACCGAGTACCTTTTATACAATATTTACTATTTCTCTTGTAGGTCGTTAACAAAAATTGTTTAAGGAACAATTTAGGGTGAATTTTAACCAGGAACTAAAGCTAGTACCTGAGAAGAAGATATTTACTGTTTCTATTGCTGGCTGTGAGTAAAAGAATGTTTAATGAACAATTTTGGGGTAAATTTTAACCAGGAAAAAGCTAGTACCTGCGAAGAAGATATTTACTGTTTCTATTGCTGGTTGTGAGTGAAAGAATGTTTATCGAACAATTTGAGATGAATGTTAACCAGGAAAAAGCTAGTACCTTCGAATAAGATATTTACTATTTCTCTTGCGGGCCGTACATAAAAGAATGTTTAACGAACAATTAGGCGTAAATTTTAACCAGGAAAAAGCTAGTACCTTCGAATATGATATTTTACTATTTCTCTTGCGGGCCGTAAATAAAAGAATGTTTAAACGAACAATTAGGCGTAAATTTTAACCAGGAAAAAGCTAGTACCTTCGAATATGATATTTACTATTTCTCTTGCGGGCCGTAAATAAAAGAATGTTTAAACGAATAATTTGCGGTAAATTTTAACCAGGATAAAGCTAGTACCTTCGAATAAGATATTTACTATTTCTTTTGCATGCCGGGAATACAAGAATTTGTAACCAAAAATTTGGGTGAATTTTAACCAGGAACAAAACCGAGTACCTTTTATACAATATTTACTATTTCTCTTGTAGGTCGTTAACAAAAATTGTTTAAGGAAACAATTTAGGGTGAATTTTAACCAGGAACTAAAGCTAGTACCTGAAAAGAAGATATTTACTATTTCTCTTGAAGGCCGTAAATAAAAGAATGTTTAAAAAACAATTAAGGGTGAAATTTAACCAGGAACAAAAGCTAGTAACTTCGAAAAAGCTATTTATTGATTCCTCTGCACGCAATGAATAAACGAATGCTTAACGATCAATATTGGGGTGAATTTCATCCAGGAACTAAAACAAACAGCTTTGGGCAAGCTATTTACTGCTGCTCCTGCAGGACATGAATAAACAAAGGTCCCACGTTCAGTTTGGGGTGAATTTTAATCAGGAACCAAACAAAGTTGGGAACTTACTTGCCTCTTTGGCTTTAATCACTTTAGTCGGTAAAACACGTAACTAGTGTTTTATTTATGTAGAGGTTCTAAAAAATTAAATCTTGTTTTAGGTTGTTCAAAAAATAATATTTGTATACACAATTACAATACTGTCTTATTTTGACATCGCTTTATTTGGCAATCGCTTCGCTTAGTATTTCAACCTCTCTGGAAGGTTAGACGGATAAAATCATTGTTTTTATGATAAGCTAATTGTTTCTCACAGAGGCAGAGCGATAATAGAAGCTGATAGTGCATATTGGTAAGTCGTTATACAACTAGAACCTTGGATACCGTAGCTGTAAGTAACTTGTACTTGTAACACAAATGTTCTCTATAATACAAACAGGAATTATTATTTCTTCAATTCTATCAAAATCTGGGACGATAAAGATGTCATTTTTTATCTATCTGCTTGTGTCTGCCTGTCTGTACTCAGTATATCTCGAGATAAAACTAACCGACAGACTGGAATTTTACGTAAAGGTTAATTTTTACATAAGAAATATCGAGTCCGATTACGGTGCATGTAATTCCATGGGATTTGGCTGAGCGTTAGCGAACATATTTACATTGGTCTTATAGGTAACCATGATACCTACGAGAAAATGGGAGAATAAATAAACTTGTAAACAAACTATGCATAATCATGAGACATTCAACATTTTTAATTGTAATCTTTGTGGCCTAATGCTACGAGCATTAGGACTTCAACAAACCCTAATAATATATGTAACATTATCAAGGCCCAAATCAAATATGTAACCTCAACAAGGCTTCTTACGCGACTCGAGTGCGGTGTACTTTTGACTAGTATCAAGATTTACGAAAATGTATTTACATTTAATATTTTTAAAGTAATCAATTAATTAACTTTATCTATTTCGCTGTACTTTTGCGTATACTTTTAAATAAGCCTAGCTGATTTTATAACGAATTAATTATTCACTGCGTGAACAATTATATTCATTTATCAAATTCTAATTCATAATAGAGGTATAAACTGGATTATTGTAGCGTGAGTAGCACTTAAACTGTTGAGACACTCAAGAAATATTAATAACATACAAGATAATTACCAATTCGAGCTATAAATGACAGAATAAAGTCTTATCATTCTTAGGTTTTGGAACTCTTAATTCTGACATTCTAAATGCTGCCTTCAAATATACAGTTTATATTTCCGAGAATGGTGTGTATTAATGTTATCCAGCCACAAAACGATGTTATCAAACCACATACGAGGATATCTTGTATGTTGTACACTACTTTATATGTAACATGGCTCCGTTGACAATGAAAATAAAATAAAAGATACTTAAGACAAAATTATTATATAATAGTGGACCGCTCTTCCGAGAGAACATATTAATGATAGCACTAAATTATATTTATCAGATATAATGTCCAAGTTTAATTTTTATGCATAATCAGCGAAACGTTGTATGACAGCTTTGTACTCTAATATACTTTGAAAACTTTGTAAACATAATTAGACTGCACGCTTACAAGCAATGTTTTGTTGAACTGTTTGAGCACAAACAACCTCAAGGTTGACACTCAGCAAAGTTCACTCGTTAATTAACCCTCCGTTTTGCCTCAACTTGCACAAAGCGGTGGCCCGCAAGTGACACATTTACTATAATAAATTATATAGAGATAAAATCTAGGTATATGTAGATAATACAATCTTAAAAATATCTGGACAATCATTGGAGGAAATTTAAGTAAAAGCAAGTATTGATTTCTCTGATATACAACAATTCTTATCCATAGATATTCATAAATAACTTACTTGCTAGCTTAATAGCTAAATCTGGGAAAACAAATTTTATTTATTTTTTTTGACTAAATAAAGTAATTAAAAATTAAAACCTTATATATTTATTGACAACAACGATCTTAAGCATTTAATTGAAGTAAAGCTTTTAGGCTTAATAATGGACAAACATTTATCGTGGGATAAACACTTAGAAAATGTACGTCTGAAAATAAATTCTGATATATATGCTCTTAAGAAGATAATTATGTAATAATGAACTACTCTAAACAATATATTTTACATATATTTATTCACATATATGCTGTGGTATTTCCTTGTACCATATGCCTACATCACATATTCATGTACATCAAAAAAAATATGTGATGTACAGCTCATACTTCCTACATCAGAAAAAATGTTTAGTAAAATTCTTAAAAAAAAGTACAGTTTTGATCATATTAGTACTAAAAAGGTAAGATATATGTCACAGCTCATTTTACAAATCTAGGCATTTTTATTGTTGTGTTATATATGGATTCTTAGCCCTAACTTCGCCTGTTAAAATAAGATATCTTCAATTTATATTTTTTACCTCGAATCAATCCATCAATGAGCTATTAAACCACACACATCACTCTAGTCTCCCCTGCTTTTGTATTTAGCTCGTCTACTGAACAACATTCGTCTATTAATATGGTCTATTTATAAACGTCTATTAATATGCATTCATCTCATTAATATTGGTATTTTTTTACAAAGAAAATCAAGAACAATTCTGAAGCTGTATGATTTTTAAAATACCACAATTTAATTTAATGAGGTGTCACTGTTGGAATTTACAAAAATTGCTAAAGAATATTCACCAAGAATAATTTTATCCTCAGAATAGGTTTACTACAAACGAAGATTTAAAAATACACATTTGTTATTTTATAACCAAATTAGATTGATAACTTAAAAAATATGTTAAATTTTATAGTCCAGATATCCGACACAAAGAAGAATAATCTATTTAATTTGTATAGGATATGGTTTAATTTTATATTTTTACTGGACTTTAAATAATACACAGGAATATTTATTAATCAATGAACTATCTTTTACTGTATCGGTAGTAAAAATGAGTTACATGTATGAAATAATTGCACTCATTACGAATTAGTTTGAATGAATATTTGTGCAGAATAGATAGATATAGTCAAAAGGTACGTGGACGTTAATCTGACGGTTACAGAACGACAGAGAAGTTACATTGTTTGTTTGCTGGACCAATCACAGCTGATTTGGGTCTGATTGCGCTCTTGTTGCAGGGTTTGTTGTTCTTCCGTCCGGTTGGAAAACTTGGTAAACCAACAGATTTAAATTGATACGGTTTACTGACAGCTGGTTTATTTTGATTTTATTTATACACTTCATTTGTAACTTTTGAGAATCAGTAAAAATATATGATACCTTACAATTAAGCAATTTAGAGTGAAAATGAATTTAGATGTACTTTATTATTTAAAAAATTTGTACTAATTCTATTAATATACCGGTTTAAATCTAAGATAAAATGGTTGAGTGTCTTTTAAATTAGATAAAACACGTTCACTGTTACATCTTTCACGTTTTAAACTTATTTTATACTTTTAAGTAAACAAAATATACTAAAACATTCCTGTAGGTGTAAATAGCTGGCAAAATTACAATATTTTTATATGGCATGTATAAAAACAGGAAAACAATATCATAGAACCTACAAAAATGTATTTTTATGTAAATTTTAAGTTATTTTCACAAGACTATATAGTTTACTGAGAATATCTAACGCAATAAAGAATTTGTATTGATATAACGCTTTCTTCAAAATAATATTATCTAGTGATAATAACTATAACCAGATACAACAAAAATTTTATAACATCTTCAGTAAAACTGTCTTTAGACATATAAAAATTAAACAGGTTAGGAATAGTACAACAATAGAGACAGCTACTATAAAAGAATTTGGAGCTTATTAAGAAGCATACTGCCTGATCTATAAATTTAGTTGACATAATTTGGAATCATTTGTAAGTAAGACTATGATGTAATGTTACTAAATTAAACCAATTAACAAAAAGTGTATACAGTATTTAAAATAGGTACATTAAAATTTTATTCCATCATAATACTGCACTTACCTAGTTGTTCCGTAGTATAGAAAATGACTTCAAGTTATTATCAACCGCAATGAATGACTAAGAGGTGAAAATGACAAGATAAAAGGTAACGAGCATTTACTGCTATCGTCATATTGATAACAATATCTGGTACTCATCCAACACCAATGGTCTGGAACTTATCGCGCCAGAGTCTTATCGATACATTGTCTAACACCGTACTTTAGCGACACTCGACTGGTAACGAGTTGCAGGGGACTCGTATACGAACTTATCTCACTTTGGTGCGACTTTTTTTCAATTTAAGATCAACAGTTTGTCAATAAAGCCTCATGTATCCTTCCCATTTTCTGTAATTATAAACGCAGTTAGACTTTTGTATCTATTTGTATCAGCCTAGAATCCGAGAGACAATTAGCGCTGACAAACATACAATTTGGTATTTTTTGAAATCGATAGAGGAACATATCCTAAGAGATAAATCGATCGAAAGTCACATTGGTCCTGGTGGAGGTTTAACTGGAAGGTATCGAAAGTTTAAAAATAACATAAAACTTACTATAGTTATTATTATAACATTAATTATTCTTTGAAATATAATGTTTTTTGAGATATATAACCGACTTTCAGAGCCATAAATAATAGTTTATATCGCCGCCAGACAACTAAATAAAGAGATTAAAGCATGCCACTTTAAGGATCTCTATACGTTTACTTGATACAGAGCATTCATTTTAATGCCTATCGCAAGGTCGTAGGTGTGTAGAGCTAAGAAAATATGATATATTTTATATGATTATCATTTAGTACTTTATGGCCCTTTTAATTTCCTATCAATTTGACCCGCACCAAAACTAGTGTAGGTGGCGATCTACATATTGTTAGGGAGAGTTTCTCTATAGATTTTAAGAAACATTTTATTGCAAAACGTATACAATCTAAATTGTTTCTTGGGTTCTGTCTAATGTTTCACCGGTTATCATTATCAATATTAACAATTATAATAATTTTTATCCAAAGGCACTAGATTACAACTATGGTAAAATTAATTTAATGATATCAATCATTTCCCCCCGAATATTTTTTAATTGACGATGGCAGAACCAAAATAAAATAAAATCATAAAACTTAAAAAAGAGTAGATGATTATTAAACGTTCATTAGAGCTTTTAAATATTATTGCACAACGTAATATTCAAACTGTTCATGAGTAGTACTGTAGATCACGGTTTATACCTTACATTAGGTAATTGTTATTTTATGAGAATGTTTTTCGTAAGATTAATTCGTACAAAATTAAATGAGCCAGTAAACGAATATTTATGTGACTGTTTCCCACAAACTACCTCTAAATAGGTTAGTGTTTAGAAAAACATGGTTGTATATATATATATATATATATATATAATGTTCTATCCCATCATAGGATGAATGGATTTAGAAAGGCATACTGGAGCAACCACGTTTATACTTCAGGACGATAGCCCAATACATGTGAAGAAACTTGAATAAACGTAAAGTAAAATTGTATGGTAGATTACGGAAATTTTCTTCTTTAAAACAGTTATGCAATATAATCTTTCGTTTTTTCCATATATAAACTTTTATAAACGAAATTTTAATGGAATTAGTCCTAGGAACATTATTAATGTACATAGTAAGTTTGAGGAATTTCTACAATAATTATATTATAATTTCATGAAGTATGCATTACATTTTCAAATAAAAATACTAGAAAATAGTTACCGTCGAACCCCTTAAATTTTTTTACATTTATATATTTTGAGTACTAGGAAATTTCCAAGTAGAAATTTAATCAAGGTTTGGCAGTTATGGCAGAAATGTACATTTATTTAGTAAAAATATATGGTTTAGTAAAAACAAATATTCTTTTTATAAAGATAATATGAGGTTTCTGAATCTAATATGAACCCTATCGCTCTTGTACTTGTAAATACTAAATCCACGTCCTTATTAGTAATCATACCACCAACATTCTATACTAATTACGTTCTAGGTCTGAAGAACAATATTTAACGCTTAGCCTTTTACAAATCAGCCTTAGAATAAGATTATAAATGTCATAAGGTATGTTAATTGTGATTAAATTCGTCTATCTAACTACTTCCCACTCACCAATATATTTTAAAGGTCACCGTTGGCTTGTATCTTTCAAGTTCCTAATTTGCAAACAAGAACCGTGATAAATTACTTGAAAGAATTTATTATCGCTTAACATCTTTATAATGAGATATTGACTGATAATAAATGTTACAGGTAATTATAAAATTTTAAATATCAATTAAAAATCTTACTCTCTAAAACATTTTGTTAAAAATTAGGTTATCCAATATTATTTAACCAGAAAACTCCCATAATTAACCTTCCAGCAAACCGATCAAATTATAAAATCCTCATATCTGTAATCATAGAATATTGCCTCGATTTCTTAAACGATAATATTTCACGTGTTAAAATTGAGCTCTGGGCGGTAATCAGGAACATATCATATTTAAACAGTGTCTGATGTTGTATATACTCGTTACGTACACTAATTTTTTGTTGAGTGGACCAAGACTTCGTTTACTTTACTTTCAACATGTTCAAATTTCCATTGTTACATTTTCTCGTTAGTATATTGTCCGTATCCTTAATTATTATATTGTTTGTCCAATAATTAACATTTGGAGACTCATAGATGGTATTCAATTTTTTTTAACTATTATATATTAAAAACTAATATATGATAAGACCCTACAACAAATTTATAAATTTTAATTTCTTATTATAATTTATAAAAAGTTTCATCACAATAAAAGAGAGATATATATAAATATATATATATATATATATACATATATATATAAATATATATATAATATATACTTTGAATATGTTATTAAAACAGAACATTCTAACTATAGCATTTATTGTCAGTCAATATTACATCATAATGATGTTGGGCGATGATAAGATCTTTCAACAAATTTATCAAGGATCAGTGGTGGGTTTACCAATAGGCCAATTAAGTCAGTAATAATTTCTGATCAGTTTAAAGTCAATACAGAAATAATATATTTTATTAAATTATATGATTAAAGAAAAGCAACACTTGTATTTTTAATTTTTAGCGTATGGATCATTTGTAAGTACTTTATTTGGTTTACTTTTATATAGAAAATTATTTTCTTATAGTCTAGTTATTACAATCAAATTAATAATTAATTTTAAATCAATTGCATCCTATAAAAAGATGATCCTCATAAATATGAATTATGTTCAACTTATCAGCTTTTCTTTGAACATTTTCAGTCACCAACAAGTTTTAGGGAGTTGAGGAATATTTTCAGGCCTAAAGGTCTTAGAGGTTAATGCGACAAAAAATAAGATGATTTGTTTTGAGATACAACACCATAGCTATAGGATATACTAATTTTAATTAATGCGACCTCTTTTTACTAACAGTGGCTTACGTTTAGAAAACATTTTTATTTCCAACACAAACTTTAATTTCTATAATAGTTCTTTCATCTATCTATCTATGTATATAAAATATATGTATAATATATATATATATATATAATATATTATATTATATATATATAATATAATATATAATAAAATATATGTATAATTTAATCGTTAAAAGTAAGGGCTCTTTGGTGTAATGGTAGCACATTCACCCGGCAAATAAGAGATCCGGGTTCGAGTCCCGGCGGAGCAAGTACCTTTTGTGATTCAATGTTTATTGAAAAAATTAAATAAGGCTATTGCCATTTCTACAAATTTAATTAATGTAAACAAAATTTGTTTGACAGGTACTTGGTCTTCCGATCATATGTGAGTTTATGTATTTAAACGCATATGTGACAGATACGGCCAAATACAATATAATTGAATCGTTAAAAAAGGGCTCTGTGTTGTATTGTAGCACATTCACCCGGCAAGTGATAGATCCAGTTTCGAGTCCCGGCGGAGCAAGTGCTTTTTGTGATTCAATGTTTATTGAAAAAAATTAAATAAGGCTATTGCCATTTCTACAAATTTAATTAATGTAAACAAAATTTGTTTGACAGGTACTTGGTCTTCCGATCATATGTGAGTTTATGTATTTAAACGCATATGTGACAGATACGGCCAAATACAATATAATTGAATCGTTAAAAAAGGGCTCTGTGTTGTATTGGTAGCACATTCACCCGGCAAGTGATAGATCCAGTTTCGAGTCCCGGCGGAGCAAGTGCTTTTTGTGATTCAATGTTTATTGAAAAAATTAAATAAGGCTATTGCCATTTCTACAAATTTAATTAATATAAACAAAATTTGTTTGACAGGTACTTGGTCTTCCCGATCATATGTGAGTTTATGTATTTAAACGCATATGTGACAGATACGGCCAAATACAATATAATTGAATCGTTAAAAAAGGGCTCTGTGTTGTATTGTAGCACATTCACCCGGCAAGTGATAGATCCAGTTTCGAGTCTCGGCGGAGCAAATACTTTTTGTGATTCAATGTTTATTGAAAAAATTAAATAAGGCTATTGCCATTTCTACAAATTTTAAATTAATGTAAACAAAATTTGTTTGACAGGTACTTGGTCTTCCGATCATATGTGAGTTTATGTATTTAAACGCATATGTGACAGATACGGCCAAATACAATATAATTGAATCGTTAAAAAAGGGCTCTGTGTTGTATTGTAGCACATTCACCCGGCAAGTGATAGATCCAGTTTCGAGTCTCGGCGGAGCAAATACTTTTTGTGATTCAATGTTTATTGAAAAAATTAAATAAGGCTATTGCCATTTCTACAAATTTAATTAATGTAAACAAAATTTGTTTGACAGGTAACTTGGTCTTCCGATCATATGTGAGTTTATGTATTTAAACGCATATGTGACAGATACGGCCAAATACAATATAATTGAATCGTTTAAAAAAGGGCTCTGTGTTGTATTGTAGCACATTCACCCCGGCAAGTGATAGATCCAGTTTCGAGTCTCGGCGGAGCAAGTACTTTTTGTGATTCAATCGTTATTGAAAAAATTATATATATGTATATATATATATATATATATATATATATATTTAATTTCCATAAATGAAGTATTCCTTTCAACTGTATATGCAAGACCCTGTAGTTCTTAAATGTTAAATAATTAGTTGAGAGTTAACAGTTCGTTTAATTAGACTTAATAATGAACCTAACGAGACAATGTGTAAATTAGAAGGACCTAATTACATGCAGATCAGGAGGGCCAGCATGTGTACTAACTTTGTACGAGTTTCAGTTCGATTGGGACCAACGACCACATTAGTTTGAAAATCTCTCTATTAGCTTCGTTAGCTTTTTATCAGTGTATATATTATCTTAAACAAAACAATTACTGCAAGTATTTCGTGTCAATTATTTATAATTTGATATTCAGTATTATTAGTTAATTATTTTTGAAGTGAATATTTATTTAATAGACTAAACCAATTTCATGAATAATGATGAATCTTGATATCACGTGTTTCTTAATTATATATTCCTTAATTTATTATTTAATATTTTTACAACTGTTAATTTTCAGGTGAATAAATGTATCTTTTGGGTTTAGGAGTTTTTACTTCACATTGTGGGCGTTTGTAAACACTATAAAATTTTTTTATGTCCCTAAAAGCTTATGAAGGAATATTCAGATAGTTTCGAAGTATTCAGTATTTTTAATAGCAAAATATAAAAGTAAAAGTAACATTCCTAAAACATTACTAAGAACCTTTTAAACCAATTTCGCTCAATACACAGTTTAAAAGTAACTTTATATAAATTACCATAAGTAATAATTGTTTTTCTGTAAAAGTATACAATAGAAGTTGAACAAATTTCAGTTTCACAAATAAAAAATACATACCGGCTTACTTTGCTTTATAAAGAACCTCTAATATTTCCTTGTCCAAGTTTTCGTTGCTAGTGACGTGTATATTCCTCATATCATAATGTTATGCTTGGTATTTGTTTTTGATAGGTTTTATTTATCGAAAGCATTAAAACGCATTCACCGATTTAAAAAAATATTGAATCTCATTAAACTTGCAAAAAACTTTTTTGCTTTTACACGTACCACTTCATAAGGTAATTCCATGAACTGCAAGAAAAAAAACATTACAGACAAAAAATTCCTCCGAAATGTCATCGGTTTTGTCTCTTATTATATGAATCAGCAACACATGGCAGAATATATGGATTTTAAATAGGCACATAAAGTTTGTATTACTCTAAAAGTCCATTGTACTAGATTATATCCTTATATAGTTCTCCTTTACACTATTTTTTAACGCAACTCTCACCACACTCTGAATTTTCTTCAGAGGTGTGACATTTGTTAAAAGCTTTAAAGTACACACTCGCGATGTACCTATCCGTTATATAACAATAACCATACGCACTACACAGTTACTAATAATTGAGCTATTTAGCACCTGACCCCAATAGAGCAATATCATTTTAGTAACAACACACTACGGAAAGGTCAATGTTTTACTTCAAATGCTGGAGGCAGAGTAAGTAGCTTATATTATAACACTGGACGAAAGCCTACTACGATCAGAAACGTTAGTAGTGAATGTTCTAAAAAAATTGCCTGATATAAGAACCATTTATTATTTTTATAGATTTCGTAAAAGATCCCATACAGTTTTCAAAACCTAATTTTAACTGTTATAGTTGTTTTAATTTGTCAAGCTTTTCCTACTAACTAAACATATGTATATAGGGAAAATCCTGTGACGTCAATATGTCGATGTATCACATAGAGAATGGAGTAATACAAAGCGTCAAACTTTGTCTGTTGTGGATAGCGTGTCATTCGTATTTTGAAGCCTTTGAATACTCACAAGCAGATCATAAATGCAGATAATCTCATTTTTATTTATCGCAATGAGCGAGTTGGCGTTATGCTTGTAATACAAATATACAGGGTGTAAAAGAGTCGTGCACGGGCTTGATAATTCCCAAACTATTACAGGTAAATCAATAAAACGTGGTATATCATTATTGTACCTATTAATCTATTTATTGAAGTAACTACATTTTTCTATTATGCCATGGAGTCACAAGGAAATCTTAAATTAGAGGACAGGCCGAGTATTATATCAAATTAAAGATCTCTATTATTAGAGTATAATGCCACAAATCCGACCTGAAAAGGTTCACTTTTAAAAACATTACGGTAGTTTTAAGTTTGAAACATTTACAATGTAGGTACTGTTGTAGGTGGTTTAATATTCTTTTTTTGTCTCACGCTGTTGAATTTAAATTAATTCAATGAATACTGGACTTTAAAAATAGTGCTTTAGTTAGTTATGTATAACTCTACAAATACATTGGAGGATGGTGTAACAATTTAAAAATAATGTACATCTTGAGTTATGCTTATGTTAGATTCCCAAAACTCCTTGTATATTATTCTCTATTGGATGTGAAGAATCACTAACTATCTTAAAAACTATTTCTTTAGTCCAGTATTCATTTACTACATTTAATTTTCGCAACTTCAGCCAAGGCAAGAATTTTAAATCAACAAGAACAAGACGTACATTGTAAATATGTATAGCTTTAAATCAACGTAAAAAAATTAACATTAGAAAATGGAACCATTTTAGATCGGGTTTGCGACATTGTGCTCTACTAATAGAGACCTTTAATTTAATTGTTTTAATTTTTGTATACCGGTCTTACTGTTATAAATGTGTACTTAAAAAATCATTAGGTCCTTTTGAACAAACAATTTTACGAGAGCAAATTTGTACTTGGATTGGATACTGAAAACCTTCAAATATATTTAGATCAGCTTTCGGCCTAGAAACGACACATTATGATACCGGTTGGAATATCTGATAAACAGTGTATAGAGGCCATTTATACGGCGGGGTAAAGAAGAAATACTAAGCTTTCCGTGTAAAATAACTTCTATTGATGCCGGAAAAGGATATGCTAATGCAGACATTCGCCGTCACGTTATCGTGAATTTAAATTCAGTTATCAGAAACCGTTCAGCGCCCGTTCCCCCGCTTAGTCTATGTTGTTACGGTTACAACAACGCGTTCTTATAAATATTTTATAATAACATTTTCTTCTTATACATTGTATATAAATAATCGATGTTTAAAAAGTAAGTGAACTTTTTATACAGGCAAAGTTGACAACATCAAATAAATTTACAATTTTTCATTACAACAATTGGATATCTAAAAATTACATAATTTCTTATATGAAATTTTAATATTTAGTACAGTGACATGTAAAAATACATTTTTAATCCTAAAGCTTGACAGTTTTTAAATTTTGACAGTGGAATACTGCACAAATATTTAGCTACAAATGAAGTGTAAAGTTTTAAACATTGTTAGATAATATGGTTATCATAATTGATCCTATGTAATAAAAAAACGTTAAATAATTTAAATATATGTATATCAGTAAATAGAATAATACTAGTGTATTAAAATTAAGTATTAAGGATCATTGCATAGTCAAATATCTTTGTATATGTATGTTATGTATAGTTTACTCAGTTAATTCACTGTGCTATGCTATTTTGTCTAAAACATCGCAGTGCACTTAATTGCGCATATTATGAGGCAATGATAATGTATCTGCATCTAAATATGTTATAAATAGGAATAATTATAAATTCATGATATTCTATTTCCAAATTAAAATATTTACGAAGGCTAAAAGTAGTATTTTTAAATCTTCTTACACGTAATAGGTTATTATATTATAGATTAAACGTATGAGAAAACATATTTTAATAAACACTAACCTTACTTTTTCCCAGATATAAAATGAAAAATGAAAACTAATATTTCTAAAGACATTGTATTTATCATACTTCACTGAGGAATTGATTTAAAATTGGTTTTCGAAGTTTTAATCTTCACACATTAAAAATAATTACACACTTTTGTTTCTCGCAGTCCAAATATTTATAAAACTTAATACTTTAAAATGATACTAGTTTTCAATTTTAAAACGACCTTATTATTTTTACAAATTTGCCAAAGTATAAAAGCTAAAATACCCAACAGTTTTGCATGTAGTTTAAATAAAACGTAGACATTTCTTCTTGGTTTTAAATTATATGTGTGTAAAAGAACACTGTTGTTTTAAGTGTAAGATAAGTTGGTAGATTAAAACTCGCATGTAACCAGGAAACAGAAAATAATCAAATCATTGAATATGAAACTTCCTAGCAAATGCAATCATACCGTTAGTTTAAAGTAACATCAGTGAAACCACAGCTGAGTAAATTTGTGTCAATACTGATATCTAGTTTGCAAACCATTCATGGACTGTTTAAAGGGAACTGTCATATTCAGTATCAAATACCTAACAGCTGCCGTAATCTGCGCCGATACAGCAATCACTGCGACAATATAGACCAAACCCAATGTCCATTCTGTATAGTCAACTGTGAGTCTGGATTGCAATGCTATGTTCACAATGTTGATAGGTTGCAATGTTTGATGTTGCCATTTTAATAAGAACTTGCTTGATTCTGTTAAAAAGGCTTGCTTCCATTAGTTGTAAATTTCCACGCAATCCAATGTATCCGATTCTAAAACGTTTAATTAAAACATCAAGATTTTTGTCACGAAAGTTTAATATTTTATGTCAGACCAGAACAAATTTCCCATTTTTTAGGAGGCTAACAAATCATATATTTGACCATAATTTATTATTTTTGTTGAACTTGATAATAAAATAATATTGTGTCTGATTAATCTGAAAATCAATGGATTTACTATTCCTCATAGTACAATGTCGGAAATGCGTCGCTGTTGCAGTCTCGAGGTATGGAAAAGCAAAAAACTAAGTAACGAAAGAGTTAAAAAATAACTCTTTAAATAGTTGTATATACACCTAAACTTCAAACTATAGTGTAATATAGATGAAGAGTAATCAATTGTGTACCTTATTAGACAATGCGAATACCATTAAACCTAGTTTACACTACATATTGTAGTCTAGGTTTCCGATTTCTTGTATCAGTGTACAATAGGAAATCTCCTGAAAATCGTGTATTCAAAACACGTTTATAAACTATAGTATGGTATTATATATTATTGTTTTACCATAGATATAAAGACCTATCAGAATAATATTGATAATAGAAAAAAACAAATTTCTATGGAAAAGGATTTTGGCATATAATATACCTCCAAACACGTATTCAGACGCAATTGCATGCACGTTTTGACAAATCTTCAGGTCATTGGTTTCAATGACGCTTAGTCACACGTAGTCACATCAAAGGTTGCGCATTCACCATCTTAGAATTTCTTTTTTAACAACATTTTTAACTTCTTCAGATGATATATTTCTTGACACAACTTGTCACTTGATACACTAAAGTTTTTATTCATTCGGTTAGGTTTCATAGTAGTGTCCGAACACTAAAAATAACTCAGAGCTAGAACTCGAGAAGGCACTACAATCCCGTTTTGTCACCGACTTTTAATAGAGATTTCCCCCTTACTATATGAATAAAAAGGTCAGATATTACAGTATTGCGTAATTGACTTTGTTTGCTTTTCTAATTTAAATACCCTGCTTTTCACTTTTTGCACTCTACTAATAATACCAATGGAAAAGTATACCTTAACGCTCATCCAAATCCCATCTGGTGACGTGCACCATTATCGAACTCTGCTTATATCAAAATGAAGCTTCATGCAAACCTTGATGTCAATAGGTCAATTCATTTTCAATATTTCGTGTGGACACACAGACTTATGAACAAACATACAGAAATAAAACTTTTCCATCTCCTAGAAATATATACTTCTCTAACGCTCAGTTTATAATTAAGTTTCATAATTAAATAATATTTGTATGTTAAAATTAGGACAATATTTATTTTATTATTTATAGTTGCCATAATGTATTACACGTATTATACGTTATACGTATATTTAGCACGTACCACAAACATAACATAAAATATCCATGGAATTGGGGGCAGACCAGAAGAGGAGCGCCCATTGAACTGGAGGTATGCCAACAATCTGAACGTATCGAGGGAACATCCAATGTTTTACTTTGAGTTACTTACTTCAGGATACACTTGTAAGTAAATATCCATGATGGGTTTTACACAAGCATTAAACCTTAGTGCATGCCCTAAATTTGTAACTTAGCGGCTAACTTAAAATGTTGGATGGTGTAGCATTCTGCTTCAATGTTTATCTCAAATTAAATACAGTTAAAAGTTCTAAATTAAAAAAATTAGAAAAATAAATAAAATATGAGAATATTGATAAAATTCTACATTTGTATAAACATTGAATATTACAGGTTTAGAGCATGTTAGGTAATTCTAACACTAAAGGTCAGATTCTACATGGCTGAGGTTCTCCATCTCGATCACTTATTGTACTTTTGGTTCTTAGACATTTTTCATGAGTAAAAAACACCTTGCTGGAAAGGTTGGATCCAGGACAAAAAGGGGCCCCGGAAAATTACGTACCTTGAAGAGGATTTATAGGGGAGTGTCTTCCTGCCAACATCAGGATCAATTCTGTAATTATTGCGGTTTTTTTAGTTAGGAAGACAAAACCTGAGCTTCGAACATAGAATAGTTATGTACGTAAAAATTTTTAGTCGGGTTTATTTTGAAAATTTAATTCTTTCAAAATAATTCGATGTTTTCACGTGGTTTTACTTCAGTATTCTAAGTATATCAATAAATTTTCGTTTTTACTATGGAGTAAATTCGAATTAATAATTTAATAAATAGTTGCAGTTTAGTATTGTTTTAAGTGAAAACCTGTATGGCGTATTGTTTGTCATATTTTGGAAAGTAATAAGTTTGAGAAGGTCGAAATATTAAACTAAATGTTAACTACTGTATCTTTGAAATATACTAGTTATAAAATTACTATTATTAAGCAGACTTGGTGAATAATTTTAAACTATAAGCAAAATAATAAAAAGGAGTCGTTAGAAGGAGAAATGAATAATTTATAGTTTACAGAACAAAACAATTAGATGGCTGGACAGGGTATTCAATATCGGTAAAGAAAAGGATTTTGTTACGAGCGATTCCAACTCATTGACGCCATCCTCGCTTCAGGCCAAACACACAGGGTAGAACCTCTAACTTGGCCTCAGCACAACCATGGTCGATTCACTCACTCCACAATAACAGTCACTGGCATCGGGGGTGGGAAACGTGGTTAAAGGGATTCCATCTGTTTACTAAATACTAAAGGGGTAAAAGGGCAATAGAGACAACAGCAGATGAACAATACTTTGATGAGCGACTGTTCCTGTACTATGTCATATGAAAAACAACTCTGACGGTACTCTGCTAACGGGTTACAACATCTAAGGAAAAGGGGAGTTGTGAGGTACATCTCACCTTGATAAATGAGAGCTTGCTTTTCCTGTCATTTCACGAGCAATTTACCAGCGCACTGACCAGAGTCTACCGCACACTTCCTAGACGGACGGGCCACGCCATGTCAACCGGCCAATAGGAGACGACCTGGTGATATAAATTCCTTCATATTTTGTACTTGGAGTATAAATGAAAAGAAACTGTTGTAAGGAATGAAACTAAAAACTTACTCTAACCAAAGCATGTTGTAAAATAGGCTGTTCTGCCGATGGAAAGGTCAACGTTTGTTACGAAAACTAAACTTAAATCTATTTTAACCTAAAAATTCACGCGTAAAGTCGTGTATTTATCTTGAATATATTTTAAGTAACGACCGTTTTAAAATACGCTATTCTTTTTTTGAAGTTCTTTATTATACAGTTGGCAAACTATACTGATGATATGAATGTTTTATACTATATAGGATACACGTAGATATTTGATGACAGAGATAAATATTTTTAAACTAGGGAATCAAATTATTTTGAAAGGAATATTTTGGCAATAATGTAACTTTGAACTTTAAATAATTTTGCCCAATATATTTGAATAAAATGTTCAATGAGATGAACTTTCAGTTCGCTTTTTTGATATTTCTTTAAGATTGAATTAAAGAGAGTTGCGTTATTTCAATATTTGATCATCCTTGCAGTGGAAATATTTTAGACAATGTTGGCTATGCAGTTTTTTAGTCTAATTTAAAAACATTTAATGTAATAGATGCATTTCAAATGATCAAATATTAACTAACCACTTAATTTATTGTTTAAATTATCGATAACTGTATTGTCTAAACAGCATTTACATAAATGTTTACTTTTTTCTTCAGTTTACTCACTTTATTCATTTTTTATTTTCTCATTGTACTAGTGATTATTTGAATAGCACATATAAAAAATAAACAAATAAACAAAACAAAGTACTTATTTTAATCAACTGTTTGCGTACATATTCAATGACAAGTATCTACATGACCATTATAGTCTAGATTTGTTATGCAAGAACAGACATTTGTCTACATGACAAGTTATCTATGTGCACAAAACAAGAGGTAAAACTGAAACAATTCTTAATACCTTCAGCAAATGTTAACCTTAAACTCATTTTAACCGTTAACTGAAATAGAATCTTCATTTCAAGTACCAAATTTCATATTTCTATTTATTCGTAAATTCAAAACATTTTAATTCTTTCCAAACAAAAAACTATTCTCTGAAACTAAAGCCACTTAAAGTACACATTGAAAATATATGTTTCACTACGCGCTCTTGTTAAGGCCCCTCCATTAGTATTATTTACATACCTGTAGCAATCATGTTTTAACAAATAATAAAAATATATTCGGTTTTCTGCATGATAGTTTTTATTACTTATTTCTTTGACTTTATCATTTTGACACAAGTATTAACAAGTCTTTACTGTACTTTCATAAAGATTAATTTTTTTTCTTGAAAATCAAAACATCAATATTTATGGGAATACATCTATAATGCAAGATCAATTTTCAACCAAAAGTGTACAGGTAAAAGTTAGAGAAAAAAGTATAAAAAGCAATGTAGTACAAAATACTACTGTGTTCTTCAAACGTAACTGTTGCTCTCTTTGTGGGTATACGAACTTGCCACCCTTGAGGATTGATAGTAGTTTGATCTTTAGCGGATTATTGGTACCTTTCCTTTTGGTTCCCTTTTTCCTTAATGACGTTTATAATTAGGTACAGCATGATGTAACCTTCAATTAAAGTTTTCTTAATTATGCCCATTTTAACTTTTTCAAAAATATTTTTTTTCGGAACGGGAAAAATGTTAGTAAATTTTTGAAAAGTGCTATATCATTTTAAAAAGTATACATTTTATATTAATAATTTACCAATTTTATTTTGAATTTTGTTTTAAAACACGGGTTTTATATAAAAACCCCAATTTTTAGGGTTTGGTTCGTCATTTTCAAACACTAATATCCCAAAACAAATGTTCCTGTTGACTAGACTTTAAAATGTGCTCTATGTCCAGAGGTCTCTATCTGAAATTTTTGAGTTTAAAACTGTACAAAAGCTCCATGGTGTCAAACTTGAATAGTATATATTTATTGTATTTTTCCAGTTATGTTAGGTATCAAGCTTTATGGAATACATAATGCTAATGAAGTTATTAAAGGCTACATTTTTGTTATGGAAGTTTTGATGGTGGTATGGAATCCATATTATGCCTAGTGAGGAGGGCCATTACACTTTTTGAGTGGGTAAATAAAAAGATTTTACACTAAAATTTGTCACTCAAACTTCTTCATGCAACACTGGAACAAATGATAAAACACTTTTGAAATACCAGACTGTAAAATCATTTCAGTATTGGGAAAAACGTTAACCACATTTAAAATAAACTTTCCTTGAATGTGATAAACTGATAAACCATTCCAAATATTAAGATATAGGTAGAATAATAGTGAAATATAAATTTATAAAAAAAGAAAATTGGGACTATTGCGTGTGAAGATATTTTAACCTAGTTTGCAATTGTGTATTAGGTTAGTTATTTACCTGAAGAAGAGATCTTGCAGATCTCGAAACGTAGTGTTATTGATTTTTGTTTCGAACAATGGCAAATGTCCGGAAAAATCACTTTTCCTGCACAATCCTTCCGTTGTCAAAAATAAACTTCAAACAAAGAAGATATTTATATTCATCGATTAACGTTCTCATCATTAATTATTTTGTACAAAATACTACAACAAGATCTGTCACAATGCCTTCATTTTACGACGGGTTTCAATATATTTTTACGGCTTTGCATAACGAAATACCGATAATATTATATGGCAGGAGAGGTTTATGTTTTTCTTCACCAATCGCGATATAAGTACACATGGATCAAACCTAAGCGTTTTCCAATATTTTACACTCTGCCAGAACAGCCCTTTTACGGCAACCTCAGCATATTAGCTGCCTGAAAACATTAAATTTTCAGTGATAAAAATCATATTTAACTACAAATGATGGTTCAATAAAATAAACATTAATTGACCAAAACTATTCCATTGAGAACTACATAATACATCCATATCAATAATTTTATTTTTAACCTAGATTGTTATTACTATGACATTCCAATATTACACTCCTTAATCCCCTATAACACGTTGAGCTATTAAATTACAAGACATTAGGAAATGTTGCTTCTACCAATAACTGTGTAAAATGCAATCTCTAAATCTTGTAAATATCAGCGGACCCATTGACATGTCATTCAACAATGGCCTAGAATAATCACTGAAATGGCCTATATTGAAAGCTGCCGTTTATTCAGTTTTTGTATTGTTGCCTATTCACAGAGAACCACAATGAAGGCCATGTCTTGTCACGGTAACTTTACTGTAAATCAGTTATTTATTATTTGATTTAAATGATTTTAGTATCATTAGATTTGTGATAAAATCATTTAAAACCATCATACTTGTGATTCTTGAGGAAAACAATGCTGGTTTTTAAGATATTCAAACTTCCACAGTTTTAATGGCCGCCATTTTTGAAAATACTAAAGATAATGTCATGATATATTTTTAAGCAACTGGCCTTGTTATTATGAAAATTTTAGCCAAATTAGATAATAAATTATATTTTTTAGTGTTTAATATTTTTTAAATAAAAAAACCGATACAGACAGACGTATCGCTAAGTAAACTAAGCATTGAAGACACATGTACATATTGTGAAATATGTTTGTCTTGACCTGAGGAAAAACGTGGTATACCTTCGTCCAGAGTATTACAGGACACCCTGTATTATAGATTCTAGTGCGGGAGGTTCATTGGGACGAAATTAAATTAATTATAAGACGTAGACTTATATCAGTCTCATTTCTTTTTCCAAAGGCTACAAAGCTGTAATTTTTAAAACAACAAAACACTGATTAATAACAATAACATTGCGCTTTAAAAATAAAATAAATAATGGAATGTGATACAGATCAGACTGTTATTATTATTTATTTATTATCAGTTTATTTTAATAGACTTGTAGTTATGGTATCAGAAGAAGACACTATAGGGACGTGAAAACTGTATAGATGTGTTAGCCATATCACTGGTATATTCAAAATATGTAAATATACCAGGCACTAACATTTACAAAGTTTAAATTATAATTTAAAGCAATTTAAATCAATAATATTTTGAAATTTTCAAGGCATAAATTTCTGCTTTTATATATTTACTTTTTATTTTTAGAAATTTTTAGGATTTAGAAAATATAAGAATTATTGAATTTGGCTGCCTTATTTTTTAAGAGTTCATAAAGTAACAAGTTTTTAAGTGGGCCTATAGGTTTACGTTTTGTTGAAAAAAGTTATTAAGAACCCTACAATTCTTTTTCATAATCGGGTCATCGCACACTCGTCTACCCGTATGTATGTTTTAATACATTTTTTATAAAGGTTTTATATTTTTTACCTATATTTTAGTTATGTTTTAGGTTAGCTATCCACCTGAGGTAGATTGCAGAGCTAAAAATGTATTATCCATCATTTCTTGTATCACTCAACGATGGCAAATTTCGGGGAAAACCCCGTTACCTTTAGAGATTCTAGAAGGAAACTTCCTACACAGATTCCTTTAAGACAAAAGAAGAATCTTGTTGATTTTTTGTTCAAAAGGCCTCGAGACTATTTATCTGTCTGTAGTGTGTGACAACACTTTTGATACTTTCTGTCGGATTTTTCGATACTCCATTCAATGAGTTTAGTAGTACGTAACACTGAGTCTCATAATTAAGTTGACCTTGATAAACCAAAAGAGTTTTGGAATTTAATGAAGTCCTAGTTCACCTGCTGCTCCAAGTAAATATCCTCAGGTTAACGTGAAAGAGCTGTGCTGTTAGATTGTGAAATATTGGAAAACGCTCAAGGTTTGGTTCAAGTACGTAAACTAATAACACGTTCAGTGCATAAGACCTAACCGCGTGTTATTATTGGATACCGCGTTACATACTACCGTAAAAAATTATGAATTAAGTAAAAATTTTTACTAAATAAGAAAATTCATCTTGTTTGAGTATTCCTCGTGAATTATTCCGTCTAAAAAATAAAGAAGAACATTTCAGAAAAAAAAAAAAAAAAAATATATACTTATATATTATCAATAAAATACTAAATAATAAATAGTAAAACGAACTACATGGGATTTACAGCTAAGCTATTTTTCACTTTAATCGTCATTTTATGATAATATCTAATGTTCTCTGACCCTTAGTAATTACAGGCCAAGAGATTCCATGTGGTCCTCGATCCGATGATGCGCAGTAGCCTACTGGCCATGTGAAGTGGAGGGGGAAGTCAGAAACTCAGTCAGTGAGATAGCTAGTTTTAGCTATCCCCCACCTTGATAGCCGCGGTTCCTCTCTTGCGCATCTAGGAGACTACATTAAATCTCTCGTACTGTATTTTTCTATTAATTTAATATGTTGTCCTTTATATGTCTTATTACTGCCTTATAATAGTTTAGAACTTTTATAATAACTTAGTGTAGAACTCAACGTTTCGAGGATTGGAATCTATCCTCTTCGTCAGGTGTGGGATGTCTTAGTACATACAAATATAAAGAACATGAACATGAAAAGAAATAAAAGGATTAAAACATACCCAAAAGCTGCTCGGAGTCCAGTTCAGGCGTTGTCTTTACACAGGATGCAAGTCACGAGCACAAATCACAAGTACGAGGATCACAATCACATATCACACTAGGACAGGCTATAGTATCCCACTTTTATTTTATTCTTTGTGTTCTTTTTTATGTACTAATACCTCCCCCACATGACGAAGAGGATAGATTTCAAACCTCGAAACGTTGTGCTATACCTTTTGTTACATAAAACGATGGCAAACGCCCGAAACCCTGTTATCCTTTCAAACCTTCTATCGTAAATTACAAATTTTAAACAAAGAACATAATAACATGTTTCACCTGCAGTTTTATACAAATGGGTATTGACAACAAAGCATGAATTTTTCTGAAAAAATACCCTACCCTACCCAAAAGTAAGCTTTGATTAATTGAAATTAAAATTCTGGTCATAAAGTAATAGTTCTTGTTCATTTGTAGTTAATTTAGTGTATGAAAATTTTCAACCGATTTTGGTTATTCACAACGAATTCTCGTTAAAAAATATGCTGTGGATTTTTTTAAACATTGAAATATACAATGCGTGTATCAACCACATTGGTGCTTTCCATATACTAATGGTTTCTACTTTTTGGAAGGGGAGTTTATGAAACCTTCATAGCACTTAAGCCCAGTGTTAAGTGCTTTGTCAGTCCTGTTGCATCGCCTGGGCTGATAGAGGGACACTATTGATTTTAGATAAAAAGTTTCGGTGGCATGTGGGTAAATCTTATGGAAAATTTACAATGGAGGATCGGAGTACTCTTTAATTATGCCGGTTTAGAGGAAGGAGAGGTTAGCCCTTTCTAGGCTTCAAAATAGTTGAAAGAGCCATCCATACCATTGCCTTAGTTTTAGGCTCGCCGAAGCCTTATTAAATATTTCCAATATATTTTAACCGCATTTTCTGTTATAGGATCTCTTTATGTTATATGTCTTATGAACTACGCTTAAAAGTACTGTTTACTTTTTAATGGATATCGCTTATTGGTAACCAAGACTTTTGTATTTTTCCGTGTTTTTATTTGATATTATTCTTGCTTAATTATATTTAGGGGTTGCACCTGAAGAATACAGCAGAAACAAAAGTTTCGAAACATTGCGATTCATTTCTCGTATAACACATAATGGCAGAAATTGACGTAAATCCATTATTCATCTATGGTGAACTTAAAACTAAAGAAAGATCACTCAGAGTACAATTCTTCGTGAACATTAGCTTTCTAGAACTACTTAAGTTACATTATCTGTTAAACTCAACTAAAGCCATTATTCTTGTTACCAACTTTTATCTCTCGCTTTGCTTTTTATACCGGAGACTAAAAAAAGTTATCTTACGTTTTTTCTGAGACAGAATAATGCAAACTTAATGTTTGTTACTATTTAGTTTGTTACGATTTAGTTACTACCAATAGAATTCTTCTCCAGTACATCTTTGGGATATTTTATATTATGTAACTGTAGTATCAAAGTTTTTTGGATTTCTTAACATGGTCGAAATTTGTTTTTAGTACCTACTTCAAATTTTATTAATTTAATTGTCCAGGTACTTCGAAATAGTAATTCAATTAACTATTATTTTATAGTAGATAATTTTATTAGAAGTGAACGTTATTCCCATAAAATGTTTCCTACAGTTTTATAGAGAAAAATATATTTTAAAGTTTTTAGATTATATCTGGCTGGATAATTTTAACAATGTCCAACTATTTTTTAACGCGAAGGAATTTGGAAACACTCAATCATATTGATTACGTTTATTTTAATATTCCAGGATATTGTAGATTGACTGCTGCTCTCTAAAAATGGCATACATCAATATACTGTAAGTTATTACCGAAGTTTTAAAATATACTGTCATTTAACATCATCATAAAGATTTTATTCTTTTGTTATTTAGGCCTTTTTAGGTGGAATTAGCTGAGACGTGTTTAAGAGTAATAACGACCTCATTATCATTTCCTCATATTGAAGTAAGTCTGACGGTTTAATTCAATATATAGTTATATTTTTTATTTCATTGTTCTTACATTTACATAATTACATGGATAAAAACGACATTGAATATATATTAATGAAAATGTATTAATGTGAGGCATGTAGCTAGAAGAAGGTGGTCTTTAAAATGTTATTCTTTCCAGGCACGAAAAATAGTTTCAGTCATACTAAAAGTGAGTGTGAATTAACTAAAATGTTCGATTAAAGAATATTTTAACCTTTGGTTAAATTAATTTTAGCCTTTGTTCTAGTTGTATTTTTAATTAAATAAATGACATAAAATAAGATAACAACCTAAATATTGTGACTGAAGCGTTTTATACATAGTACAAAATATAATTATCATGAATTTATTTGCAGTCCTATTAAAACTAACGCGATAAATCAGATTAAAATTTAGATTTTCATTCATAATATCGTATTAGAACTTATAAAATAACAACCACTTATGCGTCCACACTCACAAGTCAAATAACTCCAAGTGTAGTCATTCTGATGTTTCCTCCCAGTTAAATGCAAAAAAACCTTGTCAGAAAATTTTGGGGTGATAAAAAGCATTTCAGCACAGTTGTGATTACCCTCTGCTACGAGTAGACGGAGCATTTGTGATACAATTTAGCAAGCTGTTTACGAAACGTATGTATTTAGCGGACAAATGTACGATGTTCCAACAAATGTAATGATTTTGTCACAGAAGGAAGAACTGCTTCACGTTTTCCGAACTTCTCGAGTTTTCCAATCCGTAGTGACAACCCAATGTCTTTAAAGTACACAAAAAACTACATTAGCTAGAGTCCTTAACGGAACTCCATATCGTACCTTGTATGATTTTGAAAACCCATTTGATATGTGTACGGTTTGAGATCTGTCAATCAAAAACGACTGAAACCATAGAAAAGTCAGTCAACGAATGTCGTAAGACATATTTTACTCGCAAAAGACCACAGATTCTGGAATAGACATTAGCAAATGCTGCTTGCACGGCAAAGGCTTCCAAAATGATTTATATAGACTAGTGCACGACCTGGGATTATCTCCCACTTAGATCTAAGATCGGAAGCATGCTAAAATACCCATCTTACACCATGTCGACTGAGGACCTAATGAGATTATTTCTTTCAATCAGGAACAGAATATCAAGAAACTAAAGGAATTAAAAAAACACTGTTGTAAGATTGTGTATATTTCATTTGTATAAAATTTTAAACATTGTTATTCATTAAAAAAATATCATTATGATTAAGTCCATATAATCATGTTTCGTAAGGATGCTATGTTGCAGGATGGATTTCACCTACCGCACTGTTCCTGTAAATGACGTCATGGTGTGTCTCGACCTCCTCCCATTGCATTTGAGACACAAGTACTTCGATATCCTCACACTCTACAGACTTTAAATAACCTAATTGACTGTCCTGATCTCCCAAACTAAATCGACATCACCATTCCCCATGGCACCCGGTCTAGATCAACCTTCAGAGGACGGTAACTCCCAACCAGCTATGCTTAAATCTTTAGCCTTCCACGACTTCTAAGACTAGATGTAACATCACTCCTTTTGTGTATATATATTCAACGAGTTATTTCCTTTAAAATTGAGGTGCTAAAAGTGATCAAGTACAATGAAGGTGAGGTCTAATCTTGGTCTAGCTTCTTAGTTCCTTTTTGGTTTGTTTCCTGGTTCAAGATGTTTTGCTTGATATAGGTTTACTACTATTTATTTTGTTTTGCTATTATTCCTGTCATTTTACAATTTTATTGTTGTTTTTTTCTTCTTAGTTTATTATTTTTGTTACTCTATTAATTATTGTATTTTTTGCTCTTTTTAACTCGGCTAATTACAACGTTGTAATCATTTTTGCTTGTAATCAATTACTTTCCTAAACACGGTGTTTTGTTCATAAAATGGTGTATGCCGTTTAAAATAAATAAATAAATAAAAGCGTTCATTCTTATAACACATTCATTGGGTTTCACGTTTATTTATCTTTTTCAATAGTTTCAGCGGTCATTTTAAAACATGGAATGATAACAAAAACTAAAAGCAAATTACAAAGTAATTAATTTTTGACGCGATGTACACATCTACCCTACGATACTGTATATTACAAATGTATAAAACAACAATACTGTATATTACAAACAACGTATATTACATACTGTATATTACAACGTACAACGTACAGTACAAGTACAACGTACGTACAGTACGTACAGTACAACGTACTGTATATTACAAATACTGTATATTATAAAACAACGATACTGTATATTACAATGAAGTAAAACAATAAAGAAAACATAATAATTGAACCCAAAAATAAAATTATGTGACGTACAGAAGCAATTATATTAATTCAGTTACATGTTTGGACAGTAAACTATGAATGTTTTAAACCGTACAATTTCATAAACAGCATCGAAGTCACAGTAACCTAATTACCTATTATACAACGAACTACAAGTACTATAAATATTAAAATATTACTCTTATCAGCTTATTGTATGAAATAAGTTAAATGACAAAATTTGAATACAGAGATTATAAATTGGTAAATAGTAATATTTAACTGCAAAAATAACAATTAATTACGTTTGGAACAATTAACTTGTTGAATTTTGAGTTTAGCTCCAGTTCGCCTCACAGAGTCTGGTATCTGACGATGTCTCAGACTTGACTTCTGTAATCTTATGTATTATTAGGTGAATATTGTTGTGGCGTTTGCCTTTCGAGTATCAAATACTCATGGATCTTAAT
This sequence comes from Homalodisca vitripennis, assembly GCF_021130785.1. NCBI lineage: Eukaryota > Metazoa > Arthropoda > Insecta > Hemiptera > Cicadellidae > Homalodisca > Homalodisca vitripennis. The sequence continues at coordinate 213,406,007 of NC_060208.1, read as the reverse complement.
TCTTGATTCAATAGTGATGTATTAGCATTGAATAATAATGTACTATTGTACACGCACACCACATTATCATGATTCATGCAAATGTAATGTTAACGAACACATAATTAACACAAGTTAATTTAGCTATGTTAGGAATGGTTGGGTCAAATAAATTTTGGGTTTAGCGCCGGTATCTGACGCTGTCTCAGACTTTTTAAATCTGGAGTCATGTTCGTCTGAAGAGATCCAAAGAAAGTCGAAAACGAAGTAGCTCTAAATAGAAGGTGAATTGGTGCTAAGCTCAAAATTAAATTTAATCGACCTTTATAAATAATAACAATGTACTTGGAGTAAGCAGCGCAAACCTCATGTACTATCAGTGGTAATCACTATGCCGACTAGGCAATATTGTAAGAATATAATATATAATATTATTATTTGTGTACCAAAAGTATTTACATACATCAGATTTTTGTGAAAATTATTATGAAGACTACTAAAAGTGGGTAAACATAGATAACCTTGTTTCTTTGTTTTTATCTATTGATTCCTTCTCTAGACTTAGATTTAATAACATACCAGACTATTAAGGTATTCTTTACTGTATTGCACTTATCTTTAAAATACTGGCAGGGAGCAACAAAACTGGTAAACTCATTCCATTAGGCTCTCAGTGTCTCGTACAGTAAAAGGAATACAATGTCTAGAGATACATGCAATAAAACAAAGCAGGCCAAAGTTTGTAGAACTATACGTAAAAGACACTACCTGACTGTGTAAAACTGTTCTTTTTCTATATTTATGTTTTGCAGTCTATGGCTTGTTACCTGATATGCGAACTATAATTTATTGTTGTTAATTTTTTAAATGCTATTGTCCCGAAAAACTTATCTATAATGATTAAAAAAAATAATTATATAAAATTCAAAACACCTTATGGACTTTATTGCACAAGAATCTTTATCACAAAGGCAAAAAAAAGAATGAACTACAGCTAAATATGGGATGAACTATGGGATGGACAATAGCTTGATGGAAAATTAACTTTAGTTTAATAGCTAAAACTTAAAGGTCATCAAAGATAAAAGTGGGCTATTCATATCAGAATGTTTAAATAAATACATTAGAACTGGTTCTATTAAATTAAATCACAGAAAAACTTGAGCTTTGCATTGAACCAATCACAACACTTTGGCTTTGGTACCATATCAACACTGTAAATATTACACAGTTGTCTTTACAGAATGGACATTGTGTTTGGTCTATATTGTCACAGTGATTGCTGTATCGGCGCAGATTACGGCAGCTGTTAAGTATTTGATACTGAATATGACAGTTCACTTTAAACAGTCCCTGCAAACTAGATATCAGTTTCCAACATTAATTTAATCAGTTGTCACGGTACTAACTTTACTTTGAACTAACGGTAGGCTATGATTTCATTTGCAAGCCAGTGTCAAATCCAATGATTTCAATATACAGTACGTTTTCATGATATGAATAGTTTGTGTGTGTGTGTGTTTGTGTGTGCGCGCGCGCGCGCGCGTGTGTGTGTTTTTTTCGATCACGTAAAAATTATTGGGCCGATGTTATTAAAATCATGAACACTTTTAGAGTCCCCGGTTAACGTAATATGATAATCTTAGACCAATCCCTATTTCTAAACAAAAATACTCCTAGGATTAGACTACATATTATTATATCAAATTTACTCAAATAAAATGTTTATATGGATTTCAACTAAAAGACCATTAAAAGAGACATTTTTATGTTTGGTTGTATACTAATTATAATTTTGTACTTTTAATGGAATATACAGTTTTTACCTAGGAACCCGTAAATTTTTAATTTTTCTAGTCAAACACAATAGTTCTAACATAACGATAGCACAATTTTTTATGTTCTAGGTCTTTAAGAATGATAAATAGATTTTTTTCTCATTTTAGAATTATATTGAATAAAGTTAAAAGTTCTCTATTGAAACAAGCAAGAAATAAGGAATAAACAACATTTGATTTTAAACCCTTTCAACTTTATTGGATATTAAACGTAAATATTATCCACTCATCACGCGTCAAACACTCCTTTCATGTTGGTTTGAAGTGCTATGAGGGATGCGGACCTGTGGCAGTCGACCTGTAGTAAATATATTACTTTACGCTAAACTTTATTGTTCTAAATATTACGTTTTTATTCAAAAATCTGAAATATACAAATATATGCGGGGACACTGTTCCATGCAATGCCAATTTAATTAGTGCTTTTTGAATGAAGCGGTACTAAACCTATGTAAATAGTGTTTTAGTTTATTCACGATTTTAGTCAGCTTCACAAGCATCAAAACTTACCTCATCTTGTAAAAAACCTCCAAACACAGGTGCTATTATATAAAATGACTAAAGAAAGGTTAATAATTATTACTGCAAATCACGAATGCCTCTGGTTAATAATAATTCATGCTCGATCGGAAATTTATTTAATAGCTACACTATAAATACATAATTATTTCCAGACGATTAGGGCATATCAATAGAGCGCTAAATTATGTTATGAGATGAACTAAAGTGAGACAGGGAACTAAACTACGAGTCATCTGCATCTCGTAACCAGTCAGGTGAGGCGAAGCACGAAATTCGATAGTTATCGGTAAAAATTCTTCCTCGGCAAGTTCTAAAACATTATCGTTGGATGATTTTCAGTTACTGTTAACATATAACTTCAATTCTTAATGCTATGTATATAGTCTTATCCTTATTTTAAAGCTTATATCTTTCTTATTTCTTCATTCTTGTTCATATAAATTTACTGAAATTCAATATGGTGCAGATAGATAAGTATAATATTTTATAATAGATAACTTCATATCTGGAATTTCAGTCTCAATCCAAAATATTCAGAAATGTAAACGAATGATTTTGTGGAAACCTATTGTCAAAAAATGTTTTACAAATTTTTTGAGTTTGTCGTGAACCGGAAAAAATCATAAAGCATTAAATTTTAAATTAAAAATACATCTAATTTCATTTTTATATGCCGTACAATGTTATCTCCAACACCCATCAAATATTAATAATAATCCATCAAACTCAGTAACTTACTGTAGATGTTTTAATCTATTTAAAAATCATAGAAAACCCATGTTAATATTTTAAATATTTTACTATTTTTGTAATCCACAAGCGTCATAATGCATTTTTTGTCTTTACTGAAATATGGATTGACCTAACACTTGGAATTTCAGGCTCAGATAACATTTAAAAATTGTTGAATGGATGAATATAGATGAACGATTCCGTAGAAAGCTATCGTTAACAAATGTTTGTACCAATTCTTCAATGTGGCGTGAACCTGAAACTTAGACGGTAGTTATACATGAATCGCATATGTGTAATCATTAAGAATATCAAAACAAACACCTTTAATATTATTTTTTTAAAGCTTCATAAACTGTCGCTTACCAAAAAACCCAATAAAATGGTTTTAACCACGTATATCTTTTTATAATGTAATTAAATCAAAATTTATTATAGCTGTCGTATACTCCATAAACTAGCATATTATAAATAGTTTCATAATTTAATACAATATCTATTATATAAAAATGAAACTGTTCGTGTGTAACAGCATCACTCACAAACGGCTGGACGGATTCGCCTAATTTTTTTTTTAATTTGTTCGTCTTGATCTGTAGAAGGTTATAGGATACTTTTTATCCCTTTCCCGATTCAGGATTCCGCCCCACTGGTTACAGAAATACCCGTAAGAAATGCATTGCAGCAAACATATGTTATTAAGTGAAAGAGTCTTTTCAAATTTTTTAATCAGCTGTTCTTTGTAAACATATATAATGCGACAAAAAATATATTTATATATAATTTTAATTACTACACTTATAGTTTTAAAGCATAGAGTAAGCTTAAGAGAAACGACAAATTTTGTTTAAACTGTTTCTGCAATCACTGTTAAACATAGACTTTACTATCCAGATAATACAATTCAAATTTTGACGTAAAAATTCACCTTTAACTGCAATATTTATTTAATATAAACCATGCTCATGCTTGATCAGAAGAGCAATGCAGATATCATAATTACTATCTTACGTTGGCTACAAATATAAAGAATGTTATAAAATCAACCTTAGTTGTTTTTTTTTTGACAGAAGTATCAGGAATGTGGTACATACCTTCATAATGCGCCCAAGAAGCTCACGAAGGAACGACTATCAATTATCTCAGCAATGTTTAGAATGTGATAGAAAATGAATAAGTGAATATAGTGTACTGTTTTCAACGGGAAATTGCGTGCGAAGCCGCGGGAAACTTATTGAAATGCGCAGCGAAGCGCGCCGGGTCCGCTAGTTTTAGATATAATGGAACTCCTTTGACCACACACACACACAACATATCTTAACATATTATATATTTTATATTTTTGACCTCTTCTTTATAACGATTACGCACATTTTACCCAAACAAATCCAAACGGATGATAGGGTTTATACTTAAATGTTTGGTTAAAACATAGCATAAATAAAAAGACATGTTAATGATACGTACCAGTCCAGACTTGCTGGTTTACCACACATTTTCCAATCGGACGGAGGAACAACAAGAGCGCAATCAGGCCCAAATCAGCTGTGATTACCCAAACAAATCCAAACGGATGATAGGGTTTATACTTAAATGTTTGGTTAAAACATAGCATAAATAAAAAGACATGTTAATGATACGTACCAGTCCAGACTTGCTGGTTTACCACATTTTCCAATCGGACGGAGGAACAACAAGAGCGCAATCAGGCCCAAATCAGCTGTGATTGGTCCAGCAAACCAACAGTGTAACTACTCTGTAGCTCTGCAACCATCAGATTTGCTCACACATTCAACCACATTTTTCTGATTCTCTCAAGATGTTCATTGTGTATTATAAATGAATAGTTGCGTCGAGCCTCATTAAAACTCTTCTATACTCTAGTAAGAGAGTATTCTGCCTTATTTACTCGTAGTTAGGAACCTTTTAACTGATATTAGGCATAATTTATTATAATGGCACACTTTTTTTGAACTTAATCTAATGTAGTTACACCTGCTGTGAGAACTTCTAATTTAGATTTAGTTTCTTTAATTCATATGGAATAATGGAATAACAGCACGAGGAAGTCACGGGAGAAAACCGCAGAGTTAAGAAATCCAGAATTTGTTTAAAATTAGGGATTGCTAGAACCTATTAATAGACATAAAAAAGTATTAACAGAAATCCATGGTGAAATAAATTTAATCTAAAGTAATGATGGTTTTATTAAAACACAATACGCTGGTTGTATCCTGTAGCTGGCGTACCCAGAGACTATCCTGTTTCAATCACAAAACTTAGGGCCGAAGGAATCACTAAGGTAAGATATAACCGTTTCTTATGTAATCAGGGGGAAGAGGAATTTCTGGGATTCGGAGATCAGAATTACCGAGTAGCCTAGTGCATGCTAAAAAACTGATACAGCCCTAACCTTAATATAATTGGGCCAAGTGGTTTCAGGGAATCTGAGGATCATAAATATAGGGAAATAAAAATGTTTAATATATGCCAAAGTTATTCGGAAAGAGAAAATCTTATAGCAAAGCAAAACTCGGCAGTATTTGAAAAAAATAATAATATTTATGTGTAAACAATATATTTTTGTAAAAAGTACATTTATAGACATATCACCTGTACAAAGATGTCTCTTGAATTTTGATAAGTTAATTTATATCAAGAGAGAGAGAGAGAGAGAGAGAGAGAGAGAGAGAGAGAGAGAGAGAGAGAGAGAGAGAGAGAGAGAGAGAGAGAGAGAGAGAGAGAGAGAGAGAGAGAGAGTATAGTACGATTTGGCTAATAAACTTGTAACAATTTAGGTTTGTTGGTGTCCCTTCTCCACAACAAGGACGCAATCAGACTCAAATCAGCAGTGATTGGTCCAATGGCCGAATATTGTAACTATACCGTCCTGTAGCAATCAAGTACTATTTCGAACTACAGTTTATTAACTGTTGTTGGCTTCAAAGTGCTAGTCACATAATTGTTTCTTTTTTAGTTACAGTGCCACAATCTTTCCCTCTCATTTATATAATATAGTTTTACTTATTTATACAATTTATATTTTTTAAGATTCGATTGACAAGCTCTTTTTCCTCTTTACCTACAGGAAATAATATCAAATAGTTAATTATTTACCATACATTACAAATAAATGTGTATACACATGAAGTAGGTGTGGTGGGAATTTTGAATCAATGTGAATGTTTAGCTCCAGTTCACCATCCTCCTACTGTAGAGTCTGGAATCTGACGCTGCTTGAGGCATAATGTGGCAACCGAGTTTTCTACACATAAAGCTATAGTGGGAAGGGTTTATTCTCTCTACATTCATATTGAATCAACCCAAAAGCATACAAGAAGCATACTAATCCTATTGACAAACTCAGCGAAATGTTCTTATGTATTAAATCTATTCAAGCAGTTTGACATTACACCCAATGAGGATCAGAGAGTTTGAAACTGACCGTACTCACCTTCATTGGCCAGTCTATGAGCCGTATTATGGTCTCTGTGGGTTCCCCATGGTAAATTTGGTGGAAAATCACTTTGGTGATTCCTATTGCTTAAACTAGCACACAAAATGCAACTAGTGATCTGTACGATCACATTTCACACATGTTTTATATTTAAAATTGTGTATTTTATCCCACGTCATTTAGCGTCTAATATAACTTAGTTAAGCCATTAATATCTGCTTATAAAGTTATATATATTAGGAAGACTTAATGCAAATAATACTCCCATCCAAGCAGCATGGCAGTAGACGTATAATGCGAACTGCATTCATTAACCAGGTTCATCCAATATATTACGACTGAATTTAAATACCAATCTGAAGTTATGCAAGATCGAGCTAATTTGTAGTCTCACAAATATGTATTACGTTACCTTCTAAATACGTTGATACACATATTTTTACAGTTTCTTCTTTATGTTCAAACTAAGTACGTACTCCACACCATAGTAGGAGTATCGCGTAATAGGCGTCGCTGGGTTTGCATGTATGTATTAAAGTTCATACCTCATTTCATTAGGTTACATAAGTTATTTTGTTACATTTTCCACTTCATACGATAATACTTAGCTTGTTTACAAATTTATATATTTTGCTACTTCTCTTTACCATCGTGTTTACCCGCAAGACTAATGTACTTATGTTCGCTAACACTCAACTAAATTAACTACCTTCGAACTATACGGTAACATCATTACCAGTACTGAAAGATTCTGTACCATACGTATTTAAAATTCTGTAGATCGAATATCTTTAAGACTAATAAAACTTTAAGTATATAGCTGAATGTCTGTAGGTCTGTAGAGCTGCATGCCCGTAAGTGTGTGGACTTGTAGGTCTGTTTGTTCTCGGGATATTAAGATAACCTTTAATTATTTTTCCATTAACTTTATCACTATTAGCTTAACATTAATTTAAGTAACCCCTCCATAGCAGGCATAACAATGGTAAATGAAATTTGAGTCTATGATAACGAGTTTTAAAACTGTCTGTTAAATTTAAATTCCCTACAATTACCACGTTCTCAGTTTTACTACAATCCCTGAAATAACCTTTTAAATTAGTATTGAAAGTGTTCACTATTAATAATTGAAATCTATAACGCAATAAAATATGAATATCTGCATTAAAGAGTCGTATAACTACGTATACCTACTATATCAGATACGTATGGTGTACTTCACACATTACCCATAGTATCTAGAAGTCTCATTATTCCATTTCTGCCACAACATTCTTTACTCTTCGTAAATGTCTTTCTCTTTGATCGTGATATTTAAAACATTAGACAAAAAATCATTATAAATAAATACCTCAAATACAAACACACTTTTCAAACAGTTTTTCTGCTTAAACGTATTTTTTTATTTTTAAATGAATTCATAAATTTAAATACTTCCTATTTTGATGCATTTCAATATCGTTTTGAACATTTAACTTCCGAAGTAAAATACTTTTTATGTTTAGAGGGAAAATTAAAATAATGTTAATGCCAGATAACTTTATAACAGTGAGTCTATCTTAAATTGAAAATTTTAATATCAATAAAAATAGTATTTAATCATAATCAATAGTTTTTAAGATACTGGAAAAGCTGTTCACTTTTCCAGCCATTATCAATATTTCACTGTAAAAAATCTCCTTAAATAACCGGCTGGACATATTTTAGTTACATAGTTTTAATGATTGCTATGGAATACACATCTTGCTTATAAAGTAAAATATCCCTTTGCTTTCCTTACATTCATGTACAAACAATAGTATAATTTAATTCAGTTTAATTTGTATGTTTTACACAGTACTTTGTTTAATGCTAGAGTGGCATGTAAATTCACAACTTTGTTTGGGTCCTAGTTAAAATTCACCTCAAACTGCTCGTTAAGCATTTGTTTATTCATAGCCTCTGAAATTTCCACTAAATATCTTGCTCGCTGTTACTAGCTCTGCTTTCCTGGTAAATGTTCTTCTCAGAACTGGGAAATGGTTTATGCGTTGATTTGCATGTAATAAACAAGAATATTTTTAACATGTTTACTTTGCTTTTAGTTGTTCAGGCTTTATAAAGATGTACAAGATATACCATATTAAATACGCAGGAAGTTGCAGAAATTAACTTTGTATACTATTAAATATCCAATCGCATAACATATTTCGCTATATATATATATATATATATATATATATATATATATATATATATATATATATATATATATATATATATTGTAAGTGGGAACTTAATTCATTATTAATTAATGTTTGGTTAAAAAAAATTTTAGGATTGAAATTGATAAAACTGCTTCATATATGGAGACATAAAATTAAAAAAATATGTGATATTTTTTTAATTCAACATTTTAAGGCTTTTTTACCGATATGAACTGGTTGTACCTTGTTCTGTGCCTATACATGTCCTGAATCACCACCCTAAAAAATATTGTATACTAAACAATTCTAAATCCCATATGTAATGATCATTTGAAAATATTAATAGTGTCCGTAGAATAGCTTACTATTGTTAGATACAGGATTTGGTGACATAAGGATGAAAACAGTAACGTAAAGTTTTAGATAATAATCTCAATGACATGTTGCCGTATAAAGTTAGTATTCCTTGGTATCTCAATCTCGATGTTCATTGGTAACAAGGGATAATATAATTCAATTTCAAAACTGATTTTCTTACCTTTTTGAATATATATCCGAGACCGAAATATTCAAGACCAACATGGCCACCACAGGTTCCTAGGCTCCAGATAAGAATCCCCCCTCTCTTGCTATCAAGCATATACTCATATTTGAATTATATGGACCAGATTCATAAGAAATTGGAAATACAGACAATTGTTCTATGAATTTAAATAAATGATCTATAATAGCTGATTTTTGTTATTTTAATAATTATTGAAGTTTTATAGATATGTGGATATTTACCTGTTCATAAAACCAATTGAAACTTTCTTTCTAGCTTTACAATGAGTGCTTAGTTGTATAAGAAAGCGTAGAAAACTATAAAATTATACATCGGCTTATTGTATCTAATGAATTACTATTCGAGGCCCATTAAACTTTATATTTATATATATATATATATATATATATATATATATATATATATATATATATATATATATATATATATTGTGACAAAAGTTTAGGTATAATTTATTACATGGACATCTTACTAATATATCAATTTTTCGTAATCACTTGGTGTCATCACTAGGGATGGGATATCTGGATAATAAATTTCACAGGAATTTAGAGCAACCTATAAGAAATATTACAATGCTCCCACAGTTTAATAACTATTAAATATTACCCCACTTTACAATGTAGAATCTCGAGCACTACCCAGGTTGTTGGAGGCGAGCCAACTCAATAAGACTGCACACTTGGCCTGTTCCTATTTCCTTGTTTTTCTCCTGCAGAACTCCTGAAACCAGATTAGTTAGAATAATGCGGAGAGGGAAATGAGACAAATCTCCAAGGTAAATCTTACCTATCTTATTTTCGTAATAACCATTTAGTGAAGAATTCATAACCTAACACTTTTTAATGTCTGTGGAGAGGATATAAGGGAATCATTACGTGGGATTTAGCGACTAGAAGTTTATTGACGTAGCTTACTCGTCCTTCAATGTAAACATTTTCTTTGATTCCTAGTAAATAAAATCGCCTGATGTAGACCACCAGTCATCTCCTATGATTATTGACTCGACAAATCACTTCAACTTCAACTGCAAACTTCAACTTCTAATCCTCTGTACTAGCAGTCTAAGACGCCTACCACTTTTAATTATGCGACCTGTATCTTCTGAAATCTAGAACTCTTTAGCAAGGTACATACTGTGAATTTTTCTGTCACTCTAATTTCACCTATATTATTAAGCGCCTTTCCAATTTCTACATCTACAAGCCACGTACTATATGTATGTATTTAACATATCAAAATGCGCGCGCGCGCGCGCGTGTGTGTGTGTGTGTGTGTGTGTGTGTGTGTGTGTGTGTGTGTGTGTGTGTGTGTGTGTGTGTGTGTGTGTGTGTGTGTGTGTGTGTGTGTATGCGTGTGTGTGCGTGCGTGCGTGTGTGTGGGTCTGCCTAACAAAACATTTTTATTGTAACAAAAATTTATAAAGTAAGAAACGTATTACTGGCAAAGCAACTCAGTAATTAGAGGTACTCACAACATATGTATCTATTACCTAATATTTAAGAAGTAAAATCAAGTAAGTTTTTCACTGTTTAATCAAGAAATCTTTCTACATAGTACATGGCAAAGAATTCTATAAAAGGTTTTACCAAATTTTACCAATGCGTGAAGAATATGTGTTCTCGTTGACATATATTTACTGAAACCTTCAGCCATGACGATAATGTTGAACCCAAAACTTTTTTATAAATTACGTTCTCTTATTATAATTTTTCCTAATAAGAATATATTTCAGCTACAAGAGGTGGAGATTGAAAAGAAAGGGAGCTACCAGGTGTGAGCTTGCAAGACCGGCAGCTCCAAGAGACAGGAACTTTACGAATTATACAATTTTCAGTGACTACTAGTTCTGAATCTTATGGGCCGAATGGTTCTATATAAATGGATAAGGGTGCATAGTTTCTAGATTCTGATAGGTTCAGTGGATGACAGCTTCCATGGACCGGAGATTCTGAAGTATCATGAAACATCTCTTAGTCCATAAGTCTTAGAAGCTGAATGTGCCCTAAAACCGAACAGACTCAGACTCCGGGTGGGGGGGAGAAGGAATAGGTATTTATGATTCCTAGTGGCTGGGTAGTGGTTGGAATATCTAGGATCCGAGAGTACCCTTGTTTTCAGTGTTATCCACAGATTAGAATCTCCTATAAGCCAAGATCTATAGAGGCTATGGTCTCCCTGAAAATGAAAAGCCAATCGCACCCATAGTCTCTAGCTTCTGGAGGGCGGAAACTCTTTTAAGGCTTTTATAATAAATTCATAAATTCTAGATTGGTTTTTCAGAAGTAGGCATTTATGTAATAGCTGTTTCCAGAGACTGAATTTACACAGCAATGATTCAAGAAGCTATTAACTTCTAGAAAATGTACGGTCTCTGTCCTTACTTAGACTATTAGTGGAGCCATAACTGCGTAATCTTGGGAGCTTGTATAGGAAGGTGCGCTTCTAGAATTTAAGTTGTCCAAGACAATTTTTTGGTTTTCAGTTGCCAAGAGCTTTTGCAATCTCTAGCATCTAATTTGTAGATTTAAGCGAACGAACTTCCTTTAAATCCAGGAGCCAAGGTTCTTATTTAAGCAATCTGCGTCTCAATACAACTGATAGAATTTAAAAAATAAATATTATTAAACATTTTTTTTAATCAAAATTCTGCCCTAAGTGTTTTGAGAAAAGTATTCACTTTTAGACGTTTTCCCATATTGTAAAAGATTTATTTTTTATATTTGAACAAAACATAGTATTTTATATAAAGATTATATCGTATTAGCTACCACAAAAGAAAAATATAGAGATATAATAAACATAAAATCACCATCGAAGATTTTGACATCGTGTTTGGTCCCTGCAGAGTCATAATATATATCAACGACACGGTGCCGAGTCTGTGGATGTGGTAATCTCCCAGTAATACTCACCAGATTCACTGACTATTATTAATATCCCACGCAGCTGGCTTATCACTACATAAATCAAACAGACTTATGCAGTTTACCATTTTGCTGACTGCAGATAAGTGGATAGAACCGTTTGTGATTTGTGTTCATTAACGATTATAATATGTACAGATTAAACACAGCAAGTGGAAATACAGCATTTTTATTTTGTATTATGCAACGAAATACAAGTACTATAATTATTCCTATATTGCTCTTATCGGCTTATTAGAAGAAATAAGTTAGATGACAAAACTTGAAAACATTGATTATTATTTGGTAAATAATATTTTGCTGCCAATATAAAAAATTATTATTTTTAGAGCAATTAACTTGTGTTAATTATGTGTTCGTTAACATTACATAAACCATAATAGTGCGGTGTGCGTGTACAATAATACATTATTATTCAATGCCAATACATCGCTCTATTGATTCAAGATGCATGAGATTTTGATGTTGGAAAGCATATGCCACAATAATATTACTTAATAATAAAACCAAAGAGCAAATACTAAAAATAATTTTGTTGTTTTAGCATGTCAAATAAATCGCTTACTGGCAAAACATTTTGAGAGAGTCAAATTATGACAGTAAATGAGAAATCTCCATACATTATCAAAGAATTCCACGTTGGAGAAGATTTTTCCAAACCTCTGAACCATTTCATGCTGTTCCTGCATCATAGTTGCTTGCATGTTCTTGTCGTCCAAACAGCTCTATAGGTAGTCTGCTATTATTAAAGATCAATGAACATGAATAATGCATAAATGTAACTTATGAGACCTTCATAATGTTGCACACTGTAGAGGAACCAAATGTTCCACATAACTCTCTTTTCTCCAGGGTATGCGAAGCAGGTTTTGCATATCATTAGGTCAACGAGTTTCTTTTGTTCTCGATGATGCTCCACTTTTCACCGTAGTCCGGTGCGGTAACTATGTAATGGAGGCATAATCAGTGTGGAGTCACACAAAACCACAGTAGAGAAACCTCATTTGACGGGATTATAGAGTCCTATCCTAACATCTTATATGCATTTATTCAGATATTTTGTGCCACTTTGGAGTGATACTTTGATGCATCACTCCTAGGTCCTTAAAATTCGAGCAAAAAAGCAATTTACCAGTTAGTCGATATGTAAAGAGCGCTAGAGAATTTGCTCTTGAGAACGAAATGGTTATACACTACTTCACGTTCAAGACCATCATCTAGGGTTGGTACCAGACATATAACATACAAGACTCTCTTACAGACAAACAATCAATTGAAGTTAATATTGTCTTGTACAACATTACACAAAGAAAAGGCAGTCCACATCATAACCTTGATAGTATCTTCAATGGAGTCACCAAACAAGATTGGTAAAAATTGAGAACTTTGGGGACACCCGGTGGAAGTTCAATCCCGTCCGAGAGCTCTTGCAAAAATCAAAGTTAATTTCTGAGTAGCAAGACCTTTATTAAATCACTCTAGCAAAGATATAAACACTAGGTACGCTTACATTTTTAGTGTGACTAACCTTACCAAATACCTTAGTGAACCTTAGTGATATTTCGTATACTTAATTGTGACTGACAAAAGGCAGCCACTACCACACACTGCAACGTTACTGCAATTTACAAGATGACTTGAAAAAGAATCATATCTTCGTTAGTGCAAGCTCTTCGAAGTTAATTTATTAAGGACCAGACTCACAGTTGTATACACAGGTTGAACATTGTGTTTGGTCTGTACATGCACAGTTATTGGTATATCGCCTTTCAGTCTTATCCATCTGCTAATACCAAACATTGCAACCTATCAAACTGTGAACATTGCATTGCTCTGCGGATTCATCCAGACTAACAGTTGACTATACAGTATTGACATTGAATAAACAGTCCATGCAAAGTAGATATAAGTTTTCAACATTAATTTACTCAGTTGTCACTGTACTAACTTAGCTTTGAACTAACGGTAGGCTATGATTTCATTTGCAAGCCAGTGTCAAATCCAATAATTTTAATATACAGTACGTTGTCATGATATAAATAATTGTGTGTGTGTGTGTGTGTGTGTGTGTGTGTGTGTGTGTGTGTGTGTGTGTGTGTGTGTGTGTGTGTGTGTGTGTGTGTGTGTGTGTGTGTGTGTGTGTGTGTGTGTGTGTGTGTGTGTGTGTGTGTGTGTGTGTACATCATATTTACGTAAGTGTAAATTTCTTATATCAATTTCAATTAAAAGTCTATTGTAAAAAGCCATTTTCATATTTGGTAATAAACTAAATATAATTTTTTACTTTTACTGGAAAATATAGTTTTTACCTGGGAAACAATAGCTTTTGCATTTTTCTAGTCAAACAAAATATTTTAAACAGAATGACAGCACAACTTTTTAAGTACCAGCTCTTCAAAAATAATAATGTGTTTTTTTTATTTTTTAGTTATATTGAATAAAGTTTTGACTCCATTAAAAAAGCTAGAAAAAATTAATAAACTACATTTAATTTTATAACCTTTCCAGTTTAATGGATATAAACGTAAATATTATCCACTCATAACACCTCAAACACTCCTTTCATATTGATTTGAAATATAATGGGTTATGCAGACCTTTGGCAGTCAACCTGTCGTAAATATATTACTTTATGCTAAACTTTAATGTTCTAAATATTATGTTTTTATTAAAAAATCTGAAATATACAAATATATGCAGAGCCACTGTTTCATCCAATGCCTAGTTAATCAGGGCTTTTTTGGAGGAAGCAATACTAAGAATTTGTAAAGAGTGGTTAAATTAATTTACAATTTTAGTCAGCCTCACAAGCGTCAAACCTTACCACATCTTTAAAAAAACCTCCAAACACAGGTGCTACTATATAAAATGACTACTAGAAAAAATTTAAGAATGATTATTGAAATCACATACCTGTGATTAATGATAATTAATTCTCGATCAAGAGTTTAATAAATAGCTACAACGTAATTACATAATTATTTCCAGAAAATTATAGTATCCCAATAGAGCGCTAAATTATGTTAAGTTCCTGTATTATTTTCTGCATTGAGATGAACTAAAATGAGATAGGGAACTAAACTGTTAGTGACCTGCATCTCATAACCAGTTAGATGAGGCGAAGCACGAAATTCAATAGTTATTGGTACAATTGTTCCTCGGCAAGTTCTAAACCAATGGATCAACAGATACTGTTATGTAGCTTCAACTATAAATTCTATTTTTATACTCTAATCTTTATTTTAAGCTTATAGCCCTCTTATTTCTTTATTCTTGTTCATATAAATTACAATGTGGTACAGATATAAAAGTATACAATTGGTACTTAAAATAATAAAAATTATCAAAAGCCGGAATTTCAGGCTCACACAAAACCTAAACCCTTTAACTGGATAAATATAGATGGAAGATTCCGTGGAAAGCTATCGTTAACAAATGTTTATACCAATTGTTAATGTTGAGGAACCGGAAGACGGTAGTTAGACATGAAACGTGTAAGCGGGAACATAAATAATATCAATGTTAATATTATCGTTAATTTTTGTCTGAATTTAACATTTAAATAATAATGAAATATAAGTGCAAATTGTATCTTTAATATATCAGTGATAATTCATCATAATTCATTTAATTTCAAATTAAAAATACATCAGATTTAATTTTCATATGTCGAGGATTGTTATCTCCAACACACATGAAATTGAAATGTTTGGTGAAACCATCAAACAATAAATTACTTAATATTCTTTAATATATGTAATGATAATAGAAAAAACCATAATAACATTTTAATTGTTCTACTATCATTAAAATACAGAAGTTTCACAATGATTTTTTTTCTTTACTGAAATATGTTTAAAAAATATATCCCCACGTTACACATACATTTTTAATATTATTTCTGAAAAAAAAAACAAATTAATAACTGTGGCTTACCCATAACTCCCGTATTTTTTTGTTTTTATAAAAACCCAATCAAAATTAATTATAGCTGTCGTATACTCCATGAACTATATTTCAATTGTTTTAAGCATATTTTAAATGGTTTCATCCTATTTAGTATTCTGTAATTTTGGATAATTTTTTTGAATAAAAATTAATGTTTAGTGTATAATATTGAAAATGTTGTGTCTTAAAAAATGTTAGTACAATTTATCAACTCTTATTACTATACGTACAACATATATTAAAACATATTTTATATCTTTAGCCTCTTCTATATAACGACCTCATATATTTTACCGATCCCAAACAAATCCGAATTGATGAATCAGATTTACATTAAAAAGTTTGGTTATAATGAGCCTATATAAGACGACATGCCAATGATACGCACCAGTCCAAACTCGCTGGTTTGCCACATTTTCCAATCGGACGGAGGAACAACAAGAGCGCAATCAGACCCAAATCAGCTGTGATTGGTCCAACAAACAAACGATGTAACTACTCTGTAGCTGTGCAACCATCAGATTTGCTCACACATTCAACCACATTTTGCACATTCTCTCTAGCTGTTGAGTGTGTTACATGAATGAATAGTAGAATCGGTACTCCCTAGAAGTATAGACTCTTCTATAGTCTAGAAAGAGAATATTGTCCCTTATGTACTCGTAGTTAGGAACCTTTTAACTGATCTTGGGCCTAATTTATCATAATACCACATTTTTCCTGTACCCAATCTACTTTAGCTACACTTGCTTCTAGATATCTTAATATGGATTTAGTTTCTTTAATTCATTTGCGGTAATGCTATATTGTCATTTAAAGTTTAAAATAAATTGCTGAGGATAACGTTTTGTTTCATGATAGAACATTATATGCGATTTGAGTACCGTATTTATCATTTGATGCCGAAAATGGCAGGTACCATTTGCGGTACGAGATAAAGCCGGAATGACTACGTGCTTGTGTGGTTCGAAACCGCACGAGTAAGTCAGAGGAGAAGATTACAGAGTTAGGAAATCCAGAACTTGGTAGCAATTAGGGATTGTTAGGACATGTAGACATAAAAATTATTAACGGAACTCAGTGGCGAAATATATTACATCATTATTATGAGGTAATGGTGGTCTAAATAAAACGCAATAAGCTGGTAGTATCCTATAGCTGTACTACCCAGAGACTTTCCTGTGTCAATCACTAAATTTGGCATTACAAGGAATCACTGAGGTAAGAGCAAATCCGTTTCTGAAGGAATCAGGAGCCGGAGGAAGTTCTGGGAATCAGGATCAGAAATACTGAGTAGCCTAGTTAATGCTAAAATAAAAGCCATCCCTAAGAAATCCTAGAGCTTAATTTTAATAGGCCAAATGGTTTTAGTAATTCTAAAAATCTGATATTGAGAAATCCACAGACTGTGATCGTAAGGCAGCGAGAATCAAAAGTTTTAACGCATAGAAAGGTTATGATGAAAGAGAACATTCTAGAGCTGAAACTCGGCAGTCCATATTTAAAGCAATCAAGATTATTAATGTAAAATCAATAACTTTACAAATGTGTCTGTTGTATTTTTATAAATTAATCTATTGAGAGAGAGGGGGGGAAGTATAGTACAATTTGGCTAATAACTTATTAATTTAGGTTTGTTGGTGTCCCTTCTCCACAACAAGAACGCAATCAGACTCAAATCAGCAGTGATTTGATCCATTGACCGAACATTTCAACTATACCGTTCTGTATCAATCAAGAAATGTTTCCAACAACAGTTTATTAACTTTTATTGACTTCAAAGTGCTACTCAAATATTTGTTCCTTGTGTAGTTACGAACCTTGTCGGTGATGTCAATGTTGGTTTATCAAAGTGTCACACGCTTTCCCTATTATCAATATAATTTACTTTTACAATTTCCTAAAATTATGATATTTTTAAACGAATGGATAAAATCATTTATATAACATCGTGTGGTGAGCAATAGCACAGACAAGGAAGAATGACACATAAAGTTTAATAATTTCCTCCAAACTCTAGCAGCTCGTTCAAAAAATCAGGTACTTATTTTTAAATACTATTTTTATTACTTTCAGCCCCACACAAATTATTATTAAAATTGCACTTACTGTAGAGTTAAATGCATGGAGGCTAAATTTGTTATACAGTGATACTGGACTCTCTATAGAACATGATGTTAGTTTGGTGTCTGGGGGGGGGTGGGGGGGGGGGGGGGTGGGGGGGGGGGGGGGTGGGGGGGGGGGGGGGTGGGGGGGGGGGGGGGTGGGGGGGGGGGGGGGTGGGGGGGGGGTCAGAGCTACAGAGATATTAAAAGAAATAGCTACACTTTGAAAGACTGGCATAAAACAGTAATATGAAGCAAACTGGTCTGATTTACAAGAGAAAATCGAACAATCGGATATCAACTCTATCCACTGAAGTTACACAATAGTTTTATTGGTCGACTGATGGATGAAACTCATCGCGTACAGGATTGCTTTACTCATACTTCCAAATTAAAATCCATAGAAATAAATGTACCTGGACAGATTTTGTAGAAACAGTTGTGTAGTACCAGTTCTTTACATATTGCTGTAATATAATATGGAAATTACAGCCAAATTCATACGAAAGTTATTTCAATTTGATTTAAAATTTTATTGCCTGAAACTCAGCTAGTCAGTCTTAGGGGGTATATTTCATTCCTGTCTGTCTATTCACAAGATACTTCTATGGTGCTGATCACTGGATTGAAGTTATCCAATGTTTACACTAGCTGAGATTTTAAAACGTGACTCGTTAACAAAGCAGATTATTTCTATAATAAATAAAAATTAATAAAATTAAATTATATGAAAAAGTTGATGACAAGATCTGATTTCTCTACAAAAAGAACTGATTGATGAACAAAACTACCAATGAAGCATGTGGCAAAATATCTGGATAAAAAGCAGACATTAAATACACATTAAATTTCATTTTGACATAGACAAGAATGGGGTCTGTGATGTTTCATATCTAAAATGGCATATGGGTGATTTTCATTGAAAACTATCGTTTGTAGGCTAACACAAATTATTTTTTTATCCTCCGGTGGATGTAAAAATTTCTTTTCTGTATAATGCCTGTCTGTTTAGCTAACCGCACGACGCCTAGATAATAAACTAATGGGTTGCAGTTGTGCAAGCAAACTTAGCGAACACCTTGTAGCAAATCGTGGGTGGCGTATTCCCTATCCTATATAATTATTATTTAAAAATGCTTCAGCAATTATTAATTGCAAGAAACTTAAATTACACTATAAAATATCTGTATCTGGAGCATGAGAGCAATATTAGTTTGCTAGAACGATGGTTACTTAAATAAAACTCTCATTAAAACTGCAAACACGTTTTTAACAGTTTTCTTACGTCGTAATGTACATTCACAATGTGGTCGCATTTATTAAGTAGAATTGTGTTGTTTAACCGGTTTGAAAATTATTTAGATGTAATAATCAACGGTAAACCCAAACTAAATTACTGTTACTTGTAGTTGTTATTCTAGTTTCGCCATTCATTTAAAATGTGTAAGTAAAATGATCCTAGCAAAAATACAGCAAACATTATCATGCTTTACACGTTCAAACTACAACCGATCACGTTAAAAATCAAATACAAATTTTAAAAAATGAGGTTCAAAAACTTCATATAGAAAACTACCGACCAATCAGCATCAATATAACTACCGGTACCAAAGGTCACATAGCAATTTGGACCCACTTATTGCACGATTAAAATGCAGTTCTTTTTTCAAAACTTTTCAGAAGAAATCAAAAAGTTCAGCATGTCTTACACAAGATTGTTTGAAGCGTATATAAGAAGCTAGGGTATTTAATTTGCATAGCTAGAATTTTTATTCTGACATTAATCGAAATCTAATAATATATATATATATATATATATATATATATATATATATATATATATATCAAAGAACAGTATCAATTTCTCATTCGTGGCAAATCCCTCATGATCTTTGCTATTTGTTTACTTACGGTGTATCGAATTAACAGTGTTGTTATTGTTTTACAAGTGTCAGAACATCTGAATATTCAAATATAACAATATGTAAGAGTGAGAATGACGTTATACCTGTATTAATGTATGAATATGATATACATATTTGTGTACGTATTTATGTATATCAGTGATGAATTGCGTAGTTAGGAACTATTCAGGTAGCTAGTGTATTAGGAGATTGTGGTTGGGATGAACGTGTGGAGAGAGAACAGATTTAGTTCGACAAACACAAGATTTATTGTAGCACATGAGTAACTATACTCTGCATGTGCTCCGACATTGGTAGCCAACACTAACAGCGGTATAGAGTTATAACAAGTCTGAGGTTACTGACAACACAAGATTTATTGTAGCACATGAGTAACTATACTCTGCATGTGCTCCTACATTGGTAGCCAACACTAACAGCGGTATAGAGTTATAACAAGTCTGAGGTTACTGACAACACAAGATTTATTGTAGCACATGAGTAACTATACTCTGCATGTGCTCCTACATTGGTAGCCAACACTAACAGCGGTATAGAGTTATAACAAGTCTGAGGTTACTGACAACACAAGATTTATTGTAGCACATGAGTAACTATACTCTGCATGTGCTCCTACATTGGTAGCCAACACTAACAGCGGTATAGAGTTATAACAAGTCTGAGGTTACTGACAACACAAGATTTATTGTAGCACATGAGTAACTATACTCTGCATGTGCTCCTACATTGGTAGCCAACACTAACAGCGGTATAGAGTTATAACAAGTCTGAGGTTACTGACAACACAAGATTTATTGTAGCACATGAGTAACTATACTCTGCATGTGCTCCAAAATTGGTAGCCAACACTAACAGCGGTATAGAGTTATAACAAGTCTGAGGTTACCGACAACACAAGATTTATTGTAGCACATGAGTAACTATACTCTGCATGTGCTCCTACACTGGTAGCCAACACTAACAGCGGTATAGAGTTATAACAAGTCTGAGGTTACTGACAACACAGATTTATTGTAGCACATGAGTAACTATACTCTGCATGTGCTCCTACATTGGTAGCCAACACTAACAGCGGTATAGAGTTATAACAAGTCTGAGGTTACTGACAACACAAGATTTATTGTAGCACATGAGTAACTATACTCTGCATGTGCTCCTACATTGGTAGCCAACACTAACAGCGGTATAGAGTTATAACAAGTCTGAGGTTACCGACAACACAAGATTTATTGTAGCACATGAGTAACTATACTGTGCATGTGCTCCTACACTGGTAGCCAACACTAACAGCGGTATAGAGTTATAACAAGTCTGAGGTTACTGACAACACAAGATTTATTGTAGCACATGAGTAACTATACTCTGCATGTGCTCCGACATTGGTAGCCAACACTAACAGCGGTATAGAGTTATAACAAGTCTGAGGTTACTGACAACACAAGATTTATTGTAGCACATGAGTAACTATACTCTGCATGTGCTCCTACATTGGTAGCCAACACTAACAGCGGTATAGAGTTATAACAAGTCTGAGGTTACTGACAACACAAGATTTATTGTAGCACATGAGTAACTATACTGTGCATGTGCTCCTACATTGGTAGCCAACACTAACAGCGGTATAGAGTTATAACAAGTCTGAGGTTACTGACAACACAAGATTTATTGTAGCACATGAGTAACTATACTCTGCATGTGCTCCTACATTGGTAGCCAACACTAACAGCGGTATAGAGTTATAACAAGTCTGAGGTTACTGACAACACAAGATTTATTGTAGCACATGAGTAACTATACTGTGCATGTGCTCCTACACTGGTAGCCAACACTAACAGCGGTATAGAGTTATAACAAGTCTGAGGTTACTGACAACACAAGATTTATTGTAGCACATGAGTAACTATACTCTGCATGTGCTCCGACATTGGTAGCCAACACTAACAGCGGTATAGAGTTATAACAAGTCTGAGGTTACCGACAACACAAGATTTATTGTAGCACATGAGTAACTATACTCTGCATGTGCTCCTACACTGGTAGCCAACACTAACAGCGGTATAGAGTTATAACAAGTCTGAGGTTACTGACAACACAAGATTTATTGTAGCACATGAGTAACTATACTCTGCATGTGCTCCGACATTGGTAGCCAACACTAACAGCGGTATAGAGTTATAACAAGTCTGAGGTTACCGACAACACAAGATTTATTGTAGCACATGAGTAACTATACTCTGCATGTGCTCCGGACACTGGTAGCCAACACTAACAGCGGTATAGAGTTGTGACACCTCGGTGTTAACGCCCCAAAGCTTCAACAAATACAGAGAGTCGTAAAATTGGTTCGGGATGCGGTAGATCATAATTCGGCTCCTCTCTCTACAATTCTCTAATTCTATTGTTCTAGAGCCAAATTCTAAAATTTTCAATCATATGTTAATTTTTAATTCAATTAGTTTTAATCTTTTGTTATCTTAATCTAAATCTCTAATCACAAACGTTCGAAATTAAACAAGTAAGATTTTATTCCGACTTCGCTGTTTTATTTCTAAAGTTTGACCTTTCCTCGCCGCGAACTCAAGAACGAAGATCCCTTCTTTTGTCTCCCACTGGGCAAACTACAGGTCGGCGGCAGACCACATCTGGTGCCAGGTGTGGGGTTGGTACAGACTGCAAGAACGTCACCAACATGCGAGGCCTGATTGGCATGTTATTTACTCTGGGAGTCGCCTGGGGTTTTCACCGAGGTGTCTTCTTCGAAAAGGAGGGAGATGTGCTTCTCACCGACAGCTATTGGACTATAGTGCTGCAGTACAACTTAACGGAAGTAGAAGAGGAGAACCAGAAACTAAGTACATTACTGACCAGGGTAAAGGGTCAGTACGATAAGCTTTTCCAAGACCTCTTATCGCTTAATGTGAGCATGCACTCTCCGGTGCGTGAATTGGAAGCAGGATTCAGGTATGAGTACGTAAGTTTGCAGCAGCTGGTAGCAGACTATGTCACCCAAACCAGTGACTTGGTTTCCCTATTACCCAGTACTCGGCAAAGGCGAGGCCTAATTGATGTGGGGGGCCAGGTACTAAAATTTCTGTTTGGAACTGTAACAGATAGCGATTTAGAATTCACCAATAATAGGATAAATGAAATAGAAAATTTAAGTGATGACCTTTTCCACGACACTAAAGACCAAATAACCATTTTAGGCAACATGCAATCAGAAATTTCAAACCATTCTAGGGTAATAAACAAAGTTATCTCTACCCTAAAAGAATATCACCACGTAATGCACATAACTATGGCCCGTAATTATATAGGAGAACTTATGCATGCTAACCAGATGAGATCGCTTTTGAAATACTTAAAGTTGAGCACCGCCCTTGCGGAAGTTAAAGATGCCATAAATTTAGCTGTCCAGAAGATAACCCGGCTTCACCTGGCCATTGAGGATTTAGCGGCCGGAAGAATGACTAGTAACCTGTTGCCTCCCCATCAGTTCTTGAAGGTCCTTACTTCCGTGGAGAGTGTAATACCACCCCCAGAGAAGTTGTTTTTAGATGTAAAACTAGAGAATCTCCATAATTTCTACAAAATTGCTACAATCCAGACATATGTAACGAAATCTCAATTGAGGGTATTGATTAGGCTACCCCTGAAAAATGATAATCAGTTGTTTGAAATTTTCAATGTGATAGCTTATCCCGTCTACGACCCCTCACTCACAAAGTGGGTGAAATGGGACGTGGCAGATCAAAAACTTGTGATTAGCAAAGACAGACAGACTTATTCACTCTATTCGCCAGACGTCTTTGCGAGGGAATGTAAATTTGGTAAACTCACGGTGTGCCCGTTGTCAGACGCCTTGTTAAGCGTCTAAAAACGGCCCAATTGTGTGGTAAATTTATTGATGAAAGAACACGTAACATTGTGTAGTAGGAAGTTGATATCTGGCCTACAGTTCCCCGTTCTCATTAGAACACCCACCCGCTGGCTCTACGCCACATCAGAAGAGACAAAGGTTATATTAAATTGTTTTGGGCGCGATGCAAACCCAAATGTAAGTGCTATTACCCTGAAAGGTGAGGGTGAAATACCGAAGCATGATAGGTGTGATCTGATTGCTGACGGTTACAGGGTGCCTGCCCGATTTATCGGCAGCTCCACATATTCGAGTGACTTTGGAAAGATTGCTTTCCCGGAAGTAGATGGGATGTACAGTAGCGAAGAACGCAGCTTACTGGTACATGATGTTAATGAAACCCTGAAAGTCCTGCAGGGACTGGATGATCAGCTGGGCTCCCTATGTGTTAAGGAATACTCCCTAGAAGGGACAATTCAATTACTTAGGACCCACTATCGTAGACGTGTGGTTATCAAGTATGTAACCTTTGGTGGTGCATCTCTTGTAGTCGTACTAATTGTTGTCACTGTGTTGTTAAGATGGAGGGTGCGAGTTGCCGATCTGCTCCGTGCCGCCCTGGGGGTTAACAGACGAAGCTCGCAGGCCGCCCGGACAGAGTCGCATCTCCCGACCCTCGAAGCGACTGTACGCACTGCGAGCAGACCAGATGCTGAGGATGCTGAGAGGTGGCGCGAGCAGGACGAGACTGACCGAGACCAGAGTGGGAGCATGTCGACCCCACGCACCAAGACTGACATTAAATTGACCGTACGGTAATCGAACGAGAAATGAAGAGTGGGGCCCTGGACACTTGAAGTAAGTGTGAAACTAGTTAAAAGAATGTAAACTTCAGACTTCAGCGATACGTCGTGTGTGCACCGCGATGGGAACAGTAAATCAACCTGTGTCGGAACTGAACGAGTGGTTTTAGACTTTCCGTTGTGGGAACATGGCAGAAGAGTGATTGGGGATCCCCTAATACTTAAAAAACAAAAAAAAAACAAAAATGTTTTCTAAGTTCTTGTATCGCTAATTGTAATTTATGTATGGTTGTTGATGCAGACTGGTAATGGCAAGGTTTTCTATAATTATTTGAACAATCTGTTAAAACAAGTAGCATTAGTAACTTAAGAGGAATCTAGAACGCCGAGCCAGACTGGTATCCATGGGAAGGTAATGCCGGCACCCCCCAACCCCAAATACCCCTTCCTTTCAAATCCCCAACTGGACTGTGGATGCCCGGAACAGCTCGAATAACTTCTAAATTAAAGTGAAATAACCAGTAACAACACTATGAAGAGTGTCTTGCTAAGGGATTTTCCGGACCCGATTAGCAGACAGGAAAGGTGCCCATACCAGGTCTGCAGGAATTGCATTTATTTACGTTTATTTTACTTCTTTATTCGTTGGGAACGTAACTGTTAGCTAAGGAACTTTTGTGTCGCATGTAAGTTGAAATGGGGGTTAGACTTGTTAGAAGCTCTAAGGCACCAGTAGAATGTAAAAGGCCAGTAGGAGGAAGGTATCGGTGGAGCTTCCCTGCTCCAGGGTGTTAAGCGAGGTGAAAACCATGGGGTGCCCCAGGTCCACAAATGCCCTTAAATACCAAGTGTGGGGGGCGGAATATTGTAGTTGTAGTTTTCTTTTTTTTTTCTGTGTTGATTTTCTTTTGTGAGTTTCAGAGGAGTTGAGGAGTGTGGGGACAGTGTCCTCCTGTCGTTGTCTGTTCGGAAGAACGTCAACGTTATGCCTATAAAACTAAATGATGGTTTGTGAACCGCCTTCCAGAGTCCCCCCCACGCATTTTACAGTTGTAACGGCTATCCAGCCACTAGTTTTAAGTCTTTTCACAGGGCCCTTAAGGAATAGAGTTCAGTAATTGTTGGTTGGTGCCTTAGCAGCTTGATAGAAATTTTGTGTAAGCCTGTAACGTGATGAATAATCTGAAAATTACTATGAGAATTAACGAATGCCGTCCCAATTATATGTAACAAGTTACAACTTATCGTCAATTTTGTTATTTTAAATTGAGTGCTATTATTACGAATTGTTGTCGTAAGATGTAGGAACAGCTTTGGGTATGCTTTATTGTATTGGGTTCGAACAGTGTAACTGTTTACTTCGAGTATCTTATAGTTTTGTATTCTAAATCGACGCACAAGTGAGCCTAACTCAGGATAACTCCACTATAATCTATGACAGGGGTGACAGAGGAAAAACCGGCCCCGAGTGAGAAAACCCACGAGGCTTAACCAGGATTGGGGGAAGTAGCGTTCGAAATTTACCACGAATTAGACTACCACCTATAATTACTTTGAACTTAATTGGACCATGCAGTATGTGGTATGTCGCAAAACAATGACTTTCATTATCAAAATTTAAATCTAATAAAAACACAGTTATCCTGGAGTGCTTGATAAATGTATCTTGTCTAAGATGGTGTGGACGTACATTGAACTGTGATGTACTTGAGTAGTTTCAGGAGCACTAATTAGTTCCCCTTGTACTGTTCGCTGTATTGTTACGTTAAAATACTTTATTATAATATTGGTTAGCTGATTATCATGCGGTTATAGAGTAAATATTTAATTGTTGTCTACTGTTTGCTGAATTAGTTTATTAAATTAGTGATGCGATGCTAACGCATAAGTGATGATGCTTTGGAATTGTTCATGTTTTGTTTTTCTTTTTTTTGCGTAAACGGGGTGTGTTTTGATATTGTAACTTGGGTGTATTCTATGTTTAAGCCATACATATGCAGATAGGTAGTTGGATAAGAAATCTTGTAAAGAGAGAGACCGTTGTAATAGTGAGTAAGAGAAAGAGAAAGTTATCTACAAATTGTTATAAAAAGAGGAAGTCTAAGCCGCAAGTAAGCGTCCAAACTTTAAATTTCGTGGTAAAATTCTGTCCTTATTATGAACTGTAATGCTAAGGCCTTTCTGAATTTTTACCCTTATCAGTTTCATGCACCTACCTGTGGCATATCGAAAAAAAAGTGTATACGGAAGTGGCGGTTGTACGTTTGGCTGGGATGGAGGAACACCGAGAGCTCCTCGGTACTCTACGAGTACCCCATGCTGAGGGCAGCATGATCTAAGAGTGGGGGGAGTGTGACACCTCGGTGTTAACGCCCCAAAGCTTCAACAAATAAATTAATTTAAACTAATATTAAACTGAGAATTCTGCGAAAGTTTACATAACATTAATTTAGTTGACTACTTCTAATCACTATTTAGAATGGAAGTCAAGACCTCCACAAGGTGTAATAATGCCACCGTACACATTAAGTGCCATCCGGAATAATATAGCCAAATATAGGCGCTGAGCCGACCTTCAGAGGAAGGGGGACAGGGAATTTTCCACAGCCTGCAGGTGCATTAAACTAAAGCTAACGACCTGGTGTTGCCGCAGACACGTGTAAGGAATCCGCTGACATCAGCGAAGAGCTGTGTTCAACGCAGGCCTCGAGCCGTCCAAAGTACCATGTAGTTTTTGT
Organism: Homalodisca vitripennis; assembly: GCF_021130785.1. NCBI lineage: Eukaryota > Metazoa > Arthropoda > Insecta > Hemiptera > Cicadellidae > Homalodisca > Homalodisca vitripennis. The sequence continues at coordinate 213,378,423 of NC_060208.1, read as the reverse complement.
TTAATTACTGGGTGAATCGTTGGCGGCCAGCACCTGATGGACAACCACCAGGGAAGAACTGGCGCTCTGATTGGTCGGGGGCCAAAGAGAGAAGGGAAGGGGCATCACTGGAGGCGATCTTAGAGCATAGAGTCGTAAAATTGGTTCGGATGCGGTAGATCATAATTCGCCTCCTCTCTCTACAATTCTCTAATTTGTTCTAGAGCCAAATTCTAAATTTTCAATCATGTGTTAATTTTTAATTCAATTAGTTTTAATCTTTTGTTATCTTAATCTAAATCTCTAATCACAAACGTTCGAAATTAAACAAGTAAGATTTTATTCCGACTTCGCTGTTTTATTTCTAAAGTTCGACCTTTCCTCGCCGCGAACTCAAGAACGAAGATCCCTTCTTTTGTCTCCCACTGGGCAAACTACAGGTTGGAGGCAGATCACAGAGTTATAACAAGTATGAGGTTACTGACAACACAAGATTTATTGTAGGACATGACTAAAACTATACTCTGCATGTGCTCCTACATTGGTAGCCAACACTAACAGCGGTATAGATTTATAACAAGTATGAGGTTACTGACAACACAAGATTTATTGTAGGACATGAATAATCATACTGTGCATATGCTACAACACTGATAACCGACACTAACAGCGGTATAGAGTTATAACAAGTCTGAGGTTACTGACAACACAAGATTTATTGTAGCACATGAATAATCATACTGTGCATATGCTACAACACTGATAGCCAACACTAACAGCGGTATAGAGTTATAACAAGTCTGAGGTTACTGACAACACAAGATTTATTGTAGCACATGAATAATCTATACTGTGTATATGCTACAACACTGATAGCCGACACTAACAGCGGTATAGAGTTATAACAAGTCTCAGGTTACTGACAACACAAGATTTATTGTAGGACATGACTAACTATACTGTGCATGTACTCCAAAATTGGTAGCCAACACTAACAGCGGTATAGAGTTATAACAAGTCTGAGGTTACTGACAACACAAGATTTATTGTAGCACATGAGTAACTATACTCTGCATGTGCTCCTACATTGGTAGCCAACACTAACAGCGGTATAGAGTTATAACAAGTCTGAGGTTACTGACAACACAAGATTTATTGTAGCACATGACTAACTATACTGTGCATGTACTCCAAAATTGGTAGCCAACACTAACAGCGGTATAGAGTTATAACAAGTCTGAGGTTACCGACAACACAAGATTTATTGTAGGACATAACTAACTATACTGTGTATGTACTCCAAAATTGGTAGCCAACACTAACAGCGGTATAGAGTTATAACAAGGCTGAGGTTACTGGCAACACAAGATTTATTGTAGCACATAACTAACTATACTGTGTATGTACTCCAAAATTGGTAGCCAACACTAACAGCGGTATAGAGTTATAACAAGGCTGAGGTTACTGGCAACACAAGATTTATTGTAGCACATAACTAACTATACTGTGTATGTACTCCAAAATTGGTAGCCAACACTAACAGCGGTATAGAGTTATAACAAGTCTGAGGTTACCGACAACACAAGATTTATTGTAGCACATGACTGATACCAATACTGTGCATTGTGGCTTCCAATCATCACTTGTCAAACACATTTGGTCGTGGTTATTGATTTATGTAGCAGTAAAGTGGGTAGTTTGTTTTGGAAATGGGAAGTTTGATGGGCTATTAGAATTAATGAGGGCGATTAACAAAATATGACACGTCATTCTGCAGAAACTAATTTGAGTTCTGAGAAGGGACAACTTATAATTTTTAAACTATAAACTAGGTCAGTTTTATTAAGCAAGTGGCTTTTCATTCTAACATTTTTAAAGATATCTTGGTTAATTTTTCAAAATAAAGACTTTTTAAGTATTTATTTTAAAATATTTACGTATGCTTAAAAGTCTTAAAGCAAAAATTTGTAATATTTTGTGATGTGTTAGTTCGGAATCGGGTTTCAAGTTATAAGGATTTAATACCAATTTATATTTATTATAGAAACATTACGTAATGGAACGTGGACTGACACATTGAAGATTTATCGTGATGTAAAATTAACATTCTTAAGGATGGATGGACAAGTTAGAAAGGGTAAGTAAATGATATAATAAAGGGACTACCAGCACTACAGCAAATAAAACAAAATAAAAATAAGTTCACACTTGTTGTATTTTTCCTCTTTCATTTCTCAATTTCTCCTATTAAACCAAAGGCTAGATAGGATATTTTAGAAGGAAAGGCAAGTGATTAAATCACAACGTTAGGAAAAAATAAAACATGTGTACTAGGCACTAAGAAATCGCCTTAAATGGCATACCTCAATATTAAGTCCAACTCCACTAATCATTTGGAGACATGGACTGCCACAGGTTACAAATCTAAAGGTATACCAGGCTAAAATTTTAACCCAACAGAAAATTTAGTATTTAATTCATATATGTTCAAGTTGAATACATAGAAACAATGAAATAAATTATGTCTAACATTAATTATGTAATTTCAAATATAATTTATATCGTTGTTAAATAGTCTTGTGATAGATAATATAATTGTATAGACATAGATTAGATTTATAATTCATCATAACGGCGGCTACTTGAAGTAAAACAACAGTTATATTTCTTGTAAACTGTTTTTGCAATGTTTATGACAAAAAATTTTTAAATAATGCATTCAAATATTTGTTGTAAAATTGAAAACACTGAGCAGGTTTTTGTCTATAACTATTTTTAGTGTAGGTATCATGAGCATACTAAATTCAAAAAGTAATAATACTTAAATTTATTATATTCCTGTGAAAATTTCATAGTTTCCAAAACCTTTAAAAATGAAAAATTAAAATGTTCTCTTAGGATTGATCATTTTCTATATTTTATTTTTTAAATAAAATTTGTATTCAATACTTTAGAGACAACATTCTATTTTCTTTAAAAACATAATTTTGACAGTAACACAATTTTATAGTACGTTTGAAATTACATATCCATATGCATTATGTATTGAAACTTATTATGTTTTAATTTTATTAAGTTCTAACTTCTGAACGAGTAAGTCAAATAACAAACTATGCAGAATATAAGAGTGTTTAAACTTTATACTACATTCACAACTGCAGAAAAATGTATATTGCTTTGTAAGAAATGTTAAATAGTTCTCCATGTGGGAAGATAGTAAAAGATTTTAAATTGGATTGGATTTCAATTCATAATTTTATTGTCATTAAAATATAAGTTGATGGAGTTCCCCATTAAACTGTTCTATCATTTTGATATTTCTCAGACACCAGTGGTGTCAAAATTTAATTGAGGAAAATATATAGTAATTCGTTTTACATTATTTTATGTAATTTCTTGTATGCAGTAACCAGGATAGAAACAAAATATGTATAGACAGCGTTACAAAGTAATGGTAACATTTATAATTTTCGCTTCTTAATAATAGTTTGTAGTTTAAGTTGTATTTATTTCAATCATACATCATAAATTATATCTAAACCCAAGAGGTTATATAACTCTGCACTAATGAGAGCCAGCACAAGAAGTAAGATAACTCCAATAAGTTCCCCCATTACGCGGCACATTTGGAGTGGTTACGGTAGCATAAAGTCAAGAGACCCCGTGCTTTAGATCGTAAATTTTACGGTGACAACTTTCTCAACATTGTTAATTTTTTAGTACATATCAGGTGTTGAAGTAAAATGGTACTCCAAGACGGTATAAAGTTTTTAATTAAAATTATAATACAATATGTATATATTTTACAGTTAAAAAGTAAGCTTTTAGATTAATTTCAGTATATCCACGCTGAAATGTTGATTATATAAGATTATGTTTTTCTTATTTGCACAATTATATCTACCAGTAATCCACATCTAGTACAGCAGTAGGTAATACCGATTCTGGATTATAGTAGATACTTTTCCATAAGAAATGTTACTTAGTATTATTACACATTACCCTGGTATTTTAATATAAAATATTATTTAAATATCTTTGCATATATTCTGAAGAATTTATTTAACTATTATAACTCAAAGCATAAACTATATATCATCTTTATTATTTATAAAAATTGCTAAAGCCTATAAGGAAATATGTATGATCCGTACGTCCCGAACTGTAATTTCAGTCCTTACTTCAGCATAACCATTCGCAAATTACTAGGCAAAAAGGGTTGCCTCCCCGACTGTAATTAGCATTAAAACCTAAAATTTTATGTTAAAACCTAAACTTGAAGGCCAGACTGGAGAAAATTAACAAAAGCTATGTCACTGCACAGAATTCATGGCCCAAACAACATGTCACATGCACTAACGTAAGTAGAACATTGATGAGAAAATCAATGTCGGCATTTCCAGTTGAATCGCGGCACGTTATCTGAAACATTGATAAAGGAACGCTATTTAATTCAGGGAATGGAACAATTGGTCTGGAACAGGCTTTAATGGGGAAGCTTGTCAAATTCTTTATAGAAGTCAATCTAAGTATTAATGCGACCTGATTTGGCTCAGTCGTATAACTTCTTATAAACCAGAGCTGGTATGGAGAATTTGGATGGCAAAATCATACAAAAACATGTAAATTGCATACATTCATCTATGAAATTTGTGTATTATACTGACTAAATTAAATATATATATATATATATATATTATATATATATTTATATATATATACATATATATGAATAAAATTATGGAGAGTTAAGGTCCAATCTATGAAATGACTGTAATTGCTGGAGTTTTTATGTTGAAGAGTAATATTATATAAATAAGAATATAAAATAAGCACGTGAATATCGTCCTCAAAGCTAAATGCTAAGATTGATTCCATTTTTATATTTGAAAAATAAATTTTACCATACGAAATTATACAGAAGAAATCATACCCCTGAAAAATCAGATATTTTTACCTTAAAGTTTCTTGAAACTGAATTTAATATTATTTTATAGCATGTAGAAGTGAAATCTCCTCCTTAGAAGCGAGACCGAAACTTGTTAATACATTTCCAGAAGTAGGTTCACTTACACTTCAAGCTCCTTTTAACATATATGTGATAATTCCTTCTACAGCAAAGCAGTTACTCTCTCATTATACAAAAATATACAAATTACTAGACGTGAATTAAAGTCGCTTACATATTTTATGTGATTATAGACATTAAAAAAATGTGTTTACTTAGAACAATAGAAAACTTCATCTTAATTAAAATGATAAATTATTTTTTTAATTATTTATAAATAGACATTTATTTCACAGTAGTTTAATACATCGACTGCAGAATATGCAATACTAAGCGTGTTGTGGTCCTACACAATTAAAGGTGTATTTATATATCATCCATTATTGACATAATAAAACCTAAGTTAAAACCTCAGCAAGTGGTGAGATGCCTACAAGGTCAGCTAAAAATAAAACACTGATGCTTTGTTTTATAAATTCCAAAGTCGGAATGTTATTTCTGCAACGTGAATTCATGGATTCTAATATCGAGATGACATGTCCTTCTGTTTTCTTCAGTGCAAAATATAACTTGACATTATAAACAATTGTTACCTCGATAGAGTTATTACAGAATTTATTAAATCACTGCCTCATTGTTTTCATTTCTTACTAATATTCTTCGGTTATGATTGTTTCAAACTAACTTCAAATTCAATAATACTTAATCTATATCAATTGAGAATACTTAAACTATATGCGTATTTTAAAGTTCTTTAACCTTTGTGTAACTCATGCCTGAGTAAATGCACAAAAGTTTAAACAGCTATCGATGCAAGATTAGATAGTAGTATGGAGTCAACGTCACATTCCCCAAGTTTTAAGTGATCGTACTTCAAGTGGAAGTTTCCCATTAAAAGTTGTGCCTTGAGTTGCAGTTCTGACTAATCACAAACCTACATGTTTGGCTCCGTGTAAACCGTAACTTGTGACAGTATATGAAAACTCTAGTAATAGTTCCTTAGTACACTAATAAGGTAAGGTGTGTCATAGCATTAAGATTTCATTAACATATTTCGTGCTGACATATACCAGAAAATAATTAAGAATATAAATTAAATTTCTCTTTTTGCATACACACTTATAACATCGGTACTTAAATAACCATTTTGTGTTTGCCATAGGTTTAAGATTACAGTAGTTCAGGAGCTTATTGTTTTCAAACGGTTCTTAGTGCACTAATAGGTAAGATGTGATATTTATGAAGAAAGGTAAATATTCGATGTAAGGTTCTAATAAGTCACATTACTGGTGTTTTCGTGTAAAACTTTTAATAAATAACGAAGAGTCGGTATTTTGGGGTATTTCCCAAACTGAGATTTCATCAATAAATACTATTTATTAGTTATATATACTACAAAATAGTTATTAATGTATTGGATATCTCCCTTTTTACATTCCCATTTACTATCATAATTATATATATATATATATATATATATATATATATATATATATATATATATATATATATTATTTTAAATATATCTTAACTACGCTAAAATTGGATATGCATTTACTAAAATTTAAAGATATAATTTAGTTCCTAAAGCACAGAGAGAAAGAAATTAAGCAAAATATGATAATAATTTATGCATCATCTCCGCCCCAAACACACAAGGTAGTCTATGCTTGATCACGTCTCATTGTTTAGTCACAACATCTAGTCCTGCGTAAATCATCACACTGTACTGTAGTGTCGTGTATCTACACCGCAGTGTACTAATCAGATATACCACTACAAATACTCACGGCCGCCTATGCTTCGTCACGTCTCGTTTTTTAGTCACAACATCTAGTCCTGCGTAAATCAGCACACTTTGTTGTAGTGTCGTGTATCTACACCGCAATGTACTAATCAGGCCACCACAAACACTCACGGCCGCCTATGCTTGGTCACGTCTCATTGTTTAGTCACAACATCTAGTCCTGCGTAAAACATCACACTGTACTGTAGTGTCGTGTATCTACACCGCAATGTACTAATCAGGCCACCACAAACACTCACGGCCGCCTATGCTTGGTCACGTCTCATTATTTAGTCACAACATCTAGTCCTGCGTAAATCATCACACTGTACTGTAGTGTCGTGTATCTACACCGCAATGTACTAATCAGGCCACTACAAACACTCACGGCCGCCTATGCTTGGTCACGTCTCATTGTTTAGTCACAACATCTAGTCCTGCGTAAATCATCACACTGTACTGTAGTCTCGTGTATCTACACCGCAATGTACTAATCAGGCCACCACAAACACTCACAGCCGCCTATGCTTGGTCACGTCTCATTATTTAGTCACAACATCTAGTCCTGCGTAAATCATCACACTGTACTGTAGTGTCGTGTATCTACACCGCAATGTACTAATCAGGCCACCACAAACACTCACGGCCGCCTATGCTTGGTCACGTCTCATTGTTTAGTCACAACATCTAGTCCTGCGTAAAACATCACACTGTACTGCAGTGTCGTGTATCTACACCGCAATGTACTAATCAGGCCACCACAAACACTCACAGCCGCCTATGCTTGGTCACGTCTCATTGTTTAGTCACAACATCTAGTCCTGCGTAAAACATCACACTGTACTGTAGTGTCGTGTATCTACACCGCAATGTACTAATCAGGCCACCACAAACACTCACGGCCGCCTATGCTTGGTCACGTCTCATTGTTTAGTCACAACATCTAGTCCTGCGTAAAACATCACACTGTACTGCAGTGTCGTGTATCTACACCGCAATGTACTAATCAGGCCACCACAAACACTCACAGCCGCCTATGCTTGGTCACGTCTCATTGTTTAGTCACAACATCTAGTCCTGCGTAAATCATCACACTGTACTGTAGTGTCGTGTATCTACACCGCATTGTAATAGATAGACCACTACAAACACTCACGGCCGCCTATGCTCGTCACGTCTCATTGTTTAGTCATAACATTTAGTTCTGCGAGAGATACCCTCTACTTGTTTATGCAAAATGTTTATGGTGTCGTTCGCTGTATGGCACCTAGTGCCGTCGCAGGTCAGTTAGGTTTCTGGGAGTTTATATGGAGCCTGGGTTTGGGTTGGGAGCAACATGTATTTTTATGGGAAATCAATTTTGTAAAGGTTTATTTATTTTTATGATTGTTAATTTGGTTTTATTAAATGCTCTTCTTACTGTTATTCTCTGGACCATTCCTCGTTTTTTAATTTATTACTTTTACCAAAAAGCTGTACGCATAATCTTTAGAGCTAAACCTAAAGATCACTGTAAGCTATTATTTACTTAACTGGTAGCCTCACACTTCCAGCTGTATATGTTTTAGATTGTTCACTGTATGTAAAAGATAATATAGGACACTTCACATCGTACGATAAACTACATAAGTATTCTACCAGACAGGTAGACAATATGTTTATTAAGATTAATAAATATTTAAGAACTCTTAAAGATAAGAGGTGACTGATATTAAATTGTACAAAAAACCTTCTAACTGGTATAAAAATATAAAATACAAACAGTTATAAATTAAGACTGAAAAACTTTCATATTTCCAAATCTTTCTAAAGCACTAAAATATTCTTTATCTTACAGTAAACTTAGTGTATGTGTAGTCCTGACTGTTGTTGAATGGCTTTGTAGACTGTACATTTTATTCTGTTCTCTTCGTTATTTTGTTGTTTATTGTACATTCTATTACGAGACCAATGGCATGTTTATATTTTGTATGGTCAATAAAATATTTATTCTTAATTCTATTGGACTCTGGTCAGTTCTTTGTGGTTTGTCGTTCAGTTGAAACCTATTATTGTTTAGATCGATTTCAATAATTTGTGTTTTTAAAATAACACTTTTTTGTGATTCTTGACTGATGTGTTTCATAAAATTCTGGTTCTATTTTTTAATTTTAACCTAGAACATAGTTATGTCCTTGGGCATTTATCCACCTGATGAAGAGATCAGATTCCAGATCTCGAAACGAAGTGTTATTGTTTTTTTAAATTACTGAACGATATAGAACGTCCGGAAAATCATGTTTCCTTTGCAGTTCTTACATCTTCAAAAACGAAACAAACAAAGAATATATAATTTACACGATGATAATGATGTCTTGTCATGAAGAGACTATATATTACTACAACCGGTGCTTGCTTGGCTATAAATTGCAAATAATAAGGCATATTCTTTTTTTCAGGATTATGATGTGTTAAGGTACAATCAATCTGTGTATCTGAAATTAGTTCAGTTCAATCTCGATGTCAACATAATACCGTGGACCTAGGATCATATATTCTGTATATTTGAAAATATTTAAATCAGCCTAAGGAGCTGCCAGTTAGTACTGTGAGTAGTTTCTACATTGGCAATCTTCGCAAGGATAAACAATTTTAGATAACAATAGGTTTTTTCCATATACTACAATAGAACATATATTGTATGTATACAATAGAACAGTTCCATGTACTATGTCAGTATAATTCTCTACGAACGTGCTTGTGATGAATAGTACCCGAAATCATGTTTTCTTTATGCTGAGACATATATCTGGGAGTGCCGATGGCCGAGTGGTCTAAGACGTTGGACTTTGTGTCTGAGTTAGAGATAGCGCAGGTTCAAATCCTGTCTGTGGCCGTTGCACTTTTTATCAGTACCTTCGACCTTGTACTGTATTGACTCTCCCCCTTGTTCTGTTTGATAAGATCCTCGCACAGGCCAGTGGCCCATGAGGACGGACAGAATAGGGCTTAAAAGAGGATCGGCCTCTCCTTAAAAAAAAAACAAAACAAAAAAAATATCTAACCCCTTAACCCACAAAAACTCATAAAAATCAACGATTACATTTACTTCAAAACGAAAGCTTAAAAAATGATTAAGTGGTATTTAAATTGAATTCGTATCAAAAACTGATAAATCAGTTCTTTAATTCATTTTATCTAGATTTTGTAGTAGGAACTTGCATACAGTTTCGATACCAAAGTATTTCTTATCTCAATACATTTTAGAAAATAATTATTAATTTGTAGTAGCGCGCCTACATGCTTAAGGCATGATATTAATAAATGGAATGCTGTGGTGTTAAAAAAGATTATTGTGGATCTAATTGGTAATAGACTATATTTTTTTAATGCGAACGTCAAGAACACCTTTAAGTTTATAAAATCAAGACGTTCAAGACATGGATTACAGTGGTAACACAAGTATAAATATTAATAAACTACATATTCTACGAGCATTGCAAAAATTATTTGGTGGCTACACGGCGGTGGTGAAAAATTTCTTAGAATGCACGTCAAAGGAAACGTACGCTCAAGATGACTTGCAGAAATCCTGTCACCGCTCTACTAACAAAGATAAACCGCTTGTCAGTGCGACCTTTTGTTTTTGTCCTTCAGTAAGGTTCTGAGTATTGTTACAAAGAAAAGTTTATTGCTGGTTTTTTTAGGTTTGCGCAAAAAACTATTTCTGTTGTTTAATTGTAATAGAAATATTACTATTTTGAGAGAACCCATTCACTAAAAGCTGTTATAAATATGCTCAGTTTGCAATACAAAATTTTTAAATCTTAAGGGGGTTCGGTAGGCATAATTATTCAAAAATATCGTAATTTTTATTGCATTTTTGTATTCCTCTGCATCTTAGTTTTTATTTAAGACCACTCCCACTATTGTACTATAAATACAAACGGAGTTATTCAACTTTATGTAGGACAATGTCATGACGTTTTTTCCCTTTGGGACGGAGATTCAAGTGCGTTCAGTACAGTTCTTCAGAGTAGGCCATATGGAGACCAATGTGTGATTGAAAAACTGGAGTGTTGTGGACATGTTCAAAAGCGTATGGGCTCAAGACTTAGGAAACTAAAAATGAAATGTGGGGAAAAATGTTCTTTCTCATGGGAAAACTATTGGAGGAAGAGATGGACTTACCGATGAGCGCATCTTAGCTATACAAAAATATTACGTCTTGGCTATCAGGAGGAATTCTGGGAATTTGGACGGAATGAAGAAAGCTATATGGGCTGAATATTTTCACCTGTTATCCACAAATAAAACCCCCCAGCACGAACTTTGTGAAAAAGGTGAAGACAGTTGGTGCAAATACCAGCGAGCCATAGCCAAAAAAGAAAAATATGACCACCGTCAGCACATGCACATACCTGGATCTATTATGACTGCCATAAAACCTATTTTCCAGGATCTTTCAGGCCCTAATCTACTAAAGAAATGCCTTCATGGCAAGTCACAAAACCCTAACGAATCGGTCAATGCAGTGATTTGGTCGCGAGTACCTAAAACAGTATTTTGTAGGCCTGAAAACCCTAAAATTTGGAGTCTATGATGCCATTTTAAATTTTAAGAAGGGCAATGAAACTAGATGTCTAGTGCTAAAAGAACTTGGAATGACTGTTACTGATAATACAGCCTCAGTGATGTGTGAACTGGGCAAATTACGTGTACTACGAGCCGAGCGAATGCTTTCTAGTTTATTGAAAAAAGCCAGACAACAAAGAGAAAGTGCAAAAAGAAAGCTGGAAGAAGCATTTTTGGATGAGGAGGACCCAGACCAGCCATTATATGGTGCAGGAATGCACTAAACCCCTATTTATACAGGTAATAAAAGTTTATTTATACTTTATTTGCGATTTGCCGAAAACTTTAAATTTTTATGCAAATGACCCCTTTTCTCAGAAACTATAAATGATATGGACTTGATATCTTTACCACATGCTAATTGAGGTATAATTTAAACTTTAACACAGGGGTTTTAAAATAATTGGTTTATGTTTTATTTTACATGCCAAAACGTATGAAAAAATTAGAAATTTTTATAAATAAATGTTAAAAAATTGTAATTAAAAATCAGGGATGGATAAAAGAAATTTCCCATGTTAAAGTATAAACCATAACTCATATATAATGTGTAAAAAATTTCAGTCAGATATCTCCAGTAGTTTCTAAGAAAACGGGTCATCAATATAGTAAATTTAACATTGGCAAGATAGGGCCTACCGAACCCCCTTAAATTTTTAGCAGAATGTTATTTTGCTACCACTCCAGACTTGAGAAACTAGAAACTTTGCTGATACTCTGTGTGATGCACGTTTTTCAGGTCAGTGAAAGAAATATCGAGTCCTGCGTTCAACTTGTTTGTGAACTAACTTCAGATAAACTCATTTACTAGCTGAGAAAGAGTAAAAGCTCCTGGAAGTTTAGTAACACAATTGGCTTGTCAACGACCTTTCTGTTCCGATTCTGTTTAGTTTTGAGAGGGACAACATCACAAGGCCAAAGATGGATTTCGCTGCCACTGCTTTCAATATAATCATTTTAAGTTTACGGACACTGATTACATTGTTAAGAAAAATCACACCGATATTTTATCCGATAATTCCACGAAGAAGCTTTAATCCCACGTAACGCTGTTTACTCTACACTGATTTTGATATTTTTACAGACTTAATAAAATGATTTTTATAAAGTTAAATTTGTCTTATCCATCATGCACTTAATATTCTATCTTGCTCACAGGTGATGAATAATGACATAGCCTAATGTAATTTATGCTTTATTGTTTTTGTATGTATATCTAATTAATTATTTTTGCTTTCAATTTAGTGGCACTTTCTTAACAAGTATTGCCTTTTGAGGCCCCGTATTTTAACCTAAGTATTTAGATCTCCACAGTATAACTCCCATCTTAATATGTATAATGACATTTACTTTATTGAGGTGTAAATTTTAGTGTTAAACATGACTATTCGCGCTTACTCTAAATTAAATTACTTCTGAGAAAAGCTGGTATAAGTAATATAATCTCAATGGGAGTAACATATAAAGTTACTTGCTTTTATACCAATGTAGGATATTTGAATATTATTAAGAAGATATAGAAATTAACAAACCATTCTAGGTGATGTCTGCTACTTATATGATTAAGAAACTTGGTAAATTGGGTAAACAGAAATATATTAACGTATATTCCCCCGATAAATTTAAGTAAATTTCTTTTTTATAACTACTTCAGAAAATATCAGTTATATTAGTTAAAAATAATAGCTACCTTGCAAAATGGTATCTGTCAAACAGGAATCAGGCTGTTTTGCTTCATTGTACAAACAAGAGCATGTGAATTGTGTGTATACTTGTCGAAGTAGCCCAGAGCCGAGGGAGAGGGAGTTCCTAACTGGAGGAGTTTCTGGTCAACATGGTATCTATATAGGGACGATGTCATCACAGAATTATTGATTATACAAACAAGAGAACGTGACTGAACATAGCCCAGGGCTGACTGCTAGAGAGAGATCAGAATTTTAAGGAAGTTTATGGTCAACATGTCTAGATAGAGTGTATACCAAAACCAAATATTCTCTATCAAACAGGAACCAGCCTGGCCACTCGATTGTACAAAGAAGAGCATGTGACTAGACATAGCCCAGGGCTGAGTGCGAGAGAGTTCCTAACTTAAGGGAGTATATGGTTAAATATGTTGTCTAGATAGACTGGTATAACAAAACCAAATATTCTCTATCAAACAGGAACCGGCCTGGCCACTCGATTGTTCAAGCAAGAGCACATGACAGATATCGCCCAGAGTTGAGTGCGAGAGAATTCCTAACTTAAGGGAGTTTATGGTTAACATGTTGTCAAGGTAGACTGTGTACCAAAACCAAATATTCTCTATCAAACTGACACCGGCCTGGCCACTCTATTGTACAAACAAGAGCACGTGACAGATATCGCCCAGAGTTGAGTGCGAGAGAGTTCCTAACTTAAGGGAGTTTATGGTTAAACATGTTGTCAAGATAGAGTGTATAACAAAACCAAATATTCTCTATCAAACAGGAACCAGCCCTGGCCACTCGATTGTACAAACAAGAGCACGTGACTAGACATAGCCCAAGGCTGAGTGCGAGAGAGTTCCTAACTTAAGGGAGTATATGGTTAACATGTTGTCAAGATAGAGTGTATAACAAAACCAAATATTCTCTATCAAACAGGAACCGGCCTCGTCACTCGATTGTACAAACAAGAGCACGTGACAGATATCGCCCAGAGTTGAGTGCCGAGAGAGTTCATAACTTAAGGGAGTTTATGGTTAACATGTTGTCAAGATAGAGTGTATAACAAAACCAAATATTCTCTATCAAACAGGAACCAGCCTGGCCACTCGATTGTACAAACAAGAGCACGTGACTAGACATAGCCCAAGGCTGAGTGCGAGAGAGTTCCTAACTTAAGGGAGTGTATGGTTACATGTTGTCAAGATAGACTGTATAACAAAACCAAATATTCTCTATCAAACAGGAACCGGCCTGGCCACTCGATTTTTCAAGCAAGAGCACATGACAGATATCGCCCAGAGTTGAGTGCGAGAGAATTCCTAACTTAAGGGAGTTTATGGTTAACATGTTTGTCAAGGTAGACTGTGTCCCAAAACCAAATATTCTCTATCAAACTGACACCGGCCTGGCCACTCGATTGTACACACAAGAGCACGTGACAGATATCGCCCAGAGTTGAGTGCGAGAGAGTTCCTAACTTAAGGGAGTTTATGGTTAACATGTTGTCAAGATAGAGTGTATAACAAAACCAAATATTCTCTATCAAACAGGAACCGGCCTGGCCACTCGATTGTACAAACAAGAGCACGTGACAGATATCGCCCAGAGTTGAGTGCGAGAGAGTTCCTAACTTAAGGGAGTTTTATGGTTAACATGTTGTCAAGATAGAGTGTATAACAAAACCAAATATTCTCTATCAAACAGGAACCGGCCTGGCCACTCGATTGTACAAAACAAGAGCACGTGACAGATATCGCCCAGAGTTGAGTGCGAGAGAGTTCATAACTTAAGGGAGTTTATGGTTAACATGTTGTCAAGATAGAGTGTATAAAAAAAACCAAATATTCTCTATCAAACAGGAACCGGCCTGGCCACTCGATTGTACAAACAAGAGCACGTGACAGATATTGCCCAGAGTTGAGTGCGAGAGAGTTCATAACTTAAGGGAGTTTATGGTTAACATGTTGTCAAGATAGAGTGTATAACAAAACCAAATATTCTCTATCAAACAGGAACCGGCCTGGCCAACTCGATTGTACAAACAAGAGCACGTGACTAGACATAGCCCTAGGCTGAGTGCGAGAGAGTTCCTAACTTAAGGGAGTGTATGGTTACATGTTGTCAAGATAGACTGTATAACAAAAACCAAATATTCTCTATCAAACAGGAAAACCGGCCTGGCCATCGATTTTTCAAGCAAGAGCACATGACAGATATCGCCCAGAGTTGAGTGCGAGAGAATTCCTAACTTAAGGGAGTTTATGGTTAACATGTTGTCAAGGTGTAGACTGTGTCCCAAAACCAAATATTCTCTATCAAACTGACACCGGCCTGGCCACTCGATTGTACAAACAAGAGCACGTGACAGATATCGCCCAGAGTTGAGTGCGAGAGAGTTCCAAACTTAAGGGAGTTTATGGTTAACATGTTGTCAAGATAGAGTGTATAACAAAACCAAATATTCTCTATCAAACAGGAACCGGCCTGGCCACTCGATTGTACAAACAAGAGCACGTGACAGATATCGCCCAGAGTTGAGTGCGAGAGAGAGTTTCCTAACTTAAGGGAGTTTATGGTTAACATGTTGTCAAGATAGAGTGTATAACAAAACCAAATATTCTCTATCAAACAGGAACCGGCCTGGCCACTCGATTGTACAAACAAGAGCACGTGACAGATATCGCCCAGAGTTGAGTGCGAGAGAGTTCATAACTTAAGGGAGTTTATGGTTAACATGTTGTCAAGATAGAGTGTATAACAAAACCAAATATTCTCTATCAAACAGGAACCGGCCTGGCCACTCGATTGTACAAACAAGAGCACGTGACTAGACATAGCCCAAGGCTGAGTGCGAGAGAGTTCCTAACTTAAGGGAGTATATGGTTACATGTTGTTCAAGATAGACTGTATAACAAAACCAAATATTCTCTATCAAACTGACTCCGGCCTGGCCACTCGATTGTACAAACAAGAGCAACGTGACAGATATCGCCCAGATTTGAGTGCGAGAGAGTTTCCTAACTTAAGGGAGTTTATGGTTAACATGTTGTCAAGATAGAGTGTATAACAAAACCAAATATTCTCTATCAAACAGGAACCGGCCTGACCACTCGATTGTACAAACAAGAGCACGTGACAGATATCGCCCAGAGTTGAGTGCGAGAGAGTTCCAAACTTAAGGGAGTTTATGGTTAACATGTTGTCAAGGAAGAGTGTATACCAAAACCAAATATTCTCTATCAAACAGGAACCGGCCTCGCCACTCGATTGTACAAACAAGAGCACGTGACTAGACATAGCCCAAGGCTGAGTGCGAGAGAGTTCCTAACTTAAGGGAGTATATGGTTAACATGTTGGTCAAGATAGAGTGTATAACAAAACCAAATATTCTCTATCAAACAGGAACCGGCCTCGCCACTCGATTGTACAAACAAGAGCACGTGACTAGACATAGCCCAAGCTTGAGTGCGAGAGAGTTCCTAACTTAAGGGAGTATATGGTTAACATGTTGTCAAGATAGAGTGTATAACAAAACCAAATATTCTCTATCAAACAGGAACCGGCCTGGCCGCTCGATTGTACAAACAAGAGCACGTGACTAGACATATCCCAGACCTGAGTGCGAGAGAGTTTCCTAACTTAAGGGAGTTTATGGTTAACATGTTGTCTAGATAGAGTGTATACCAAAACCAAATATTCTCTATCAAACAGGAACCGGACTGTCCGCTCGATTGTACAAACAAGAGCACGTGACTAGACATAGCCCAGAGCTGAGTGCGAGAGAGTTTCCTAATTTAAGGGAGTTTATGGTTAACATGTTGTCTAGATAGAGTGTGTACCAAAACCAAATATTCTCTATCAAACATAAACCGTCTCTAGGTTTTTCATTTTGAGTCATTTGATACTTATTAACAAACTAGCTATGTGCAAAATCACAGTATTTTAGTACAATTTTCAGGCAATGTTTACTAAAGTGAACGAGAGTATTTAACATTAGGAATTAGTATAAAATGTAATGTATATCATGACAAAACATTCTTTTTATATTAAAAGTGATAATGTTATTCAAAAATATACTTTATTGGCGTCCGTGGAATACTTCAAAACAATGGAACAATTTTTAACTTGTATTCACTAGCAATAAAATTGCATCCTGAGAATGTATGTTTGTTTAATACATGATGGGTTTTCAAACTCTCAGAATATGCAAAGATCGGCTGTCAAAAAGCTGTCTCCGTTTATTGGAACCTCAAATTAAACTCAAATATTCTACTTAAAGATTATACGATGTGGTGTACTATATATATATATATATTATATATATATATATATATATATAATTAATTTTTTTTATAAATGACAATAGCCTAGTTTAATTTTTATATACACATGAAATCACAAAAAGTATTTCCTCCACTGGGACCTAACAAGAAAATTATCATTAAGTTATACTCGTAATGTTCCGTAGATACAAGTTTTTTAACAATAACTGTATTTTTTTAAATAGATGTGTATTTTCTAAGTTAATAATGCTCTAATTATGTTCTGTTTTTTTATGTATAAGTGGCAAGTTGGTAACATTTATATTTTCATCACATGTAACTGTTTTTACTTGTAAAAACAAGCAAGATCAAAGTTTCATGATTAGTTTAAAAATATAAATACACTATTAAAATAAATAATCCCTTATCGGTTTTCACTATCTTTCAACTTCAAAAAACTGGTTTCAGGTTTTGACAAAATTTACAATTAGTCAAACAACATCTTAATCAATATACATGGTTACTAATTACATACTGACATAAATAAATAATCAAAATAAACGAAGTAATATACCGACTCAGGTTAGTAGAACGCGTTAACTTTCACAATGGAAATTTTGAAATCCATTGTAGAGGAAATAGTCACATGTCGGCCATAAATGTGTGTGCTTGGATGATATACGTGGCCGGCCTCGCAGTTACGGTGAAATATTACCTGCAATACGATGTTGGTGCGTTATGAAATATTGTGGGATTATTTTTGAATTTAGGACTGACAATAAGTTTAATCAAAGTTTGAAAATTATTTGTAAACTAAGGAGCATTTAAATCAATAAACTAACTAACTCTCCGACTTTCTAATTTTATCCATAATTTTTATGCCTAGCATTCAACACGAGGATCAACATCTTTAAAAGCATATCTTCATTAAGGTTTCAGTGTCAGTTATTTATCAAAAGCAATTTATATATATTAGGGTGGTCCACAATTATATACGAAAAATGAAAAGTTTTAGATGTGTATTTTCACATTGCCTTTGTTCCACTATTCATACTGAATTACCAGAAAAAATTTGGCCCAAGCGGAAAACGTTTAGAGGTCCCTATGATTTGAAAGTTCTAGGTTTTATTTAAAATTTGTATAAATTAACCGTTTAAAGGTTACTTTTAAGCAATTTATCTAACAATTACAACAAACTTGCTTTTAATAGGTTTAATTAGTTGCACCAATTTCACCTACTTTGTATTCATCAACTTTCACTTTTGAAGATCCATTATTCTTAAACTGCATTATCTAACAGTATGTCTATTTTATGTCACAAATGTTAACGGTTTGAATGTCACAGCTGATATCTAGTAAGCATGTTAATTGAAGGTAAACCATTCATATATGTCCATAGATGTTGGAGTAGTGAAACTACCGAAAGATAAACTGCTCATTGATGAACAACGACGAGATAATTACCGAATGGTTAATGACTTCGCCCTCGAAAGAAAAGGCAATCATGAAGCGTGGATTGAGCAGCAATAACCTGTCACTGGAGTGATTGCCATTTACTTCGCCATTCATTCTGATATAGAAAACCGCCTTACTGTAATGGGTTTGTCTGAGAAAGCTCTCTTTACATCAAGGAGAAAAACTAATATTATATTTTTCAATAGCAAGCAATTTTTTATACATAATATATACATATCACGGCTCTTATTACATAATTTATCAGGTAACTATTTTTGTCACTAAAAGTTAAGAACACAAGTTTTGAAAGATAACCATTACTCTTCTTTAGTTAAAGTAATCATACTTCTGAGATGAATTAAAAAAGGTATATTGTAACAAAAAGAAAAATTTCAAGTGACGAGCACAACTCTGATATCAAGTGCCAGAAGCAGATGGGCTCCAGGGCAGAAACATGCTGAACGGTTTCTGATATTTTATCGTAAACTTTACGATATCGTTGGAGAGAGAACTTCATCTTTTACAAGTATATTATGTTTATAGTCTCTTCCTCAAACAGTTACCGAAATGTAAACATTTAGGTGGTATATAATAAATGTTTATATCAATATTATCTATGTAGTATCATCACTCACACACTTATCACTAATTCTCCAACTTTCTAATGTTCTCAAAAGATTTAATGTAACACATACATACATACCTTATGACTTATGCAGAAAGAAACAAGTATTCTCATTAACTTCAACCACCCTTGCGAATTGAAATAGGGTTGCAAATCCCTTGAGGATTTCTTGTTGTTCAATTTCCCACCGTCCTTAAGAGATACAATTTTTTTAAATGTGTTTCAACAGACTACCGGCACTAGAAAAATCTTAGACGGAAGTGGATTACAATGGCCAGAAATATTTGCTTTATGACCGAAGTAAAATTACTAGACCTATATATTATGTAAATTGTCTTCATTGTGGAAACAATGGGGACACTAATACGGCATCCAAAATATCCTAAATCACAATACATCGGCCCGAAATAGTCACTTTTTTACCACGAAATACTTTCATACCTGTTTATGTATATATTTTCTTGAATGGGGCATCAATGCAAACACTACTATGTGACCCGAAATATTGTAGACGTCTATTAAAATACAATGGCTGGAATAGTCACGTTTGGAATAGACCGTGAAAGAGTTTCATACCCATTTATGTATATACTTTCATGATTGGGACAACAATGCAAGCAATACTCCGGGACCAAAATACTTTAGACCAAAAGTATATTAGAAGCCCGGAAGTGGATGTCTTTTGACAGAATCATACTCTTCAGACCTACGTATGTAAATATTTTCTTGCCCGAGGTACAAGGGTAATGCTACTGAACAACCGGATAAAAATTCGACTGGGAGAAGTTCAAAACAGACAAAACTAGAACATTTTTGATTGGATTGGACTTCTCAGTGCAATTATATGTAAATATTTTGATTTTGGCTGCAAGATAAACTGTACTATGGCGATTGGAAATATTTGAATCTATCGAATCATGCTTCTTCACATGTTAAACCAACAAGAGCAAATGGAACTCTTTTGATTTTTGAAACTCCAAATAATTTACACTAAAATAATAAGTACGTAAAAATTGTCTACTTCCGGTTCAAATTTATCATAGGCCTCCACCATATTATGTCATAAGTACTTTCACTAATATTTTTATGGATTTATTACTTCTACTAATTTACCTAAAATAGTTTAACTGAAACTAAAATTGTTGGAGGTATTCTATGAAATTATACAGACATCGTGGTGACTTTTATTATTATTATTATGAAGTCTATTTTACTCTCTGACTTTATGACGCTATAAGATTGTTCTTTAAGCTTAAATTATAGTTATTCTTATGTGGATCGGGAGACTAGAATGTCTTAGTGACGTCACTTGTGTTCAGGCTGTTTTAAAAATGACATACCCGTGACGTAACTGCTATTCAACAGGAAATCGCGGGCAAAGCCGTATATATATAAATTAAATTATTGGAAACGCCTTAATATTTTTATTGTTAGCAGATCAAATCCATACATTCTGCAAAATTTTTTACAGCTAACTACTTTTTCATGCAATAACCCTCACACGCGTACATTGAGGGGCGCACCGTGGGAATTGTCAAGGAAATCCCAAATGCAACCCTTGGTCAATATGTATATGTCATTATTAAAATTATTTATTATAAGAATATAACGCCGCATACCACATTATGTGCATTATTCGTGCAAATTGTGGCTGTTCATAAATATAGATATTGAATATTTAAACAGCTAAACTTTTATCAAGTATGAACGTTTTAAGAATCGCTATAATAGAACTTACGCACTTTGATTGCGTATTCAAAAATATCCACGATGGTTTAAATTCTGACTACCCTATTTAAAAAGTATTAAATTTAAAAAAATGTAATAAGAGTACTAATTCCTAAAATTACAGTATTAAGAGTATAACTAGTACAAAATTATAGTTATGAGATATTCAAAGTAATTGCATTTTAAAGAGAAGATGCAAAAACTTGCAATATTGAATTCAGACGCCTCCTAATGGCATCAGGTGCAAATCTGAGAATCAGGAGAACACAGGGTTAGAGTGGAGTGCTTGCTTTTGTCTAAACAATGAGCATTGTTTCCCAGGACAGTTAGAACATATATATTGCTGCAGATGGGGACGGGTATGGAACTTCAAACCTTAGCCGGAAAAGCACTTCGAGCGTTTTAGACTGGGATTTTTTAAATGTACGACTACGTTGGAGACGGTAGCATGTGGCTTTGCATAAACAAGAAATCTAAAACATCTTTTCTTTTGTGCTTTTCAAACAAATTTAAAAAATTCCACATTTTTTTGTTTTTCAGGATGAACAGAATTATTTGCAATCTTATCTTTTGATGTACTTACTACTACTTTTGATTTAACTGTTGAATTTAAAGAATTCATTATTACAATAGCATTTCAACAACTGATGTTCAACTTTCAGTTTCAATTAAAAGTAAGCTTTTCAACCTGTAAACTTCAATTGGCATTAGCGAAGTGTATCACTCCATGGTCTGGAAAGGTTTTTTCCTGTATTGGTGTGTAAATTTGTATGCAGGATATTCAAGAACAAACTGATCAGTTTTATCAAATATGAAGTTTCAAATCTACTTCCATCAAATCTTCTTGCTCTAAGCAAGCAAGATCGAGTTCTATGATGGTTCATGTCATTAAATAGGACTTGGCTGAACGTCGGGGACAATGTTAACATTGCTCTTAATGATAACTATGATAACACGAAAAACAATTTCAATGGATAAATTTTTATAAAACAGAATACACGTACGAGTATATGACATTTTCTGTTGTAATGATGACTACAAGCCAAAGCATTTGCATTCAAAGGTTAGTAATAATTAACCTGACTTAATAGCTTTACTCATATTACATTGATAGTATTATAATGTTATCAGACATATGTTGTTAGTAATAAGTTGACTGCACGCTAAAGTCTTGGTTGGCTTCAAATGTAAAATGTCTTAATAGCTGCAATCATATCACAATGATAGTATTACAATGTTATCAATCACGTTAAATTAATTCTATTGCAATGTTATTAAACATATGCTGCAATAAAAAGTCGATTACATGCAATTTGTCTGACCGTTGTTGTGCCATGTTGTCAGACAAATATGCTGTTATTAATAAGTTAGTCAACGCTAACACGCTAAAGCTTGTGCCTTCAAAGGTTGCAAAAATTAAACTATCTTAATAGCTAAATAACATTGATAGTATTGCAATATTATCAATCAAATTGTATTAACAGAATCTCAATGTTATGAATAAATTACATTGATAGCATTGCAATCTTGTCAATCATATTTGTTTACATTAAATGTGTTGCAATTTTATTAATAGTATAGTATGTTTTTGCATTCATAGTATTACAATGTTATAAATTATATGTGATTACATTAATAGCCTAGTATTGCAAAGTTATCAATCTTATATGTTTACATTGATGGTGTTGCAATGTTATCAAACATATGCTGTAGTAATAAGTTGACTACACGCTAAAGCCTCCGCCCTCAAGGGTTGCCAATAATTAAGCAGTCTGAGCAGCCGCAAAGCAAACTGATAGTAACTTCAACTAAGTTTGTTTGTTGAGTAGAGCTTATGTAATCAAACGCAGACTTCAGTTAAACATCTTTGTTTTATAAGTTCTTTCAATTACTGTGAATTTAGGTAATACACATTATCTATCGGTGCGATAACATACTGATTTCCAAAATTGTTTATGACGTATTTAGGAATGGTGCTCTTGATTTTAATCTGTTTATCTATAAAGAAGTATACTTTAGAATATTAAAAATATGCAAACAGTTACCCTTGACTTAGCTTGCAATTTCGTTGGTTTTGCACCTGTATGAGCACTTCTGGTTCCATTAAATTAAATCAGACGCTAATTTTGACGTTGATTCCTTCCCATGATCAAACAAATACGTCAAAAAGTGAATATTTATGACTATATTAATTTATTTCTTCTTAGTCTTTTTTTTAGTTGATTTTGCCTTGTTTAGCGATCAAGAAAATATATATCAAAGATCAGAGAAGTCTACTTCTGTTAAATGACAACTAAAATTATTTTATAACAGTCTTTAATATATATATATATATTAGAAGTTACATAGTAACTTTAGTTTTTTATATCACACATAAGGTTGTTAAAAATTTGCAGTTAAAAGTACATTAACAACTACACCATTTACTTTTTTGTTTCTTTATAAACTGACAAATATTTTTAGCATTTTAGAACATATAGAGAATCGGAACATTAGTTCAAAACACAGTCAAGTGAACTTCCATCTAGCATAGTTCTTGCCTAATGATTCAAACTCAGCCATTTTATGCTTTAGGACATTTTCTAAGATATATGAGTACTTAAACTAATCGCTTAAATCTAAAAACGACGTGAAAAGTAATTGTAGACTCTTGGATCAATTGGAAAATTCTTTAGATCTTACTAAATATTAATAAAAATAAACAATTTGGAAAAGTAGTGTTTTTATTAACATTTAGTAAATCTTAATAATTTTCCAATTTCTCCAAGAGTCTACAATGAACATGGCACTCAAGCCCAGTGAGCTGAACAGACTTCGTCCAAAAAATAAACAATTTGGAAAAGTAGTGTTTTTATTAACATTTAGTGAAAAGTAATGATTACTCTTTAAAGAACGTAAACACCACAAATCAAAACAAATTTAAAAAATTAATTAAACTAATTAAATACATGGTTGCGTTGTTATAAAACAATGTTTACACAAAACAGTTAATTACGTTTGACAGGGTTTTCAAGTAATATTTCACAACTTTAGAGGTCAATATGGGATTTCTCGCTATTTTAAACACCAGTGGGGCATATCCCAGAGATATTTTCGAAAAAAGAGTAGGCTATTCACACCAGGGACTTTAAGAATGTTCATGTAAAATCTCACTTCATTCCCTTGAATATTTTACGTGAGAAAGCAAAACAAAAAAGAGTAACTTCACACATATAATATTATTATGATATATATGGTTTATACACAGGTTGTAAATTAAGTCCTGATACGCCTTTATATATTCCAAATGGAATGAGGTGTTTATACCTTTGATATGACTTGTAACACGATAGGTGTTCAAGTCGAAAATTTAAAGTTACCAATTTCTTAACTTAAATTACCTTTGAAAAGAGGGGTGAAAATTTGTATCCTCAGAAATCAAAAAAAGAAACTTAATAAGTATGGTGAAGGTTGTACATTGATATGTCAATTCGTTTAGAATATCTCCAGTTCTTTTATGACTTAATTTACACCCTTAGATATAACGGGTTGTTTGCCCATAACCTTTGCTAGATCGTCATAGAGATGTTTTGTTCATGTCATTGTGTTTCTTTTGAATTTAACTTTCAAGTGACATGTCACATGATAGGGGTTGCAATTTTAAAATATAAAATCATTACCCATTACCCCCCTTTGAAAAGGGGGGAATATTTTTGCCCTCCGAAAAGTCCAAAAAGTATTTTTATAGATATAATGAAGATTTTACGTTGATATCTTAATCAATTTGGATTATATACAGGACTTAATCTACATCATGTACAATTTATATAGATGTATAATATAATATTCAAGTATTGCAGTAGTTACATTCTACATTAAGACAACGGAAG
This sequence comes from Homalodisca vitripennis, assembly GCF_021130785.1. Classification (NCBI taxonomy): domain Eukaryota; kingdom Metazoa; phylum Arthropoda; class Insecta; order Hemiptera; family Cicadellidae; genus Homalodisca; species Homalodisca vitripennis. The sequence continues at coordinate 213,353,406 of NC_060208.1, read as the reverse complement.
AAAAGCAACTGTACCATAAATAAGTATTTATAGTATTGAAGGAGAATGATAACCGAGCAAATATATTTTTGAATATTATTTTGTCCATTATATACTGCAGAAGAAGCAATACTGATTAGTAGGGAACAATGGGTTTCGTATAAACAGAGTAAATTACGAGCGTGGGTACAAAGATAAGGGATCCATAAACAAACCCCACCACAACCACCACCACCAACCTCAACTTGATATCTTAGAACCTCTTAAGAGCGTGCCGTAGTGGGAAGACCTTAAGTTTTTCGATATAAGAATACTGATTAACTTCATACACTTTTATGCCTTTATACTTGTAGTTGTTTTGGGGATAAAATGTAAAGATAAAATAATTAACAAGCATACAAATGTTTTTATAGTTTTTCCTTGTAAAATGTAAATTTTCTGATAGTAAAACAAGGAATTTTAATGTTTTGTTTTATAAAAGCTGTTTAAAAAGCTTTAGATACGTCCAAAAGGAATAATTCGTTTGGATGCGTAATAATTATATTATTAAATGAGACCTCCAAAAATTATTTGACTAAAACTATCGTCGTATAAGTTAATAAGGTTTAACATTGTTCTTATTGGGCTACAATCACAGCCGGTTGCAACCAGACTAATATAGGAGCGTGGGTGAAAAGATTACAGATAATAAATTAGTACAACATTTCAGTACTGTTTCGTACATGGGTTTTGTTACAACAATATTATTTTATAAAACAAATACAGAAAGATAGACAGAAACAAGCATTATAAAACATATGTTTTATTTGATTTTCTCCTTACATTGATTTCCTGAAGCAAATTCCTAAAATATTGGTTAGCGGTTGGGGATACCCGTATTCAGTACTCAGACGGCTACTGTAGTAAACACTTTAGTAAACACTGATACCTTATTAATTAACTGCACTAAGCACTGATAATGTCGTAGTTAGACTTTATTAAACACTGATAAAGTAGTAGTTAGCTACAGCGAACACTGATGAAGTAGTAGTTAGCTACAGCGAACACTGATAAAGTAGTAGTTAGCTACAGCGAACATTAATGAAGTAGTAGTTAGCTACAGCGAAAACTAATGAAGTAGTAGTTAGCTACAGCGAACACTGATGAAGTAGTAGTTAGCTACAGCGAACACTGATAAAGTAGTAGTTAGCTACAGTAAACACTAATGAAGTAGTAGTTAGCTACAGCAAACACTGATAAAGTAGTAGTTAGTTACAGCGAACACTGATTCTAAGTCGTAGTTAGCTACAGTAAACACTGATAAAGTACTACTTAGCCAACAGTAAATAATATTGAAGTAGTAGTTAACTACAGTAAACACTGTTAAAGTATTAGTTAGCTAAAGAAAAAAAAGATAGATTAGTTGTGATATAACCTTTTAATTAGATCGCTAAAATTTTTAAGTAATCTACGTTCCAAAAGAAGGGAAGTTTTGCGTGGTTAAAGGATTCAGGCGTATACAAAAAACAAATGTATAAAGATTTTTCACATTTTTTCTTATATTAAAGTTAATTTAATTTCGCCAAAAATTATTTGTTCAGTAATTGTTTTGAATTATATTTTATTTCATAAACATATTGAGGAATAATTTTCATTGGTGAATGCAAGCTCTCAATTAAGACGCTAGTGAATATTTTAAAACGATAGTCTTCAAGCTAGAGATCGAAATGTTTATTAATGAGCGTAAGTTAATAATAAGCTTCAATGAATAAAGTAGTTATAGTTTTTCAGAAGTAACAAACATGGCACAGTTTAATATGGAAGCAAGGAAGTACAGTGAGTTAGGGTTGGCCGACGGAGCGGACAGGACCCCTTCTGAAACTGAATAAAATTATTGTTTTCTTTTGTGTTCACCGGTATCTCAACCTAAAATAATAAGCGCAGTTAATTTTTATTTTTTTAATTCCTATTATCAAGCTAAACAATTTTGATTTATAATATCCTAAATTCAAGTATAAGGATAATGATATTTTGATTGAATCTGAAAAAATATGTACACTAAACACACACACACGTACATATTTTACACTTTGAGCGTTCTTGTTTCTTTTCTTAAGGGTTCCATTATATTGAAGTGGTATTCTTTTTTTAAGAAAAGCAGTCAAAATCATTTTTCACAATTTTGTTGACAACCTCGGAAGTTGAATCCGAACCCTCTGCGAAGAGCTACAGCCCAATAGACTACGTTGATGGTAATCCCTTACAGTCAGTAGGGTAGGCTCAGGTGGTCACATTGTTTCGTAATTCACATTTCCATCGAAATGTATGTATTTATATATACGTTGATAAATGAGTCAGATAAGCGAATAATGTATATGCGTAAATTCATTACACATGAAGCAGATCTCGAATTTGGTTTTACAAGTACATCGCCACACGTCGATTAGTTTTTGTATTACGTCAAATGATGCCTTCTTATATTTTAAAAAGGCAGCAAATTCAAATTTCCGAAACGCAGTTGTATATTTTGTGTCGGAATTTTTCTCTCAAAAACTTTATATCATAATTTTTCTGTAAACATGACTCAGTATAAATATTTGTAATAATTTGTGAATTTAAATATTATTGATAATATAATATAATTCGTGTTATTTATTTGAAGAAATAATTTAGACCAAAAGGTCAGTATAACTTAGTAAAGGTTTAAGGTGGAGAAATATATGAAAAATAGAATGTACACAAGACGGAGGGAAGGCAATATGATACAGTACAGCGCAGATTTGAAGTGTCTGGAGGGAGAAATACTTGCCACCAACAAAGAGCGATTGAATCGGGTTGTTTGTGAGGACAGAAGCACTGTATCTGTCAAATATTTCACTTCTCGTTATAGTTTGGAATTTAGAACAGGGTTGTTTTATTTCACAGAGAAAGACTTGGTTATGTTCACCTCTCGTATGGCAGTTTATTGCATGTTTATATTCAAGAGTTGAGGCCCAGCAACATGAAATAAACCACAGTTACAGCTGTTAAGCTGTTACCTTACAGAGTGTAAAGTAGTATTTGTTAAAATGTTACAGTAATGGTATTTATATTTTATATTCCTGACAATGACATTTTAAAACATTCCTTTTAACAATTGACCTAATGGAACGATTTATAAAACTAGTCCACTAATAGACAATACAATTCACGTTCATACTGTGAACTAGAAACTGATCCTAAGACGATTTTTATGCACGCTTCTGTCAGGTTGGATGTCAGGGACCGCTTCCTGTCTAGATCCATGAGGAGCGATAGCAGGCTATATCCGTCGTGTCAATTGGAAGAAGTGGGGAATGCTCTGGTCCAGTCTCTTCAGGCTTCAATCAGAGCTGACAGGTAACACCAACCACTCACTCATGTCCAAGAAAAAGGCATTTAAGTTTAGGCAGCCCCACCAACTTTTGGGAGTGACGATGGCTGAGCGGTCTGACGTTGGACTTTGAGTCTAAGTTAGAGATAGCGCATGTTCAAATCCTGTCTGTGGTCCTTGCACTTTTTATCAGTACACTCGACCTTGTTCTGTATCGACTCTCTTCCTTATTCTGTTTGATAAGATCCTCGCACAGGCCAGTGGCCCACGAGGACGGGCAGAATAAGGCATAAAAGGGGATCGACTTCTCCTTTTATAAAAAACTAACAATCATCCCTAGAATACTAGATATATCATCCACCCTTTTACCCCAATATTTCTACATTAGCAGTTAATGATGATCAGGATATCCATAGGGTTTCCAATAATAATAAATAAGTGACACATCGCTTAATTCCATACCCAGTGTAGGTTCAAATGGAAGGAAAACCAGTTAAAAAGTGAACCAACTGCCCTGGGAACACTCATTGTTTACAATGTAATCTTATAAATCTTACTAGAGACGTACTAAACTTATATACAATACGTTTTGGCATATACAAATAAAACTCAATTTTTTTAATACTAACATTTAATACTAAATAGTGTTTCAATAAATGTAATTTTGACTGTTCTGCATATTCATACAACCACATTTTGACCATCTACATATCGATTATACACAGTTTCAGTCTGCAAAATATATAAATCTATTTCAGATATCTAATATGGGCAATGAAGGTCATAGGTTCAATGCTACAGCGGAAGCGGAAGGTAGCTTTTGGAGAGTGGGGGCTGGAACGGTTTATCTCCAACAGGTCTTGGATTGAGTGAATTGCGTTGTAAGTATTTAGGCCTTTAAAATTCAATTTATTTTATAGTTCACAAGTATTCAATTGAGTACTACTTTAAGCATAACAAAAATACTCGCGACTAAACTTAATCGCCAATATTAAATTTAAATATTAATTTATTAACGCCCATAGCTTATTTATTGTATAATAACCCCTGTTATAACTACTACCTAACATTTTTTCGAAAATATAGTTTAAATCTTAAGTGTTATGTATAGGATAAATGTGTATAGCTTTTGTTGTAACGGTTACTCACATTTTAATTTGCACTGATTAAATGTTAAGTGGAAAACAAGATCATGCTAAAATCTAGTTTTAAAAATCCAAAAAAGTATTGTTTCGTTTTTTATAGTTACTTCTTTTATAAATATTTTTGAGCTTTATTTTGTGCTGATTTGCATACTTTTGATAAGTAAAATTAAAATCGTAACAGGTATGAATAAATCACTATAATATAACAGTAGTCTACATCGAAAAATAGTGAGAGCGATTTTCAGTGCTATAAACCATTTTAATATTGTACGATTTCTGGTGTGTTGGGAAAGTTAGTGAACAAAGCCCTTGATGAAACTTTTCCAATATCCCTTCATTTTACAGGAAGTAATGAAAAAATATTTTTACAAAACATTACTTTTACTACGAAATTCAAAATAATTGTGTATGTATGAGAAATTGGTGTTGACTTTTGGCTTGTATTAGAAGTGTGATTAAAAATCATGGCTTATAGAAGACAATTTGCAAGGACAATAAAATTAAATTTTTATGTGAGCAGTGATTCGGCTAACGGATTTAAAACTTTTAAATAATCTGTTTAGTACGTGAATAAGGAAGATTAAAAAACGAACTCAGTTCAGTTGGTCTGGCTGGCTGCTAATTCACTTTTATAAGTAATTGAGGAATATTTGAAAACTTATATGTTTCTTTTAGTAATAAAATTACCCTACAAGGTCTTGTAGAAAATCTTTATTCCAATGAATAAAATGCCTCTAAGCTAAACAAAAACGCTCTTCACAAATTCAACCCACTATTTTCAAAAATTTTAAGCCAAACAAGTTCCGAGACACTATTATGCTATAGTCATGTATCGCACTCTCTTCTTTCATTCATTCAAATAAAATATCCTTAGAAATAACCTTTTACCACATAAACATCATAACCGTATACATTGTTTTGAACATTACTTTTCTCTTTTAAGTAAAGAAAGATATGATCTCTCAACCTTGAAAGTTGTAATTAATTAATGGCATCTCCTAGAGAAATTTGTAATTTGAAACTTACATCTCTTAAAATACCAAAATACCTCACGTCTTTAAAACGAAGAAGAGAAACGAAGTGTTATATTTTTTTAGTAAATAACGACTGAAATGTCGTAAATTCTGTTAATATAACGATGACAATTGATGGAAATCATGTTAATACAACGAAAAGAAATGTTAGAAATCCTCTTAACATTTCTAATTCTAATTGGCTAATAACAAATAAAAAATAAATATTCGTTTTTCAGGACACTGCACTCATCTACTTCTGTTTTAAAACTTCAAATTGCATAAAATGCTTAAATGTAACTCAAATGTATTCTGCAGACTGTTTATAATTTGTTCCATGTTATATGTCTATTATAAAATATTTAATATATACCTAAATAATTGTAATTATGAAATGAAAACAATGTTTTATTACTTATTAATGATATGCCGCTATAATATATAGGCTACTATTTTTAATATGTTTTAATACCTCATGTATAGAATATTATGATTTTGTTCTTGTTCTATACGTTTCATGTGTAATAACGGTAGGAATTTGTCACATATTATAAACGTTTTTGTAAAGTATTTCATGTTTTTATTGCACCTAGTTTAATCTTTCATGCAGTTAAATATCTGATTTAACATTATGCCGGTGCTAATGTAATTGATACATTGATTATACTGTTTTCCAGTTTCAAAACCATACATGTAAGATAATTTGGCAAAACTAAATTAATTTCAAAAATTCCATACTACTATCCAAGGACAATGAGAGGAACCTTAAAAATAATCGCGAAGATAATCTGCACCAAATAATATAGTATGCTATTGTTGAAAAGCTGGCAACCAGTAATAAAGAAGCCATATTGATTTTTGCCATTTCCTTAAAATTCGGGGGGACGGCTCATAGTTTTTTTTTAAATGCAAAAGACCACTCATTAATAATTAAGTGACACCTCATATGAAAGGTCTTGACAAAAGAATAAGAATAGTGCAAACTAGAGCTTTCTATCTCAACGCAGTACAAAAATTGCAGCTCATTGAATTTAATAAGTTAAAAGCATGGATGGATCCTGCTCAACCTTCAGTGGAACAAGATATTCTCCAATAATACTGTGGATAAGAAAGATAAGAGAATGATAAGACACTTGCTTGTCTTGTTTACTTAGAAATACTGACAGCGAAATTAATAATTATGTTAATATAACACAAAACATTTTGCTTTTTGGCAATATCATTGCATTCAGTAAGTAATGGTGATGTGTTATAAGCAGTAGTACTGTAGTTTGTAGACTAATAATAGTTGTGTAAGAAATTACATTATTGGCTGCTGATACCAAACGGCTTGGCCGTAAAAATATCTTTTTTATTTAAAACCAGAAAGTACTGCTTATAAATATTTTCCGTTGTTGATTCTGACATGTTTTGAAGATTTTTTAAGTCAGAAAGAGTTTTTTCTTAAAGCTTGGTACAAAGGCAGTTATAATTTAATAACAAATTATTGTAACAATATTTTCAATACTGCTATGAACTATCTATAAAATGTTTTCAATATTTGTACAGTATCTATTTTATTTTATTTTATGCATTGTCTTTAACTAATGAAGAATAAAACTGCATACGAAACTAGAATATTCTCAGAACGTATTACTCAGATGTTATAGCCTAACCGTCACAATATTCGTGTGTAATGTGGATGGGAATTATGCAAACTATGTAACCCTGTATGGATAAACAGCCAAAGCCAATACCGCCTGTTGAATGGTGAATGTGCCATATTAATACATATGTGAATCCCCATTGACAGAGTAGTTATAGTTGGGATTCACATACCACCGATCAAGAGAGATTGCCAAGCATTGATTATACAGGACTATCGATTAAATTAGTAAACATTGTTATTAATACACTACATGTATGGTAACACTCGATTAGTACATCAATCGAATCATTGGGTCTAGTGAGTCAAGTCTCATATTGTCAATGTTATACATGTTTATTAGTATTTAAATTATGTATAACACTTTGAATTAGTGTAAACGGCGTTTAATAGATTAAATGTGTAATATCAAGACTAGAGAGTACCATTTCAAACATTTACGGTAGGATTCATGTCTGTATTATTATGTTTTATTAGAGGTGAAATTTAAATATTGTATTTACGATTCTTTTCATTTCTTAACTGGTACTAAATCATAGATAGGTATTTTGGACAGCGTGACAATGTAATCAAGTAATAAGTTGGAAATTAATGCTGACATCCTTAGGTATTTTCTTTTCAATCCACTATTTAACTTTCAATTCCTTTTGATTAGAAATAATTTATATACTTAACTATCAGAAAATGACTTTCAAATGGTTAGGTATCACTCGTCACACTTCGTGTCGCCTAAAAGCCTTAGATAAGGTTTCATTCACAATTTCAACTACACAGCTCATTTTTATTTCTTATATTCCCTGCGGACAAACATACAGGCATCCATGAAGGCAGTAAATGTTTATCTCCCTGCATGCAGAAGAAGAATTGAACCAGCGTACTTAGTTTGAGGCATATGAGGCATTGAATCGTCACGAAATCGATTTTTCTTGTGCAAATGAAGCTGAATACAAAGTTTAATGCCCACAGATCTGTATGTTTTCGAGATATTTTGCAGACGGAACGACAGAAATATACTTTCCTTTCCCCTCGAGAGATTAGTTTACTACGTGAGAGTAACTAACACTCACGTAATACATTTTTCCATTACACCCAGAAACAAATATAAAAAGTACTACAAAATACGTCAAATAAGCTTTTTATATTTTGAGAAAGTTAGTCTGTAGACACTAGTTGTCAAAGAATCCTACACAGAATTTCTTACGTAATGGTGAAATGCAATATCTTTATCCAGTTTTTCACTGTCCGAATTAATAATTTCCTATCCTATAGGTATTGCACAAGTAATTTAGTCACCATTGAAAATAAATGTACCTTCTTCAATTTGAAATATTGTATTGAAAAATTCTAGAATAAACGCACTTAAAAATGAAATTCGGCCAAAGAAAAATATAATACTCTACAGATTCTACTATCCTTCTAATAATCTGTAATTATTTTATTTCTTAAAATTATCCAAATATTAAATTTCAAAATTAGTATATGAATTTTTTAATTGGTTTTGGTGAAATTTTTTATAATCTACGTTTATGAACGCCCATACTTGTATTGTTTTGATATTATCTTAGAATTCTGAATAATTTATCTATAACAACCATCTACAATTATTCAAAGATGGCACAAAATAAATATTTAGCTATGTACTTTACTAATGTATGAACCTTTAAGGAAAAGCTGTTACAATTACATAATAACTGATGCACAAACATAACATTTAGAAATGTTGAATTGAGAGCGAAATATACAAATTAGAAATAAAAACTAACACAGTGTTAAAAGGGGTACTCTTTTTACTTAATTTTCGAGAATGAACTTCACAATAAAAATCTTCCAAACTTGCATGAGAGTTATAATTATTTCTCTCTAAAAGAGGCACAATAAACATTTCTTAAAATATATGAAGCAAGTACTAATCAGAATGTTATGTTATTTTAACACATAAAATTGGCTAATTCTTTACTTGACTGTTATTCCACGTTTCATGTAAGAATTCCTACTCGAAATGTTCATTCATTCTCAGGTATACAACTCATCAGAACACTGGGTTCACTCATAGTATCTGGAAATGATAATACAATAAATTAAGAAAACATTCATCATACGAAACTCTGCGTTTTATATTATACGTTATTTTCCGTTTATAAACGGAATTAATTACCATTTGTTACTAATTAACGTAATTATTATGCGTTAAAAATATTTTATTCCTATTTTCTTTTTTTAGTTTAAGCTACTAAACTCACAGCTACCATGATTATTGAAATGAAATATTAAAGAATGCTATATTCATACAAAACCTACATCAAATTCAGATGCATATAAGTTATTTTCAATTTATTGTAATCTAGTAATTTAAAGTGTTGCGATACTATAAAATTGCATTGTTACTAATTCGGAAAGAAACAAAATGAGCCCGACGCACACCATTATGACAGACCGCTGGACATATGTCGGCTTATTAAACCACAGACACATGTTCCACAGTTTATCCACCCTTCAGCGCACCCACACAGTGCGGTGTGCAGCGCTCGTGCTGTTCCTGGCACAATTCTAATTTCCACTATCAAATTTATTAATCAAGATAATACGTAGGTCTGTGGTAGATAACAGCTCCTCATTATTATTCTATAAAATTGTGTATGTGTAACTTTTTTTAATCAATTTATGTAGAAAATGGTTTCACAAAATGTTTGTCTACCTGAATACTATTTCAAAGTTTAATACAATACTGATAAGTTGCTACGATAAAAACAATACAGGTGGCACCAAGAGTAGGGACATTTTTATTAAACAAAAAGTAAATTCCTGTAAGCGTAAAACGACACATATGTGATAAACACATATGTGAAGGTGTATCTTAAGCGTAGATTGCACTTATTTGATATAATATTATCAGTATCTAATATCTTATCCAAAACACATATCTTACTATGTCGTAACAGTTCTATAGATTAATATAATCTAAATAATAACACATTAAATTGTTTTTATATATTTGAGCACATATTTAAAAGTACTGCAACTGTGTTACACTCATGTTTTGAAATCGAGATTGTGTTTGCAGGAATAGTAAAGAAAGAGTCTAAGACATAAATAAGGATTTATTTAGTCTTAAGAGAATCAAAACATCTCCTGTTACTTAAATCAAGAATGACATCTACGAGTAACTTAGTCTTTGCACTGGTTACTCAAAATAACAATGAGGTAAGCAAATACATCATACCAACTTGTGTCATGTAGAAATTTAAATATATTGTAAACATTTGTGTGCTTAATAATATGTACAATTAATTTTTATTAGTTTAAGAGATATACGGCTACTAACCACGAACATGGTTAGCAAGGAACAGCAACCATAATATCTCGCAAAAACAACAGATTGCTTTAAGTTTATGTCACTTATATGTTACTTTACATCCTAATAGTGTATATTTAATAAAAACGCAGGATATTTCAGTTGCCATTGTTACATGGTTTTGTATTTTAGTCATATCTTAAAAAAAACACATAAATTTATTACTCTTTTGACATTTCACATCTGCTATACTTAATAATTGAGGGTATTATATACAAAGAAAGTAAGGCAGCGATTCAAAATATTTCTTACCTGTAAATATGAAAGCCATAGATATGGAAACAACGAATTTAAAACAAAATAAAAGTAGTTCATACGTTAAATACAATCTTAGCATCTGATAATATCTAATATGAAATTAATATATTTCTGTTTTAATGAATAGCAAATTAAAATATAAGACGTAAGGACTGTGAGGTGCAGTGGTAACATGCTCGCCTGGCAAGTGAAAGACCCGACTTTGAGTCCCAGCGGAGCAAGTACTTTTTTATTCAATCTTTATTGAAAAAGAAGGATATACATACCGGGTGAGTTTTTTTAAAGTGATCCAATAGCTAACTTTTTAATTACACGACTTAGCACCACACTTTAAATTTGGAACTTGCTCAATTTTAAGTTTCACTCTGGAATACACTTTCAAATGTTTTTAAGATGGCCGCCATTTTCCAATATCGTGGCCAACTTCAAAATCTTTTATGGAACACCCTGTATTTTGTGTTGTTTTTAGATTCTATTCTAAAAAATAAGACATTTTTGCTATTGAGAGTTTTTCAATATCTCTAATGGTTCAGGAGCTATGTGGACTGGAAGTTTTCATCATCAGTGGCATGAACTCTTAAAGCACGATTAATCAATGTTAGTTTTATGTGTTGTTAGTGTTTTGTTATGTGTGTAGTTTGTTTGTGTTTTGATATTAGACATATTTTACGCTGAGCATTAATCATTTTGCTTTGATATTCATTTAACTTTTCGACTAAGTGTTTAGTAAAAAAAGATTTTAGATAAAAAAAGATTTCAGAAGCAGCGACTTAGATAGATCGCAGTTAAGCAAGCCATAGAAAGAATGGGGAGCCATAAAGGATAAGGTGTACCGCACGCCCACTACAACTCCCGATGACATGCGTGAAAGGATACGCAACGAGTGCAACTCAATTGGCGAAGACGTTGTAATCAGGGTACAAAGAGTGCATGTGCAACGACTCAGAAAGTGAATTGAGACAGAAGGGTTGCACTTCGAACATTTGATTTGAACTTGTAAAGTTACTAAGCTATTAGAACTGATCCTTTATTTTGGTATTGCTATTACAATAATAATTTTTTATATAATTTTTAAATGTGTTCAGTAAAATATGTATTCTTTAAATGTGTTTGTATAACTGCGATATATATATATATATATATATATATATATATATATATATATATATACAGTGGGTGGTTTTAAAATCAAGTACTATTAAATGTACCTTGTCTATCGGTCGTATTTTTTATTTATAATTTTTATTCTTAAGCCTCATGACTTTTACTAACGTTTTCCGTCACTTAACCGAGAGTTCAAATACTGCTAATACAAATTAAATAATATCATATATGCTGGCCTCAATGGGGAGAGCCATCTTCAGTCAGCAGGAATTAAACCAAAACTGGAATACAAGTCAGTGCATCAGTAGACTAATCATAGAGTTTAGTCTTAAGCAAAGACATATAGTTACTGTCTGAACCTCAGCTTTAAATAAGACCAATCATGTAATCATAAAAATAACTTCTTGCTAAAAACTCCTTTCTTTTGATAATAAAATGACACTGCTTTCTTTGTCTAACTTACTTTTCTTTATTAAATATCTGATCAGTATTCTCTGAATGTCTATATTTATATTAAAACCTTTGTTTTCCAAGGTCTGTCATATGTTCGTTTCAACATTTGTGTTCAACTATGATTTCATTGTCTATATTTTGGTTTTACATATGGTTTTTCTGTAAATTCTTGTTTATAAACGTGCTAATATTAAATGTTTAGGAGGGTTCACTTCTGGCTGGTTTGTACAGTCCATTTGAACTTTCAGTAACTACAGCAAAAACCGATGTGTCACGTAATTCTGGGCAACCCTGTGGATTTCCAAAAATGACACATCATGGATATATGCAGTGCTCAAATGTGGATGTCCAAATCAATGGGGAATGACAGTTGTATCACAGTAGCACATTGGCATGCAGCAGTCGACGTCCGTTATAGGCTGTAATCGCTAGTCAAACATACGCAGTTTACATAATTTTGCTATGCAATGTTGGTCCGATTGTGAGCACACATTGGCATGCAGCAGCCGACGTTCGTTATAGGCTGTAATCGCTAGTCAAACATACGCAGTTTACATAATTTTGCTATGCAATGTTGGTCCGATTGTGAGCACACATTGGCATGCAGCAGTCGACGTTCGTTATAGGCTGTAATCGCTAGTCAAACATACGCAGTTTACATAATTTTGCTATGCAATGTTGGTCCGATTGTGAGCACACATTGGCATGCAGCAGCCGACGTTCGTTATAGGCTGTAATCGCTAGTCAAACATACGCAGTTTACATAATTTTGCTATGCAATGTTGGTCCGATTGTGAGCACACATTGGCATGCAGCAGTCGACGTTCGTTATAGGCTGTAATCGCTAGTCAAACATACGCAGTTTACATAATTTTGCTATGCAATGTTGGTCCGATTGTGAGCACACATTGGCATGCAGCAGTCGACGTTATAGGCTGCAGCAGTCGCTGTCGGTCATTGTGAGTACACATTGGCATGCAGCAGTACGTTCGTTATAGGCTGTAATCGCTAGTCAAACATACGCAGTTTACATAATTTTGCTATGCAATGTTGGTCCGATTGTGAGTACACATTGGCATGCAGCAGTCGACGTTCGTTATAGGCTGTAATCGCTAGTCAAACATACGCAGTTTTACATAATTTTGCTATGCAATGTTGGTCCGATTGTGAGCACACATTGGCATGCAGCAGTCGACGTTCGTTATAGGCTGTAATCGCTAGTCAAAACATACGCAGTTTACATAATTTTGCTATGGCAATGTTGGTCCGATTGTGAGTACACACATTGGCATGCAGCAGTCGACGTCCGTTATAGGCTGTAATCGCTAGTCAAACATACGCAGTTTACATAATTTTGCTATGCAATGTTGGTCCGATTGTGAGTACACATTGGCATGCAGCAGTCGACGTTCGTTATAGGCTGTAATCGCTAGTCAATCATACGCAGTTTACATAATTTTGCTATGCAATGTTAGTCCGATTGTGAGCACACATTGGCATGCAGCAGTCGACGTTCGTTATAGGCTGTAATCGCTAGTCAAACATACGCAGTTTACATAATTTTGCTATGCAATGTTGGTCCGATTGTGAGCACACATTGGCGGGGTTTATTGAATGAACAGACCAATACTTTTTATGTAGACAGTCTGTAAGAGTAATTTTAAATGTTCATTATTATGTAGGTTTAACATGTATTGTTACCATAGTTTTAGCCCAGGCTGCTTCTGACTGAGGCAGTATTCAAAATTAAAAGATAAAAAAAGGTGTTAAGACTAAGTCTCCAATGCAAGCGAGGGAATGTAAACAAATTCATAGCATTACAGGTTAATGCAGTTTCGATGATTCTGACCAGCATGCAGTGGCCTGTGATAAGACAGCTGATAAGAACAGTTATGTACCAAACTTTCTAAAAATGAAGTCAAACATCAAACTGAAACAATCAGTTATATGAAATGGCTTAGGGGTAATTTCACCAACTGTCACATCAAATCAGAAGCTGACCTGGATACCTCGTCATTGTGTTTGGTGTTTATTGACTTTGACTTCATCAGTTACTAGCCAGGTAGTGAATAAAATGATATTAACAGTGAGTAATAATAGAACCATTTTTAAAACAATAATATGTGTAGTAAACATTGTAAAATTTCTAAACTTATAATTACCGGTTATAATGGTTAATGAAAACACATATAAAGTTGGTATTTATGTTAAATCAATCAAAGGAAGAGTTAAAAATATTAATAAATCCATTATAAATTGGCGAAATTAAAATTCAAAATTCTGTACTAAAACAAACTAGCTAGAATAATATTCTTTTTTTATTTAAAGAGTCAAAGAGAATCATATTTTTTTCTTAGATGTAGAAAGTAAAAGAGTTACAGTTTCTTAAGTATTTTGGCATTTATGTTTTGAAACGCTTGAAAAGGATACTTTACATCCAAATGCTAAGAAAATATTTACTACATTTTGTACCCTTAATTGATTATTTTCGTAGAGTGAAACATATTTATTTCAGTGAAATACACTTTTAAAATATAATGCTATATTTTAAGCTGGTTAAGGTATGCAAGATTTCGTTCTGTGAGACAGCTACTTGAACTTCAGAGCTACAGGGGTTGCTCGGGGTCAGATGAACTATAAACTTATCCTATCCTATCATTCATCTCCTAATTTATCATTAATCAGTAAACATAATTGCAGACAAGTGCAATGCTACCTTGCCTATATTCATACGAGGTAATATCGATTAAGCTGGCATGTTGGATGAGGTTAAGTTATCTCATATCTCCGAAATTATGTACTATTTATGTGTGAAATATTGGCTCCAGATAGACCTAGACAATTCCAATGCTACAGTTTTGCAGTGTTCATCTTAGTTTAAGCTTTCTATGAAATATTTACAAATCTATTCTTGTTTGTAAATACATTCGTAGACTAACTGTAAAAAGAGTGAATGTGGCTCGGCGGGTAAACGAACTTCCAACATCTGCTAATCTACGTGTAATTAGGTGTTTCCAATTAACTGTCCGGTGTATTGGGCGTGGTCGATTATTTATTTCAATTGAAACTGGGCGCCACTTTCATAAACTACCAGCTTTAGTCACTTTGCTTCAGTGTTCAATGTCGTTATAACGTTCACTACAGAAATTATTAAATTTTTAATTGATTACTTTTCTGAGCCTCGTCGAATATTAACTATCAAAGTTTGTCAATAATATTTTTTTGAGAAACTGCAAACACATCATGTACACAAATAATATGTTCGGTACTATAGGCAGATTTTTTATGTTTAACAAACCATGCAAAACATAAACCTGCCTATAATTTTAAATGTTACTCGTAATTTGCACTACATTAGTATTGAATGATGGATTTTACAGAAGTAACCACATAAAAACAGCTCAAGTTTTATAACGAACTTTAGACTTATAAAACTTTTTCCCCCTCGTTTCCCTTGTTGAAATAAAATCCTATTCTCACTATAACTAACTGCATAGAAACAATGCGTAGGAAACGAAATTTTCTTGTCATTTTCTTACAGACTGAAAAAGTTGTATATTTATTTGTTTACTGTAAACGGTTACTTTTTAAATATTTTAACAACAAAATTTGGTCATTAAGTTCTACCTTCGATCATAAATAGTCATTGTAAAAAGTGGCACCCAAAAAGCAAACAATAAACTTTTATAATTGGTCTCAAGTAGCTCATCCCCTTTTAGAGAAGATACACATTTTTGTCACTTGACTTTGGAGAAAATAAAGTCACAATCATTTTAATTATACATTGTTAACCCACTCATAATTTAAACCGTTAATACAAGTGAATCATATAAATAAAGTCGTGGTAGTTCCAACTTAAAACCTGTACATTAAAAGTTTATGTGTTTAGAATTACGAATTTCTATTTGAACATGAACATGTATTTCACTGTTATTATTTAAAAACTTAAGTTTTGTTTAACGTTTTCATTTTATAGACCATGGTACCAAAAGATTCGTATTATTTCTAATTGTTTCTCCAAGCTGTTCGAATGCTAGTATTAAAGTATTCCCACGTGTATCAGTTAAGAGGTGGAACCGATCGTCCAATTTTTTTGCAGTTAGACGACTAGTTTATGGCAGTTGAAGGTAAAAGATTTGAATGAAATAAAGGAAAATCGTTAGCTTCATTGACTACAAACAACGTCGAGCGAGTTAATAGTATCACTCAGGGTGACCACAGAAAAACAGCAAATGTCTTTTCATGCATTTCTCATCCTCTGAAAAAACAATGATCGTAATTCTTCGTTTTATTGCTCAGAAAAACAAAGCATAATTAGTATACCCTGTGAATGTGAGCTTCGAGAAAGAACCCGCAGTACAATATAACTCGCAGTGCACACAGCTCCCCCAGTTAACAGCAACAATCCTATTCAGGGCCAATGGCCGTGTAACTGATTAGTTACAAGAGATGTTCCAATAGAAACCTTTCCGGACAATTCTCTAGAAACACTATGATAATGGCCAGTACTAGGATACAATAGTAGTTCCATTAACTGCATGCCCGTTTGTAACCTTTTACACATTAATCCACTACATAATTTAGTTCAAACTTTATTTAAGTTTATTCAAAAATGTTATACGTTTTGCAGATAAAGATTTATCTTCTCAAAAAGTATAAAGCGCGAAATGGTTACAGAATCATTAAATAGTTGTAGGTATAAAATATTGTAATAAATGTATAAAAAATACACCTTTCGATATCTGCGATCCGATCTTTTTTACCGGTTGTTAACCGGCATAAGACTACTAGACATAATATACATGTGGCACTTTACGCCTATGCTTTTTTTGGTTTCTTTAAGCCACAATAATCATCTTGTGTTATGATTACATCATGTAAGCTACATGACACCATAAACTATCAATAAAAGTGCACTAACACGAACACAAAACACCAACACTACTTATTATGGACTTAACTGAAGAACAGTTCCAGAATAAATAAATTATTAATATTTCAATTAATATTTACCTACTTCTTCTGACTGAGCCAAAAGCACTATAGTGGAGGAGAATGTTTTCATTCATTAAAACTAGATAATTTATGGATTGCCTATAAATGAATTAGCCAAAGAAAAGGATCATTAGGACTGAGAAAATGTAATTTAAAGTTTAATTTAAATTTATATTTCAATCTCTTAGCATTCTTTTGCTTTTTAAATCTATTTAAATTTACAGGTTACTTAGAAGAGATTTGAATTGGAAAATATTGAGTGACACCTAAATACTACATTTCTATTAATGTTTTAAATTTTCATCATGGAGATACCACTAACTGTTAGATATTTACTTATTCCATAATGGTAAACACAATGGAAATAAATAATGGAAATAAATGGTGGAAATATCAGAGAAGATGAATTTTCTTCGTATTTTTAGTAATTCACTCCAAGAACTCCAGTTCTGAGATTTAACTCGGTTATGTTTTAAATACATTAGGCATTTTAATCCTTTCAACCTTAACGATCAGGTTTACTTTCCCACATTAACATTGTAAAGTTATAGACAGAGTTGTATATATGTTGATCGAGCTGGTTTTTAAAGAGTTTTAGACCTCAGGGTCATGTATATTCACAAGTTTGTTTGGATCCTCGTTGAAATTCTCGTTAAACATTTGTTTATTCATAGGGTGAAGGAATTGTATCCGCATTTTACTGGTTAAAGTTGATATTTTGTCTATTTTCATAAAAAGAACATACAGTTTTTTGTAATTGTTGTGATTGTCCTAAGCGATACTTTTCTCACATTCACATACTTTGGAGTGACGTGTTGCTGTTTGTTTTCTTTGCATATTACTCATTGACCCGTAATTTTGTTAAGACTAAACAGACTTTTTATTTAATTAAATATGCTACTTCTTTATTGTATTCTAAATTATTGTTTATGAAATTAATTTCCCTCCACATACATTACACATAATGCGGGGTTAATACAAACAAATGCTTGACAATACAGCAAGTATCTATCAGGGTAATAATGGCTTTCCTCGCATAAATCTCTATTTTATTTGTAGTATAATTTGATTAAATATTATCGCTCGCTGATGGTAATTAAACTATTTTCCGGGAGAAAACACCAGAAAGTTAAGGGAGTGATCCTTCTTGGAAATCCCAATATTCACCTAACACTGTCGTAGGAGAAGGAATATATGCCTACGACTATTAAATTACACCACCACTGAATATTTCCTTCTTGCTTATAATTGTATTTAAATACGCTCACATACGCACATATGTGACGCCTTATCACATCTAAATTGTTTCTATCGTCACATTATAATCTCGTATGGTTTCTATAATAAATAAAGGCCTACTCCAATTAGTTGTGACAGTGGTGAATTTTATCAATGTGTATACATTAAAGTATTTATTTAAACGGCGTTTATAGTTCAAGTGAAAACCTTACTTTAGGTCATATCATTTGAATAGCTGGGACCATCAACAATCAATCGATGCTAGGGAGTGACCTGTCAACAACAGTTCAACTCATTATATTACAAGAGTCCCGCCCTACTCAGAGTGTTGGAACCTAGCCAACTTAATAGGGCTTCACATTTTCTAGTTTCTCGTTTTATTCCTAACTGATAGCACAATTTAATAATGATAGCTTGGTTTTCTAAATTAATTACAATGTCATTCTTAATTTTATTATTCGCTCTGCTTTAGTCGCACGTACTTCAAGGAAATTATAATACTTATCATTTAGTTGAAGTAAAAACCCTGCAAAATAGACATTTAATGTCATAACTTCTTTTTGCAACTCGGTTTATGGAACGAGTAAAAAGATTATCACAATATTTTAAGTACTTGTAACACTAAATTTCCAACTAAAAACAAAACAAAACGTGTAGACCATATTTTAATTAATAACTAAACGTACCATTATATTAAATTCAATATTCTTTGTAAATATAATGGACATGTATCATAATCTTTTAGTCACATACCCAAAAATTTAAAATACATTACATCATATAATTTCCTCAGGAGGTACAATTTGAAGAAATGCGAAGAAATTTCAAGACTTTGTTGTATATTTGCGAGCGATAATTTATATAAAAGACAGATACAGGTACAGTTTATACTTTTGAAAAATAAAAGGGAACATTTTTACGATTATATAACCCGTCCTCATGGGTTATTATTGCCTGTTATGGTAGTCGTGGAACAGAACTGGAGGAAAGATCACTACATGTCAACAGTAATATAAATAGAGTATTGAACCTATTTTTATTTTGCAGCGTTTCTAAACAAGACTGTACCCTCCACCTCTATCATAGTAATTAGCAAATAAAAGTCGTATGATACTAATGAGGGTCCCATACAAATAATTTTCTATTTACAAATATATTTGATAAACTCGACATGCAAACTAGGTATGCGAAATTATTCCGGGAAAAAATACAGATATAAAACAATATTACCATTCAGGGTGTTATTTTTATTATAATTTTCGGCTGGGAATAGCAATCGTTAGCGGAGAGACTAGAAATTTTTAATTTATGATTGGCTGGTTATTATATCTGGCTGTCTGACTAAGTGTGTGTTTGTCGGTACGATGTAACGAGAACGTTTAGTACGTTTAGACTTGAGAATTTAAATGAAGCTTCACTTCTATATTGATTATATTAAGGTGCATATCTTAGTGGACTTGGATGAACGTCTTTACTTCTTTCTTATGGTTAAAATTAATGGCAACAGGAAGATTGCAGGATAAATTATTTTACAAGCAAACTAAGTACAACCATATGAAAATAAAAAAATTCAACTTAATAAATAAGGCATATAAACTAACCATCAGAATAAAACGTACTGTTTACACTAACGTTGCATTCAAAAGCAGCGAAACCTATTATGCAACACATATTTGTACTTTTATATTGAATAGAAGACTATCAAAATCGGGGATGGATAAGCGAATACCTTAAATTCATGTCCATAAGGTAAAAAATAGATACGACATTGTTTCACATAATAAGACTCTCCGGTCCACAGAGACAGTTTCACTTTGACAAGTTCACTAGTAGAAGTTTACACACTCACTGAGTAAAGCAGCAACTCTCGGCATCCATGTTAAGGTTGTTTGCTCTCCATGTTATCCAGTGTGAAAGTTTTCAAGTTATGTGTTCAACTGTAACACCTTCTACTCTTGTGAAACCTCTCTCGTAGTAAATGGATAAATTTCGAGGTTAAAACTAGTAAAGCAGCAACTCTCGGCATCTATGTTAAGGTTGTTTCCTATCTATGTTCTCCAGTGTTATTTTAAATTATTTGTCTACGTGTTAGTATAATGAAAAGTCAAAGAAAACCCCTTTTAAATGTTTTTCTATGTATATTTAAGTAGGTTTTAAATAGAAAAAAGTGCGCTAAATAAAATTTCAAATTAAACACGTTTGCTCATGCATATTACGTATTTTACTACACTAGATTTAAAAAAAATTAGCACGAACTGTATTTTTTATGATTTAATTTGCCCTTTAATTTGAAACCGCATATGATATTCTTCTTATTCTAAATTATTGTTGTCAATACTCCATAAAAGCTTCATACTTGATCAGACTACTATTTTTTCTGAATCTGAAGCAAGCTCATTTATTTATTTATTTATTTTCCAACGGCAGCAGCCAATTTACAAATACAAACATAGATAGTTAGATACAGCGGAAAATAAAATTAATACGAACAGATGAAAAATCTACATAAAGTAACAAAATAGGTATCATACAAAATTTGATAATAAATAATTAGTATTCAAAGATGTAACAAGTTATAAATATCCAAAACATAACAAAAAAATAAAAATAAAGATTAACAACAACAATAATTATTCAAGTATGGAGCGAACATAAATAAATTGTGCTAATAAATTAAAATATAATATATATAACATTTAACAAATAACAGTGAAATTAAATAAATACAACATATAATACAATGAACATGCACTTAACACAGATTAAAGCTAACTTACTGTAGGTCTTAATCACTAGTCCCTCACAGAAAGAAGAGAGAAGGCCTGCCGGCGAACCTGGTGAAGTCCATCGAAGAACAGGTCACACCCAGACGCAACCTGATTTCCCAGGCGAATAAACCTTGCGAAAGGACTGTTGAAATCGAAGTTGGTTGAGTGGTATCTTCGACCCAGCAGATCTCGAGATCTTGTGTTTGCCGGAACTCTGAGGTCGATTTCAGCTAGGAGATCTGGACAGTTCATGCGACCATTCACTATCTTCCAGAGAAGGACAACATCAGCCACGTCACGTCGCAGGGCAAGAGGTGGCAAGTTCAGATTGCTGGATAGTTCCTCCCACAGGCACATCAAGATATGCAAAACCCAGCCGGACACCAATCAAGCGAAGAAAAAATGCCTTTGTAGAGCCTCCAGTCTCGTCCTATTGCCCAACAGTGTAAGGCGACCACACGGGACTTGCATATTCCACAAGCTGTCTCACAAAAGGAACAATACAGAGAGCGAAGAGAGCAGAAGGGTTGTCGATGCCTCTGGAGAATCTTGCTATGAAACCAAGCATCTTGTTTGCTTTGCTACTGATGTTGGTCTATATGTCCAGAAAATCCCCATGTCGCTGGCAAATATAACGCCTAGGTCTTTTATACACTGGGACCGTGGAATGGATGTACCAGAAATGGAGTACACGTATATGACTGGGGATTTGATGCGGTGATAAGTTATACAAGAGCACTTACTGGGATTTACAGACATGTTATTCCTGACACACCAATCCTCAATTCCGGAAAGGCTATTTTGAATTTCTTGAGAGTCTTCTGGTGTAGACACAGCGATGAAAATCTTCAGGTCGTCAGCAAATTGTAAGGCCTTTACAGTTAATTTGTCTAGTAGGTCATTGACAAAGACATTGAAGAGGCAAGGTCCCAGCAAAGAATCTTGTGGAACTCCTGAAGAAGGTGAGAACTGAGTGGAAGTGGCGGTACCAATCCTCACGACCAGAGAACGTTTTTGAAGATAACTAGGAAATCCATGACAAAAGAGGTTCAGCCACTCCGTAACCCAGCACTTAGGACACAAGAATTGTGTGGTCGACCTTGTCGAAGGCTTTTGCCGATGTAGGCTGTATCAACTTGGTAGTTCTTGCGAAAAGCAGACAAAACATATTCTTGAAAGAGCAGGAGGTTGGAGACAGTAGACTTGCCCTTCATAAAACCATGTTGGGAAGGATGGATTATTTTGGATAGAAAAGGATTCAGTCTATCTACCACGATACTTTCAAAAACTTTGCCAATTGGCCGGCAGAATAGTGATTCGACGGTAGTTCCGTATGTCGCTGGGATCATTTGCTTTATGTAAAGGAATGATGAAGCCCAACTTTAAAGAGCTAGGGAAGATTCCTTTGTTAAGTGATTCATTGAAAAACACTGTGAGGGGTTCAAGCTAAGAGAGATCGGCAGTGATGAAGCATAGATGGCGGTATATTGTCAATTCCAGCTCCCTTTGTAGTGTCCAGATTCTTAAGCTTGCTGAGAACTTCTTCTGTTGAGGTTGTTATGACACAAAGAGAATCGAAGACGGGATAGCTAAAGCTAGGTGAAACTCGTAACGAGGGAGAGTAGACTGAGTTGAAATAACTGGGAGAACAGCTGACAAATGCTTGTTGTGTCACAGGCTACTTCATCATCTAAATGCAGACTAGATGGCATATCAGGAGTATTTCTTTGAGCTTTAACTAGTCCCCAGAAAGCTCGTGGATTAGAAGATATGTTTGATTGCTCAAAAACGTGTATTGGTATTTTATTGTTTAGAGGAAAATGTAGACTTTATTTGATTTACAATTCAGAAAAATATTATTTCTGCTTAAAATTTTTAAATCAAATTGTTCCCAGAACAAGCCCCTCCCTCGCCAACCAATCAACATTACCTAAAACATTGCTTCTTTCCATTATGGTATGCTTATCGATCACTACAGATTGTTTAACAAAATTATCCGAGAACCCACCCTCTCTATCAATTGCCATTACTGAAAAAATTGTTTTTTTCAATGATACTATGCCTCTCCATTGTACTATGTTTATCGATCACCACAGATTGTGGTAAAAAAGTATCCGAGAACCCACCCTCTCCACCAATCTTTGTTACTGAAAACATTGTTTCTTTCTACTGAACTATGCCTATTTATTATACTAAGTTTATTGATAACATCAGATTGTAGTACATTCTCCAAAAATCTTCCCTCTACACTCAATTGCCTGTACCTAAAACATTGCTTCTTTCCATTAAACTATTTTATCGATCATTTTATCTACCAACAATTGTAATATAAAATTCTACCACAACACCCTCTAAGCACACAATCGTCTTAACCGAAAACTTTGCTTCTTTCCTTAATACTATACCATATGATCACCAGATATTGAAGTAGAAAATGCCCCCGTAATCCAACTATCAACCCCCAATCACTATTACCAAATCCTTGCTTCTTTCTATTATAATATTCTTATTGATCACCACAGATTGTAAGACAAAAGTTAAGTTGTTCTATACCTTCACAGCGTGTATATCCTTCCTTTGAAGTGAAAAGTTTTTCCATTAAAAGTTTAGTTGTTTACATCACATCTAGTTTATCAGTCTCCCTATCCGTTGTAATTGTATTGTGACATAAAAGTTTACTTATTCTTACATGTATTCCTTTCAAAACCTAAACTTAGTATTACCTGCGGGATCATGCGAAATTTGCCTGATTACTCGGAGACTCTCATGTGTCTATTATGTTGTTAAAGTGTTTTGAATATAAAGAGCCAACTTTTTACGATATCTGTCATATTGAGAAAGAAATAGTGCATCGAATCTAAATATGTGGTGCCTCGTATTACTAAAAACAATGGTGACTACACAAAAATGACTACATTTTACCAAATATAAAATACTTGGTAATAAGAACGTTTCTTAGAGTTTAGGATCAAGGTATATAATGTTACATATTATGTAATTCATGCTCAACATCTAGTTTAGTTACTTGAGTAGCTTTTATATTATGATTGCCACAATACACTATAGTATACGCACGGAAATGGATAGAGTCCACGCGCCCTTCAATGGACAATATGTGGGGTCATTTTTCGCCACACCCTGTAGCCCGCTGACTAATGAATAACTCGAGATTTTGACCATGATTAAGTATTAATTAGACTGAATAAGTACTTAACCCTCTTAGTTTTGACATGAGAGCATTCAAATATTAATCATATTCCAATAGTAATTGGAATAGTATTGATACGTATAAAGTGTTTGAATTTATTATTACTTTTTGTATTATTAAAACATTTTAATTTTTGAAATTTAATGCTGTGGACTTACTGTCATGGCGATTAGCTGGAAAGGAGTTAGGTAAGTAGGTGATTAATTAAACCTCATAGTTTCTAAGGTATGCACTTAGTTTTTTTTTTCATCATTTTCTCTGGTTTCTTGATTCCGTTAAATTTAAATTTTAGCGGTAAAGATAAAAGCTACGCAAATGGTAATAATAAATATGAAAGATGTTTGTTTTGATTAATCCAACATTCTTTTATATTTTTGTTCTTCTATGCGTACCTTACACTAATCTTAGCAAGCCTTGATATTTTCAGTTATAACTTCACGAAAATATTACTGTACGGTTGTATCGATGAGAATGTATTGTACACAAAGATTGCTGTAGAAAGTAGTTAAATGGTACCCAATATAAACCCCGCTTGAACCTATTTTGAGCGCAGTTATAGAAGTGTTTGAGAGCATTGTTTGGTGGATATTGGGAATGACGTGATTGACCCATCAACGTGTGCAGGTTTAACGTTTTATTACTTTATCAGAATTTTGTTGTCTACATGTTTGTGTTGTTGTATATATTTATCCTTGTAATATCAAACATGATAGGAATAATCCAGTCGTCCTAACCAGTAATATGGTTGTCAGAACTGTTACTAATTGTCATGCTTACATTTAAATAGTTGTTTGATAAAATATATATAAATAAAAACAAGTTATATTTGCGTATATGGATTTGTGTTAAAAATTAAAATTAAACTCAATTTATGAAGTATTTTATTTAGTATTTTTAATTAGTTGCCACTTTTAAACAACTCTTTAGCTTATTAAAGTAACAAGACAAGAAATCTAATTTACAGTAGTGTTTTAGTACATTTTTAATTGTTCTTAAAAATTTGTATTTAAAATTGTTACAAAAATAACTATGGGCTTCTAGATATATATGGAACTACTGAAACACATTAATAGGACTTCTGAGTCCCAGTTCGCAACTAAATAGCTATATTAAATTCCGATCTGCTGCAAGTAGTGTGTGTAAAGAAAACAAGATTTTTCTGGACATTTGCCATCGTTCAGTGATACAAAAAAATCAGTTAAACTACGTTTCGACGTTTGCAATCTGATCTCTACTTCAGGTAAATAACTAACTTAACACATGATTACAAATTAGGTTAACATAAACAAATCATACCAGAGCGTTGTGACACGCGTAAGTCTTTCGATACCTTTCCATTTCGACCTCAATAAATCTAGTGTGCCTAACAATCATTTCTTTATTAAAAAACATTTCTTTATAAATTTCAGGTGAAAAGGTTTTGTGCTTTTACGGTGCAGATTGTCTCTAGGTTTCAAACTGTTGTGCTTAAAACTTTAAACCAATTGTTAATCTCGTTTGATATTTGTCTCATTTTGAAAGTTAAAAAATAATTGGAAAAGTATTTAAAAGCAATTTAAAAAATGTATAAAAGTATTTGATGCACAGCAAAACGTTTAATTAGTTTAAATACCCTGCCAAAGAATGACGTGACAAATTAATTAATCAATTTCTTCAGGTGGCACTTTAACACAATGCTGTTATAATCTATAACTTTTATAAATGGAAAATAGGCATAAATTTAATTTATGAAACATGTTGCAGAAAAATTCACTTTTCAGGAAGATATGAACTTAAAGTATAAATGAGAAATAAAACAGTTAATTAAATTATTGATTTTTTTAACTTATTAATTAATCGATGATAATCATAATTTGCGGGGAGAATAATTGCCTGCCAAGATTTTGTGGTAAGCCTGATTCACGTAATGTTGGAATTTATAATTAACTCAGCTGCGTGGAGCGAGCTACAAAATGAACGTTCAAGGTAAGTCTCTATTAACAATTTACAACTGAATCTACTACGAATAAAAAATTCCTGTGGAACATGGAATGGAAGGATTAAATAACTCTGTAACACTTTGATAATTCATATATTTATGTGATTTCGATGCGTTTTATATTAAAACCGCTTAATTTAAAATTAAAACATCTTAGTCCAAATAAATATTGTAGCGGTTTTGGTATCATTGTGACAGAGCAATACAATGGTTTCTTATATTTTAATCCTTTCCTTGTTCTCAAGGTGTTACTTATACTCAATAAAACAACTTTTGCTCTAAGTTTATTTTTACTCTAAATAATTAGAAAACTAAATAAGGAAGTGACTAAAAACTTATAATGGAGAAAAATTTTAATTTATATTCAATTTTTGTTAATTGTTTTTCAGTAATAGCCTAGTAGAAGTTTTAAAACTACATTATTTTATTTTATTTTTAACTTTCTTGTGAAAATTTGTGAAACAAAGTTTTCCCCTGTACATATACACATATAAAATGTCAACACTCAATAAAATACTAAAATAACATGGTGACAGAATAACAGAATGATTTATCCTTTGAATTCATTAAATTATTTATTATTTATTTAATATTAGTTATTACTGTGTGGTTTGTGTATTTTTACTAATTAAAATAATTTATTATGAGTTTAAATTTAAATTTTATAAATCGTGGTTTTTACTCTGAAGTGTTAATAGATCAAGTACGATATTTATTTATTAGCATATTTTTGTTGCCTAAGTCATTTATAGTACATAAAAGTGTTTTACTAACACTTACTAGTAATAATTGTTATTATTCTGCAATTATAAATTAATCGACTACGACCATGAGTTGCAATTTATTCGCCTTATTAGTTGAAAAATTATAATGTGCAAGATGTCACAATATTGTGTAAATAAATAATATTGTAACAGTTTTAGATATACTATATAATGCGAGATAAGAGTATTCAAGATCACGTGTCAAATAAATGGTTTGGATGAAGTTTCGTGCAAAACTACCAAATCAATATTTCATTTCGTACTCAATATTTCCAGTTAAAATACGGACAGAAAAAATATTTTGACATTCTATTCACTAACCAGCTACATTTGTGTATTGCTCAGTCTGTCTCTAAATATCCAGCAAAAGTGAAACTTCGCTAGCGCTCAGACAAATACCATAGTGGAACACCATCGTCTAACTCGATGTCGCCTATGTATAATTTATGCCTTATGTGAAACTTCAGGTCTATAACTTACAACATATCATCAGGCAGGAAGCTAGAGTAAAGATACATCTTTCCAGCCACATAAGTAATAAATAGTCTTCACTAACGCTCAGAAAATAAAAGTAGTCCATTTGGCATTGTGACATCATTTATTTTCCATGCCCAACAATTATAAAAATTCACTGAATGCTGGGTTTTAATCACGAGAAATAGAATTTGTGGGCCAAAAGTTATCATTTATTGCATATTGACAAGATTTATGCAATAACGCAGAATTTCAAATAAATAAGCTTAAAGTTTGTACTATAATATTCTTAAGAAGAAAAAAATAATTGGACGAAGATATTAAAATTGGATTATCTCGAAATACGAATCAATTTATTTATACATAAATTGAATTCGGTATAAACAGGAGTTTGAACAAAACAATGCTTTTTATTCAATTTTGTAACGCAGGGATTTAACATCAGCTACGAAGATAGGTTTTGTTTAAATTTAATCTTGCATAAAAAAATGCAGTTTTGATGCTGGGATCTTCTGACAAAATACAATTACGTTGCCAGCTAGAAAGCCGGTATACACCTGAATGGAGCAGCAGACAATAAAGCTATTGTGTCTATACAATAGGCCCATTTGACTGAGTTGTATGTGGAGTATCATTTGGGCTGAAAGTGAATGCTTCACTTGAATCCGACATTCGCTTCACTGCGTCTCCCCGTACCAAAGATTGCACTACTCGGGCATTGCTTCTTAACGTTATAACTGCAATGTTTCTATGCCGCGATGTACTATGTATCTCCCTATATCTCTCATGAAGTAAGAAGATAATTAAATTAGTATTTTTATATATTTACAAGAAACATTGTAGGTTATATTAGCCTTCTTAAATAAGTACAAAGTTTTAATATTAGAAAGAATATGTCAAGAAACGACGATAACACTACAAAGAGTTGCAACTCTTTGGTTGGCAATCATTGGTTATTTCTGTCTTTGCATATCTACAAATTTGCAATGATTCAAATCATGAATAAGCAGGAAATCTTGATAGTAGTGATACCGGCCATGAGAGCCCAACAATCATCAAAATTCACTGAATGCTGAGTTTTAATCACGAGAAATAGAATTGATGGTTATTAAAAGTTATTTTAAAAGAATATTAGAAATTCATCCGAAGCGGTGAACCAAAAGATTCGGTAAATAATTTGCCTGTGTGGCTAATTGTGTTTAATTTCCTCGTGGAACACTAGATGCTCAATGCTGGATCAGTCGAATATATTGGTACACTGCCATTGCCAGAAAGCAAGAGGACATACTCTTTAGCTAGATCCGGATATTCTCTGACAACTTTTCTAGAAGCATTGATCAAGAGTAAAGTTGATATTGAAGTTATACGTGGTCCTAGAGTATGGACGCTTATAGAGTGGACGAATAACAATACCTATGCTATATTAGTAACTATTAAATGTTTTACGTCGTGGGTTTTCAAGGGCTAGGATGTAGTAGATTTGGTAGAAGTGGAACTGCTCCTGAAATAAAAAAAAATTACAAGAACCAGATTTTTTTGAAATCTACATAATATGAGTTTCCATGCGCTTGCTTTAGACTTGCATACCATTTCGCTGGTAGGATGAGTAATTATATTGAGGTTTGACGATATGACTCCATATATTGGACTTCTCGACAGTTTGGGATCTCACTATAGTTATAGAAACGAATGATATCAGGGAACCCGTCAATGCTCCGCTGTTGACGAGCACATGGTGAAAGTAACTATTCCCTAGAATACACTCAAGTAAATGAGACGGTATCGGTTCAAGAAACCTATTCAATTTTGATATGTGAGGGAGGACTTGCCATCTTTTGTAGGCTGTACCTGACCTCTTCTCAGGGTTGGGGAAATCCGGGGTAGGTTTAAAATAATTAATCACAGTGTGGGCGACAGTTCTTTGAGACAGGTTAAAGCGTTAATCGGTAATGATCTGAAAGGATTTCCAACGGACAGAAGAATATTTCACAAAGCAATTACCAATCGTATAGGTGAGACAGAGATGGTATCACTGAACTGCGTGTAATGTAGATGTCATGGAGAACATAAGAGGCTTTTTGACTGTTGCCAATACTTGAGTCACCACATGCTGCCGTATAGCACAAAGAATTATTTTCTTGTGTGTTGCCATTTATCCTTCACTGTCGGACTAGGGACTGAAAGTAATCTACGTAAAATATATCCCTACTGAAGTAACGCACTCACTAACTTTGCTCATCGAGTTATCACACCAAGTCGACTACCCTTCTCTAACAACAGTACAAGGACCCAGAACACTCATTCCAGAAGCATAGAAGATTAATTTGTCATTGCGGGAGAGTAATGTCGGTTAACAATTTACAAATTAGCATCGAATGAACTGTTAATTCAATGCAATGAATGCAGTGATTTATTTATTGTTACTAATAATTATTGCTCTGTGTTTTTGTGTGTGAATACAAAACACGAACAAAACTGAGTACTTCATCTGGAAGAACTACACATTATTTACAATCTTTTATAAATGTGAGAAACTGAACATATATCAAATACTGATTTAATGTGTCTTTAAATACAATCAGTTTCATATTGCAATAGTCTTTTTATTCTTATAGAAATATTACATGAATAGAATACAACTGAGGAATTCCAAGAAAGAAATTCTTTCTGGCAGCGTTTATACTGTAACAGTAAAATTATCCAATGAGTTTCTGGTTCCAGTTAAGGATAGGGAAAGGTAAGTATGTGGCTTCAAAGGGACTCCTGTGAGATTTGTATACCTTAGTCTGCTTTCTTTGTTGAATAATCGGAGAATTTCTTAAGAATTCGTTCAACGTGAAACTTATTTTGAAAGCCATACAAGTAAGTGTACTTGGTCGTATTCATCGATTTTCTAAGTAAAGCGAGCTATTTCAATCACAATTTCTTAATACGAAACTCAAGAATAGATCAAATATGCCCCTATTTAAAATGGAAAGCATAATCAGCGTATTTGTCAGATGTGTTTTGTGTATTTGCAACACATATTTTAACACATACTTTTCTCACTGTTCGAATTTAATTTGTCGGTGGTGATGTTATAGTACGTATTAATAAAAATATTTATTCCAGATATAAAAATGTTCTGAGAAATAATTTACTCTGGTGATTACACTTCTATTAGTATGTAAATATACTATAAATTTAAATTTATACGTAGAGCTATTATAGCCTCTAAGGGACATATGTACATTTTCCCCTATACATTAAAACAAAAATATATGTTCATAAACTTCCTTTAGGTTAAGACAAATTTGTAGTCTGACTAAGTTTTGAGGTTTTATTGTTTACTATATGTTACCACCAATTGCTTTAATAGGTTTAAACTCAACATATTTCCATTTACTATGAGAGAGGATTCACAAGAGCAGAAGCTGTTCCAGTAGAACAAAGAACTCGAAAAGTTTCACACTGGAGAATATGGAGAGCAAACAACCTTAACATGGATGCCGAGAGTTGCTGCTTTACTCAGTGAGTGTGTAAACTTCTACTAGTGAACTTGTCAAAGTGAAACTGTCTCTGTGGACCGGAGAGTCTTATTATGTAAAAACGATTTCGTCTCTATTTTCTACCTTATAGCCAAGAATTTAAGTTACTGGCTACTCTAATATTTTATTATTAGGAGAAAGTTTTGTGTCATTCACTTCGCTCATCCAATCTGCTCGCGTGCAATGTTTGTGTTTGGGTACATCTACCACTGCAATAGCCCCAAATTACTGTTAAAGTAATTCTTCATAATTTTCCTTTATAACCAATAAATCCTAAAGGAATACTAACCTTGTTAAACCATATTTAGAAGACATATTATGAAATTTCCATTGCCAATTATCTATTTCTAAATCGTCAGTGGTAATAAAATGTTAAAACCATACTTTTGAATTTAGTGCAGTACATAATTAAGTTAGTACGAAAGTTTGTTAGTATTCCCTCGAGGGTTTCAGCACCTGGAAGCTACTTACGTCTTCCTGTTTAATCACATCTGAACTGATGTATTATCCATACAGTAAATACTCGAGTTGCGACCAAATCAGAAGTGAGTGTTTGTTATTATTCCCTAGAGGAGTGCAGCACGTGACCGAAAGCTACTTACTCTTGCTGCTAGCTCACATCTGAACGTATCTATTATGCACACAGTAAATACTCGACTTGCGACCAAATCAGAAGTGAGTGTTTGTTAGTATTCCCTAGAGGAGTGCAGCACGTGACCGGAAGCTACTTACTCTTGCTGCTAGCTCACATCTGAACTTATCTATTATCCATGAAGTAAATACTCGAGTTGCGACCAAATCAGAAGTGAGTGTTTGTTAGTATTCCCTAGAGGAGTGCAGCACGTGACAGGAAGCTACTTACGTCTTGCTGCTTCGTCACATCTGAACTGATCTATTATCCATACAGTAAATACTCGAGTTGCGACCAAATCAGAAGTGAGTGTTTGTTAGTATTCCCTAGAGGAGTGCAGCACGTGACAGGAAGCTACTTACGTCTTCCTGCTTCGTCACATCTGAACTGATCTATTATTCATACAGTAAATACTCGAGTTGCGACCAAATCAGAAGTGAGTGTTTGTTAGTATTCCCTAGAGGAGTGCAGCACGTGACAGGAAGCTACTTACGTCTTCCTGCTTCGTCACATCTGAACTGATCTATTATCCATACAGTAAATACTCGAGTTGCGACCAAATCAGAAGTGAGTGTTTTGTTAGTATTAGCTAGAGGAGTGCAGCACGTGACAGGAAGCTACTTACGTCTTCCTGCTTCGTCACATCTGAACTGATCTATTATTCATACAGTAAATACTCGAGTGGCGACCAAATCAGAAGTGAGTGTTTGTTAGTATTACCTAGAGGAGTGCAGCACCTGACCGAAAGTTACTTACTCTTGCTGCTTGCTCACATCTGAACTGATCTATTATCCATACAGTAAATACTCGAGTTGCGACCAAATCAGAAGTGCAGCACGTGACCGGAAGATACTTACTCTTGCTGCTTGCTCACATCTAAACTGATCTATTATCCATACAGTAAATACTCGTGTTGCGACCAAATCAGAAGTGAGTGTTTGTTAGTATTCCCTAGAGGAGTGCAGCACGTGACAGGAAGCTACTTACGTCTTTCTGCTTCGTCACATCTGAACTGATCTATTATTCATACAGTAAATACTCGAGTTTCGACCAAATCAGAAGTGAGTGTTTGTTAGTATTCCCTAGAGGAGTGCAGCACGTGACAGGAAGCTACTTACGTCTTCCTGCTTCGTCACATCTGAACTGATCTATTATCCATACAGTAAATACTCGAGTTGCGACCAAATCAGAAGTGAGTGTTTGTTAGTATTCCCTAGAGGAGTGCAGCACGTGACAGGAAGCTACTTACGTCTTCCTGCTTCGTCACATCTGAACTGATCTATTATCCATACAGTAAATACTCGAGTTGCGACCAAATCAGAAGTGAGTGTTTGTTAGTATTCCCTAGAGGAGTGCAGCACGTGACAGGAAGCTACTTACCTCTTCCTGCTTCGTCACATCTGAACTGATCTATTATTCATACAGTAAATACTCGAGTTGCGACCAAATCAGAAGTGAGTGTTTGTTAGTATTCCCTAGAGGAGTGCAGCACGTGACAGGAAGCTACTTACGTCTTGCTGCTTGCTCACATCTGAACTGATCTATTATCCATACAGTAAATACTCGAGTTGCGACCAAATCAGAAGTGAGTGTTTGTTAGTATTCCCTAGAGGAGTGCATCACGTGACCGGAAGCTACTTACTCTTGCTGCTTGCTCACATCTGAACTGATCTATTATCCATACAGTAAATACTCGAGTTGCGACCAAATCAGAAGTGAGTGTTTGTTAGTATTCCCTCGAGGGTTTCAGCACCTGGAAGCTACTTACGTCTTCCTGCTTCGTTACATCTGAACTGATCTATTATCCATACAGTAAATACTCGAGTTGCGACCAAATCAGAAGTGAGTGTTTGTTAGTATTCCCTAGAGGAGTGCAACACGTGACCGGAAGGTACTTACGTCTTGCTGCTTGCTCACATCTGAACTGATCTATTATCCATACAGTAAATACTCGAGTTGTGACCAAATCAGAAGTGAGTGTTTGTTAGTATTCCCTAGAGGAGTGCAGCACGTGACCGGAAGCTACTTACTCTTGCTGCTTGCTCACATCTGAACTGATCTATTATCCATACAGTAAATACTCGAGTTGCGACCAAATCAGAAGTGAGTGTTTGTTAGTATTCCCTAGAGGAGTGCAGCACGTGACAGGAAGCTACTTCCGTCTTGCTGCTTACTCACATCTGAACTGATCTATTATCCATGCAGTAAATACTCGAGTTGTGACCAAATCAGAAGTGAGTATTTGTTAGAATTCCCTAGAGGAATGCAGCACGGGACAGGAAGCTACTTACGTCTTGCTGCTTGCTCACATCTGAACTCATCTATTATCCATACAGTAAATACTCGAGTTGCGACAAAATCAGAAGTGAGTGTTTGTTAGTATTCCCTAGAGGAGTGCATCACGTGACAGGAAGCTACTTACGTCTTCCTGCTTCGTCACATCTGAACTGATCTATTATCCATACAGTAAATACTCGAGTAGCGACCAAATCAGAAGTGAGTGTTTGTTAGTATTCCCTAGAGGAGTGCAGCACGTGACAGGAAGCTACTTACGTCTTGCTGCTTGCTCACATCTGAACTGATCTATTATCCATACAGTAAATACTCGAGTTGCGACCAAATCAGAAGTGAGTGTTTGTTAGTATTCCCTAGAGGAGTGCATCACGTGACCGGAAGCTACTTACTCTTGCTGCTTGCTCACATCTGAACTGATCTATTATCCATACAGTAAATACTCGAGTTGCGACCAAATCAGAAGTGAGTGTTTGTTAGTATTCCCTCGAGGGTTTCAGCACCTGGAAGCTACTTACGTCTTCCTGCTTCGTTACATCTGAACTGATCTATTATCCATACAGTAAATACTCGAGTTGCGACCAAATCAGAAGTGAGTGTTTGTTAGTATTTCCTAGAGGAGTGCAGCACGTGACTGGAAGCTACTTACGTCTTGCTGCTTGCTCACATCTGAACTGATCTATTATCCATACAGTAAATACTCGAGTTGTGACCAAATCAGAAGTGAGTGTTTGTTAGTATTCCCTAGAGGAGTGCAGCACGTGACCGGAAGCTACTTACTCTGGCTGCTTGCTCACATCTGAACTGATCTATTATCCATACAGTAAATACTCGAGTTGCGACCAAATCAGAAGTGAGTGTTTGTTAGTATTCCCTAGAGGAGTGCAGCACGTGACAGGAAGCTACTTCCGTCTTGCTGTTTACTCACATCTGAACTGATCTATTATCCATGTAGTAAATACTCGAGTTGTGACCAAATCAGAAGTGAGTATTTGTTAGAATTCCCTAGAGGAATGCAGCACGGGACAGGAAGCTACTTACGTCTTGCTGCTTGCTCACATCTGAACTCATCTATTATCCATACAGTAAATACTCGAGCTGTGACCAAATCAGAAGTGAGTGTTTGTTAGTATTTCCTAGAGGAGTGCAGCACGTGACTGGAAGCTACTTACGTCTTGCTGCTTGCTCACATCTGAACTGATCTATTATCCATACAGTAAATACTCGAGTTGTGACCAAATCAGAAGTGAGTGTTTGTTAGTATTCCCTAGAGGAGTGCAGCACGTGACCGGAAGCTACTTACTCTTGCTGCTTGCTCACATCTGAACTGATCTATTATCCATACAGTAAATACTCGAGTTGCGACCAAATCAGAAGTGAGTGTTTGTTAGTATTCCCTAGAGGAGTGCAGCACGTGACAGGAAGCTACTTCCGTCTTGCTGCTTACTCACATCTGAACTGATCTATTATCCATGCAGTAAATACTCGAGTTGTGACCAAATCAGAAGTGAGTATTTGTTAGAATTCCCTAGAGGAATGCAGCACGGGACAGGAAGCTACTTACGTCTTGCTGCTTGCTCACATCTGAACTCATCTATTATCCATACAGTAAATACTCGAGCTGTGACCAAATCAGAAGTGAGTGTTTGTTAGTATTTCCTAGAGGAGTGCAGCACGTGACTGGAAGCTACTTACGTTTTGCTGCTTGCTCACATCTGAACTGATGTATTATCCATACAGTAAATACTCTAGTTGCGACCAAGAACGAAAAATAATAAATTGCCTATACAATATATTCCTAACTAAAAATGTTTGAAAATAAACTACTACGGAATGAAAAAAACAAGTATAACTTGTTTTTTTTGCGTTGTTTAATTGTTATTACTCTAAATATGAAATGAGTTAAGATAGTAAACAAACAATAATGGTCGTTATTCATTCGTTTAAAAGTAATATTAGGAAACAAACAAGCAATTACTAATATAGGTTATCAGTTAATAACTTACCCTTCATTAAAACTTCGTCTCTCGATTCCACGAAAAAACTATATTTTGTTCTTATACAACCCAAATTTGCTCTCGACTTCAAATATCACAGTTTCCTCTGCAGGGGATTCAACAAAAACGTCAGCCTTTAAAGGAACAATAAGCCGTTAGTTATTGGTCATTGTTACTCCCACCATTTTTTGTAAAAGCAGTTATTTCTGTTTTCCTTACAATCATATGCATTAATTATATAATTTCATTACTTTTATTAATGTAACTTGTTAATAAATAGTTGTGAGCATGTTTAACACGATATGTAGTTTCTTGTCACTGATGTGACAGCCGCGATTTTCCGAACGTATAAGATAGTAAGTCACGCTCTCAGTTTTTGTTGGAATATTGAATAAAACAGTTGCTACGAACGATGGAAAATTAATGTCCCCAACAGCTGTTCATGTAATAAATTGGGACAAAATCTCAATCTCTAAGACCATGGAGCCTTCATAAGTTTTACACGTTCACAGTTCAATTGTTTATATATTGACATGTAGTACACACGCATACGCTGCAAGCCATACGCAATATAGTTAAATATTTGAGACTATCACACGTTGAATTCAACGAAGGAAATGTAAAGTAATTTTTTTTTCAGAAAAATTATTTTTTATTTCGATCTGCAATACTTTATAAAGTAACAGCTATTACCTGCAGTTGATACAATAAAAATATTGAATATCTTTATAGATAATAAAGTGATTCTTAACACTCATATTGATAAACTATTGCAACCATGTCTAAAGAATTAAAATATATTAAAATCAATCATTTGCATAACAATTGGAGCGCTCTAAGAATTTGTATTGGAGATTTACGAAAGTCTTATCAGAAGTAGGTTATTTATGGATGCATTTTTTATGGACACATAAAGATAAATGAAACAAAATCAGGCATTCAGATTTACACTTCGGCCATTTAGATCCACCCCCCATTAT
Organism: Homalodisca vitripennis; assembly: GCF_021130785.1. Lineage (NCBI taxonomy): Eukaryota > Metazoa > Arthropoda > Insecta > Hemiptera > Cicadellidae > Homalodisca > Homalodisca vitripennis. The sequence continues at coordinate 213,316,273 of NC_060208.1, read as the reverse complement.
AGCTTTTCATGCAGGAGCAATACTAACCTTTAAGTCTAAGAAGATATAATTTAAATGTAAGATTAATCTGTAAGATTTAACTCAAAAGTAAATATCTTACTTATTTCAGTTTTACGTACTTAAACTCGACATATATAAATACGCATTATTGCGGGAAGATAAAGATTCTTCTACTGATCTGGTGGACTGCTGCGGATCTTCAATAGATTAATGCAACAAATACATTAATTTGTCTTCGCCTAAAGGAGGTCGACCTGAGCGTGGAGCATCTGAAATGGATACAGACACACGAAGTTATCTACTAAAGTTCAGGTCTAACAGAATGTTGAACTAAACCACCTTTCTGCCTCATGATAGTTTTAATTCAAAGCCCCCGAAAATAAATATCATTTTTACTTTATCGTCGTGACTTCCGGTATAGCAGTAATAATTTGAGAATATTACTTAAAAGTAGGAATGTCAAAGCAATTCAAATCAATAACTGTAATAACATTAAAACCCACAAATATTTCTCTCAAAACCATTCTAAGAAGACCTCTCTAACACTTAACCTGGGGACTAACGGGTAGTGTTTCTTGAAGTCACATAAAGGTGACTTCTAAACCACCACCAATGGCCGGGCAGGCGGTCTGCTGCAAGAACAGGATCACTCAGAGGTCACCCAACCAAGTGGTACCTACGCTCGACGTTAACAGTTACACGCTCGAGCTGAATTTAAAGCCTTAAAAGTGTGTCTTAAATTGAAAGCTAAAGAGATAGCTCAATTTATTCATGGAATTTAACTAGCAAAATGAAACAGTGTCCAGTGTGTAGTGACAATCCAGAAATCTTCTCTTGACATTGCGTGTGTATGTGGCAGAGACCTTCAACTGAATACGAGTTTGATGAAGAAACCGGACGGAGACGTTGTGCCAGTCCAACCAAGCAGCTACACAAAACTAGTCAGAATTGCTGCCAAACCCGGCTAGGAGTAAAAGATAATTTCCGGTCCAACGTTTTGGCGTTACACCAACTGATATTGAAAAAAGAGAAGTTTTGACCAAAGGACCCTCCGAGTGCCAATAGCTTTGAAACAATGGCGCGGAAAGATTAGAATTGGAAAGAAGGGTCTTTGTGTAAAAGACGTTAGTTATCATTTACAGCTGTTCCCTAGAAAATTAAACCGCTCAAGTGGAATTGTTCAGATACATTTTACTATTTCATGCTTACCTTACTGATAAAATAAATTTAAAGTTTTATATACAAATGGATTTACGTATAGTATGTACTTCAATACGAAAAATGTAATGAATTGTAATTTTGTATGAACTTAGTTTGATTAATGTAATAGCATGTAAACTCAAACCGCCTTTCAATTTATAAGAGCTGATATTCAAATAACCCATGTAAATCTAGTACAATTTATAGTAAGTTATTGTTTTGGGGCTCATCTTTGCTGCTTCATTTGAAACGTCTTTGAATCTTCTCAATTTATATTTATTATTTAGGACGATAAAGAAAGGATGAAAGTCCCCACTGTGAACTACAAAATTAAGTAAGTTAAAAAAAGACAACACGTAATGTCCCGAGTTTATACCCTAAAATTTAGGAAGATGAAAAAATAGTATAAAAATTACGATTTCAACATTTATCAATATGAGTTCTTCACTTTAAAAGTTTAAACATTTATTTAAGACATAAATCAATCGTATACTATTGGTTTTAAAAAACTATTTTTGTAAGAAAATTACATGGTCGTTGCGGCGGCTGCACGTGATTTTTTTAGAGTTTAGCTATAGAGTGATCTGGAATCATCCGTACTTTAGCTCACCTGGTTTCAAGGTCAGTACCCTATCCCTCTCCTCTCCTCTCCATCACATAACCTCCTCAACTCTCCAGCAAATACCTTCTCCTCACTTCTCCAGCAACATAACTTCACCTCACTCTCCATAGAAGTAACCTCCTCACCTCTCCAGCACATAACTTCTCCTCTCATCTCCAGCACATAACTTCACCTCACTTCCCAGTAAGTAACCTCCTCACCTCTCCAGCCACATAACTTCTCCTCTCATCTCCAGCACAATACCTTCACCTCACCTCTCCAGCACATAACTTCACCTCACTTCCCAGTACATAACCTCCTCACCTCTCCAGCACATAACTCCTCACCTCTAAAGTACATAAATTCAATTCACCTCTCCAACACAAAACTCCTCACCTCTCCAGCATATAACTTCTCCTCTACTCTCCAGAACATAACCTTCTCACCTCTCCAACACATAACATCTCTTCACCTCTCCTGTACATAACTTCACTTCACCTTTTCCAGCACATAACTCCTCACCTCTCCAGCATATAACTCTCTCCTCTACTCTCCAGAACATAACCTCCTCACCTCTCCAACACATAACATCTCCTCACCTCTCCTGTACATAACTTCACCTCACTTCCCAGTTACCTAAAACTCCTCACCTCTCCCAGCATATAACTTCTCTCCTCTAACTCTCCAGCACATAACCTCCTTACTCTCCAGCACATAACCTCCTCACCTCTCCAGAAAATATCTTCTCCTCACCTCTTAAGCACTTCACACCTTCGCCATATAACCCATCACCTGCATTTACTATTTGCCAAGATGAATGAATATGAAATAGCGTGTAGTTATTTTCTTATTGCATGACACATTTCAGTTTATTGATTGTTACAAATATATTAAATGCAGACATTAAAGAACATTTCAATATATTTGCAACAATCTGGTTTATGTTATATTTATATTATTCAGTTAAAATTTATATTTCTTTCCTTTTTAAGAAACCAACTCGTGTAAGTTAAAGAAATAGAATACTACGTTTCCATGTTTACGATATTCCACTTTCCTCGGATGACCAAACTACGTTAAATAATATTCTGAGTTTAAAAGAGCAATTGGAACCACGATACAACTCATGATGATAACATAATTTTGCATTGTATATTTTTATGTTGGACATCTAAAAAACACAAGCGATACTTGGTGGTTTAAGTTTCTTTCTTGTGGGTAGTATCCTAAATCAACAGAAGGTCGACTTACTGGTTAATCCAGCTAATTTTATCTATGAAGCTTCATAAGGTCGCGATTAAAAATTTCTCCTTGCGGTGAAATATATTGGCTTCATCATCATTTCAAATAATCAATCGTCAATAGCAAACTGAAACGAAACATTCGTGTACTTCGGATTTGTGGGTAATTTTGAGAATGTTATTTTGTGAGTTTCTTGAGTTTTGAATTTTTCACAATGCAAATGTTTACATGCAATTAGATGATCGTGTAACGCAGACCTACGCAATGGACATTAAATAAAAATGTTGGACTAAGGAGCAGAACAAAGAAGGGAACGAAATAATAATTTTATTCCTCTGAAGTGGTTAGCACTAGTTTTAACTTTGTCAGCAAAGTCCATGGAGACATTGATAAACCCAGTCTGGTTGTACCAAGAAAACCGATGTCTGTGATAAAGACAACTCTGGAGGTCCCTCATCAGATTCATTGATCTCCTCCACCCGATTCTCTCTCTGACTGAACCCTTCTGAATAGTATTTAATTAGTGACTAGGGTAGAGTTTGCTTCACAAAGACTTCAAAGGATGTAAAGGAAAAGAATTTTTAATCCTTTTAAAATATGTGTTACTTGGTTTAATATTTTACACTAGGTACCTACATTTTAAATTTATAAATGTGATGTGAGAAAGTGAACACTATACATTGAAAACTGTCTTAAGATTTTTCTCTACTATTCAGTTTATAAATATTGCTTAAAAACGTTTGTAGCGATTCTTAACGCTCTTATATGTACTGTGTTGTGAAATGTATATTTTATCGGTTTTATTCTTTAAACTTTTTCATGAAATTATTTTTTTTTGCGTGGGTCTGTTTATTTGATGAAAATAGTTCCTTTGTAAATTAGTTTCTTACAAAAATTGACGCAGAAAAATTCCTGGATGATTAGTTTTAGCCTAATTAGGGAATTTTAATAAAATGGAATAATATGACAAGGATAATTATAATTATTGTAAGAGAGAGAATTTACACAAATAACTAGAGATAAATAAGGAATTTAACATTTATTCTTAAAAATGTTACATAGAAAATTTATTAGATTAAATATCCTTTTAGTTTATTTATATTCTCCTTCAGTATCGAGTTAAAGCTCTCGAGTTAAAAAATATACCTAACCAGCTACATGTTAGCTTTGAAATATTCAGGTTAGCTATAGCTATGTGGCAGAAAGAATTTTTGACATGTTATATAATTCTTACAAAATGTATCGATATTAGAACAACATTTCTGTTAATTTATAACTTCTGAAAAATATTATTGACGTTTTGGTACCTTTCTACTTACCGGGAAGCTAGGAGGGGAGTTTTTCATAATAACACGGCGATGTCTATTTTATTGGCTGAGCTTTAGCGAAGCCTGTTACTGTAGGGCAGGATAATTTTTATTTCTGTCAGTTCGTCTATGTATTTATTTATCTTAATCTATATGTTTGTTAGGACGATATCTCGAAAAAGAACTGTCATATAAGTTTGAAAATGTGCATGAAGGAGCTTCATTTGTATATAACGAACACTGAGTTCAATGATGGTGCAAGTCACTCGAAGGGATTTGGCAGAGCGTTTACCAATAATCTTACATTGGTCTTATGGGTAAACATGATGTCATCGAGGAAATATCAGAATAAATAAATTTGAAAACATACTCAATACATAAAAGTTTCAAACTTATGAAAATTTTAACAAATATTGGCTAAATATATTCCAGCCAATACATCACTTTTAGTGGCTTATTGTGTGGACTTTCATGGTTTAAATTCTATTATGAAACCCAATTTAATGAAAAATCTGAATGTGTCCTGTGGCAAGATATATAGAGAAGTGATTCATATGTAGAACAAGAACTAAATGTATACATTTTCTAGCTTAATTAAAATTTAATTAGTCCTAAATCGATGTGTTTGCCTCAATAGAACCTTTACATTGATAAAAATGTCTTACGAAGTAGCTGAAAAAATTTACGTAGTCCTACAAGGAACTTTGCGCTACTTCGGGAGAGACAGGATATTCTGGAGCTTGGGGGTTAGGGGGGGGCGCCTCATTTCGAGTTCCTTGAGGAAGGATTTTTGGGCAAAGGTCACCTTGTAAGAAATGGGAGGCCAGCTCTGTACCAGACTCTCCAGTCAAAGCAGGCAGGAGTGGCACACCCTTATGTCTAGTCCCAGTAACCGCATTTAGCACATACAGAGTCCAAAAATACCAAAATAGTCATCCCTCGTAGTAGACTACATATATCAATCTACCCTACACCCCAATATCTCGAAATTTGATGTTAGTGACGTGCCGCTCCTGGACATCTATAGGGTTGCCCATATTTAAGTGACACATCGGTTTTGTTGTATCTAGTATAGGTTCAACTGTAAGACTTGAAGTGCACCCTCCTGGGGCGATATAAATGCTATATAAAGGTAAGGAATGAATTTAACATTAATAGCAATGGGAAATACATCCCATCATTGGACTACATGAAAGCCACAATTGAGTATCGACTATTCATATTTATTCTTTTTGTTTGTAAAAATATAATACTGGTATTGCTTTTGTAAGTTTACTAACCTATAATACTGTATTGGGTTGATACCTACATAACGGAACTTTTAGTTATGATGTGTTAGTTTTATATTATTTGAGCAAAAATTGGCTGAGCGTTAGTGAAAGTCACCCGAGGGGCTGCACAATTTTCTTTGTTTCAGTATATCCGCACGATGTCTAAAAAACAAAGCTTTATTTTTATATGAGGAACAATGAGTTCGATAATGGTGCATGTCACTTCAAGGATTTTGGCTGAGTTTACATTGGTCTTTTGGAAAAAACACGATTGGAACGAGAGAATGGTAGAATAAATAAATTTTTAAGCAAACTAACGGTAATCATTGTGAGGTTTCAACATGTGAAGTTTATTTTCATAAGTAGGACTAATAAAAATATTAGAATTGAAAATCAACTAGAATCACGTTCAAACTAGAAACCAGCTAGTGAACACCCTTCTTGGGGCGATATAACTTTTATTATTTAGGTAAGTAATAAAAAATGTAGCCTAGCTATTCCAAGACATACAATATCATTTCATTGTGACTTAGTTGTAGACTTTTATTATTTAAACACTCATTAAAACTCAATGTAATGAAAATGTAAATGTACCATATTTCAACAAAAATATTTATCTATTTTTATTCAACTTGACATTTTGCATGTCCAACCATTGAATTTGTTTGAGCGTCATTGAAGCCTATCACTCAGTAGTAGGCTGACACAAATCTCTCTTGTGTTAGCCGGTGATTTCTTGAAATGTTTATTTATAGATAGTTTATTTGCACCTTTATATACAGCTGGTTTTTCATTTCTTATTTAATCATAGTACGTCATACGGTGCAGTTTACATATTAATTAGTCAAATTAATTTCTCGTTTATTATTAATTATTTCCGTTATATTTATTATAATTTATAAATGTTTTATATTGTTATTGTTATTTATGTCTAGGAATATAAAGGCCATGTTTCATGTTTGTCCCCAATGATGTTAAATACAGCAATAATTAGCTACCTTATAATTTGTTTATAATCGTAAATTGGTCTTTGACCGTTGGAAGGAAATAAAATAAACCTTGTTTATTATAGTATTTCAGTTAGGATTTTTTTGTTTAATAGCTATTCATGTTCATGGAAAAACCATTTTTTATAAAATCTTGTTATTATCGTAAACTGATTTTATAAATCATGTTAAATTTCAGACAATTTAAAAACACAAAATATTAAAAACATTTTTTGTGAGTTTAAATACGCTCTGATCATACTTAGTGGTAAAAAATATCAGAAATGTGAATTATTTCACGCCGTACTACCCGACAATGGCCGCGTAGATGACACGCCCTGCGGCAAGACAGGGGTGAAAACTCGGTGTCGACACAAACATGTCAACACACATGAAACAATGAACTTAGAGAATGATTGATGAACGTCATTATTTTGTTTGTTTGGAAGAATTACTGCTCTAGAGTATCCGTTATAATCCAAGTATCGTTATTGCGTGAAACAATTGCAATATTGCATAGCATGCGTCAACGTAACTATATAAAGTACATAAGTACATCAGATAAATGATGTTTGTCAATGTAAACACATACTATGAAATACGATTCTTGTATGTATCAGAAACAAGGGTTTCGTGGTTGTTGTTAATTTCAAACATTTTCTTCCCAGCGGCCCATCATGAACTCATCAGTTGAGTAAAATGCCTTTGACATAAGAAAATGGTTTTAGTCGAGTATTGAATTTTTTTGTTTCACTGAGTTGTTTGATGCTCTCAGGGTGCCTATTGATTAATCCGACTCCAACTTGATATGGTAAGTGTTCGAAAGTTACCGTTATGTGCTGTTCGACTCGAAAGTTATCCCTGCCTCTAGTCCCGTATTAGTGGACATCCCAGCCCCGTACAAACTCGCATTTAAGTCGGCAGTACAAGGCCACCTCGAGAATATACAGAAGGGAAGTTTCAGCACTTCAAGCTCCCTAAAGGCATATTTGCACGACTCTCTGGGATTTAATTTTGAAAGAATTCTTACGGCTTTCTTTTGAGATCTGAACATCTTACAAATCTGTATTTGGAAACAGCTTCCCCACAATCTCAAGCCATACGTCAAATGTGGATGTATCAGACAGAAATAGGCCATTTTTAATACATCAACCGAACAAAATTTTGCAAGACTGCGCAGGACATAAATTCCCGAAGCAACCTTAGGTAAGTGTGAACTGGTGTTGGTATTTTTGGACTAACCTACATTCCAAAAGCTGTGTTATATAGAATATATAACTTTAAAATTCTAGCATTTGTAACACTATTTTAAAATTTTAAAGTTAAACATTTTTTCTTGAAACTTAGCAGCCAGTAATGCTTTCTTCTGTTTGAATACAACTAAATTTAAATCCCTAGTCTGCGTAAAAGACAGGGGCAAAACTCCATCAACGACGTTAGGGGGGTTGTTCGTGAAACTCGTCAATACATTGAGTAATCTTTTTCTGGAGAAAACCGATTTAAAATTGTATTACACGGTGAATGTACAGAGCAAATAAAACTAATGTCGGTTCAGTAACGTAGAGTTGTGAGTTTAACTCGACAATAATTTAAACTAAACCAGCTATATTGCAACATTGTTGTCCGGACATTTTGCCATCGTTAAGTGAAACAAGAAAACAGTAACACTACGTTTCGAGATCTGCAATCTGATCTCTTCTTCAGGTAAAGAACTAACCTAAATACATAATTACAAACTAGGTTAAAATAAACAAATCTTACTAAAGCGTTGTGGCACGCCTAAGTCAGGAATCACAACCTACATGTTGTATGTCAACTTCACTAACACTAAAGACATGCACTTAATACAAAACTATACAAAACACTAATCATTAAAACTAAACTACGGAATACAGGTCACAATACAGGAGTGATAATTGAGGCAACATACATTAAAATTGGCAGACCAACCAATCAGTCAACCATCAGTCGAGATTAGGCCGCTTTGGTTGCCAATTCTAAAAAATGAACTAAAGAGAAAACCAAAAGTATCAAACGGATCGGATATTTGTAATAAACCACTGCGGAGTCACAATATGGTTTTAAGAAGTTCATCTCGCATGAACCAATAATAACGAAAGGGCCCATTCCTGTTCCCCTTCCCTTGTATTTCCGCCATCTTGTTTTAGCCAGCCGTCACGAGTACCATTGGCTAGTCCCTCTGGTCAGTCGTAGATGGTTAGTAGACGAGTGAAGACGTATTGTGAACCTGTATTCCGTAGTTTAGTTTTAATGATTAGTGTTTTGTATAGTTTTGTATTAAGTGCATGTCTTTAATGTTAGTGAAGTTGACATACAACATGTAGGTTGTGATTCCTGACTTAGGCGTGCCACAACGCTTTAGTAAGATTTGTTTATTTTAACCTAGTTTGTAATTATGTATTAGGTTAGTTCTTTACCTGAAGAAGAGATCAGATTGCAGATCTCGAAACGTAGTGTTACTGTTTTCTTGTTTCACTTAACGATGGCAAATGTCCGGAAAAATCCTGTTTCCTTCACAATCCTTCCATCGTCAAAAATAACCTTCAAACAAAGAATTGTTGTCCGACTTATCTGAACCGTAACTGTGACGTAACAGAAGTTTCACAATGAAACTCACAGCACCGACTTGACACCAGTGGTCAGGCCACAGACAGCCAATTGTGATCTGCTCACAAAGGAAAGGAGTGATACTGGTCAGCTGTACTGGTGAACCTCCCACTCCGTCCATAAACTTTGACAACACAAGTTGCTCATTATAATGCTAACAAGTATAAATAAACACAATACTTGGGTCTTATTCTGTTGCTCAAAGTTTATTTTCAAGTACTGGAAATAACCAAAACTTTATCTGTTTTGTTCTAGAATATATTTTCTTCCTTATACTACTAATGGAACCAATAATTAAGAAAGTATATCCTTTTACCAATAGTGGGACTGAGAGTAAAGTGTTTTATCTTATAATAAAAATTAATCGCAAAATGTGTTGCTAAGCGTTAATCTCGACCAATTCGACCAATTCGGATAATACCTTTTGTAAAATATTCCTTGAAAGACATGTTTATATGACGAGAGAGATTTTAAACGTGACCTGGAATAATTTTTGAATTAGGAAAAAATGGTAATATTACGTGTCATAATTTAAGTTTACGTGGCACTAAACACCTTCAGTTGAAATTCGTCAAAGGGACAAAAGCATTTGTTTACAATTTAAATTTTAGAGCAGTGCTTCATAAGTAGTGATGCAGACAACAAATAAAACTTTAATATCTAGATCTTTTCTCCAGATTGCACCAGTGATGAATTTAAATATCTGCATTATGCATTGTAAATACTTTTTTAACGTTGTAAAATTAAAATATTAAACGAAGCAGCGAATGTTTTAATTTAAGGTTCTCGGAAACTGGTGGGCTTCCTTAGCATTGCGGTATTTTAACAGTAGTTTTGGAAAAAACAGAGAAATGAACATTAACTTCGGACTAAACCCTCAAAAAATACATCTTTTTCCCAGAATAAAGTAAAAAAGATATTTAAAACGATAAAACTAACAATTATTTTGAAATGTTGCATAAACTTGACCTTCAAAGGGCACACACATATTTTTGTTCTTCAACGGACACACTTGATCCCATTTTAAAACACTCTTACAAATATAAATATAAATACGTTGCATTTATATAATTTGTGTTGGTTTCCTTAGACTTTTAGTCTATGCTATTAGTGCTATGTATTTATTCCATCGCAATTATGACCTGTATTACATAAAATTGCAAACATACGCAAAATGATACCATAAAGATATAGGCTATACAATTAAAACACTGCTTTTATAAACTTGTATAATATTTTTGCTTGGGTGTTGAGTAAAAATTGTCTCTCGTCAATAAAAAAAATTATATACCAATATAATCAAATATAGACAATGAGAAAAACCTTAAATGACACAGGGTTCCACTGGACTCCAATACTATACAAATACAATTGTTTATTGCTCAGGTGACAACTTTCCACGTCTAAAGAGCCCAGTAGTGAGGCTTGAAGCCAAGTGATGCCAAATAAAAATACATGGGTACCAACATTTCCCATAACAAAATATAACTGAGAAACATGGGAACAAATTTATGTGGTGTCCTATAGAACCCAGTGTGATCTTTGAAGGTTAATAAGGATTCCCTCTTTATATCGAAAGTGAACAGGAGTTTCCGTAAGAGTAAGACCGTAATATACTAAATACTCCTTCGTATGTATTTATTATTTTCTTCATCGTGACAACAAGGTAAACTCAACTGCAAAGAAAGTAAATTACAAAAGCGATAAGTAAACATTTTTCTACCGAACTATATTTCATAAAGCTACGTACGTACATAGCTTTTTACCAGGGCAAAAGGCTAATGCAACTATGGGACAGGAAATATCTTAGAAGGAAGAAAAGAACAAAAGCAAGAAGTAAAACGCTTGATTAAAAAAAATACATACATTTATAGTTTGTTTTTATCGGTACAATTAGACAAACTCAACTGTAGCGTCGTAACTGAATTGAAACGTCCGTAAGTAGACACCTTTTGATCCAGATAATCTTTCTCAGTACTACGTATTTATATTTTCCTCATCGCGTCTACAAGGCAAAATCAACTTTGGTACCGGAAATATATAAGAAGGGCTAGAAGCAAATTGAAGTATGTTTCCGAGACCTATGAATTTATACTTCCTTATCGGGGCAGCAAGGTAAATCCGGCTGTGGGGTTGGAAACACTGCATAATTAATTCGAATCGGAAATGCCCCTACATGTGCAAAACATGATATACGAGCCAGTTTAAATTCTGATTACCTTAACCATGAACACAGCAATAATATGTACCTGATTTATGCTTTGTAGGACTCCATCATATTATGTGATAAGTACATGGTAAGTATCATATACAAGTAAGTATATGGTATGCAGCTTAGCATGTATGCTTCATGGTGAAATAAAGTTACATTAGAGATTATTACAGTCTCAATCATTTTAGTATACTCTCTGTGAAGACGGAAACAGTAGGAAACATTATTCTGATGATTCGATGAAGAAATATAGCCCATCTGATATCTGACTCAGGGTAAAAAAGTGAAAATAAAATATTTATCCTCAAAGTACGTAAACAGAATAGGTGGAGAGGAGATGGTAATCTTCCATATAAAACTAATAATTCCGATCAATAAGCCCACTGACAGTAGGCTCAGTAAAGCACCCAACAAGATGAACTTCTCCATTTTCGAAAGAATAGACTACAAGATAAATGGTGAACGGGATGGGTTTTCATACTTTAGCCTTGCTATCTATAATGATCTCTCTTTGAAATTTAGCAACTGAGCAACTCAGCATTCAAGTATAATTTAAAACTCACTTAATAAATGTCTCTTGAGTCTAATAAAACTCTAATTTATGTGTGGACTGGAAATAGTATCAAGTTATAGTATTAGATTTGAGTCACATGTGAAACATATGAAGGAATTGCAATGTTATATCAGCAAATTTAATTTTTATACATGAATGAAGTGGCAATTTTACTTAAGTAAATTTAATTTTTGTATCGGTAAAGCTCCAATAGAAGTATTTCTATTGGTTGATGGTGCGAATATTTTTGTGGCATTAGAAGCAATTTAGGACAACACTTTTGTCACTACCCTTTTTAAAGAACAATACAATTGCGTGCATAATTCACAGTCAAACAGAAAATGCAGATTTTAATCTTGTTGGTAGAGTCAATCTTGAATTACTAATATACAGTAACTTAATGTATTATTACTTGAATTCCAAAGTATATAATAAAACTTATTATTACTATAAATCGGTTTAATAATAAAATTACTTAGTATTATTCCTTATCGTTTGAAAACTGACAGAGATCAGTTGAAGAATGACATCAGTTATCAGTTTGACATAAGTTACCTCTCTCGATTGTTGTAGCCAATAAGCTATGCCTACATGAATGCATTCATGTCACACGCACCAGTGGGTCCGTACGACTCAATACATCAATGACGCAATGTTCTGTCATGCCCAGGATCGTGACTGATGCTACAACCATCGCTCACTGATGGCTGGATAAATATTCTCCTTGCACGAATTGAAATCAGAACTCTATCTACGACTCAATACATCAATGACGCAATGTTCTGTCATGCTCAGGATTGTGACTGATGGTACAACCATCGCTCACTGATGGTTGGATAAATATTCTCCTTGCACGAATTGAAATCAGAACTCTATCTACGACTCAATACATCAATGACGCAATGTTCTGTCATGCTCAGGATCGTGACTGATGGTACAACCGTCGCTCACTGATGGTTGGATAAATATTCTCCTTGCACGAATTGAAATCAGAACTCTATCTACGACTCAATACATCAATGACGCAATGTTCTGTCATGCTCAGGATCGTGACTGATGGTACAACCGTCGCTCACTGATGGTTGGATAAATATTCTCCTTGCACGAATTGAAATCAGAACTCTATCTACGACTCAATACATCAATGACGCAATGTTCTATCATGCTCAGGATTGTGACTGATGGTACAACCGTCGCTCACTGATGGTTGGATAAATATTCTACTTGCATCAATTGAAATCAGAACTCTATCAACGACATTAAATTTTAAAACCAGTAGAATTTGGTAAAACTCTTATTTTCGAAACTCATTTATTTTTGTGATTCGCATACGCCTTTGGTGATACAATCATTTCCTGTGTTATGTGATAATTGGAATCTAAAAGTGGAAAATCCTGTATTTTTAATGGGAACCAATAACACATAATTGTAAATAAAACTCGACGTTGCATTAAGCATTGAAATTACGAATTTATAACTCTAATAATATATTTCTCTCCACAATAGTCATATCGTCTGAGGTTTACATGCAAATATTTCACTATCCCTCTAAGTAAAAATACTACTGGGTGATAAATACAGCTTTAATTTTATTATTTAAACATTCTTATGTTAGGGAAAGTCGATAATAAATTACTCACAATACGTAAGAAGCAAATTTATTTTTGTTATTGCAGTAACGCTAATGGCACAACTTAAATCCAGTGTAATAGAAGAAATGAGAACTTCACACCAAGTAGCTCATTTCATTGTCAAGATGTTCAAAATACAATATACAAAAGAAAAAACCTATACACCCCTCCGGCAGACAAAAGAGTAATTGTGTCAATCTATTGAGGGATAGGCTTCAAAGACGCTCAGCCAAATTCCATAGGTGGACCTGCACCATCGCAAATTCAGTGTTTCTATATAAAATTTAAACTTTAAGAGATACCGTTCTTTTCTGAGATACCTTGCTGACAGGCAGACTTATACAGAGACATGCAGAAACGAAGTTTTTTCCGGCTTTTAAAGAGAAGGACTTCGCTATCGCTCCACCAATAATGGTCTAGTTACTGCTATCATTCTAACCTCTACAGCAAAGAACCACATTTTAGAGCCAGTTCTATTACAATAACTCCATTGTTAGTTAAATAAAGCATTAAAACATTATACCAGTGAACTGAAATGGTCTAGTTATTGTTGGCATGTTAACATTTACACTAGTTTCCAAGATTCAATTAAAGTAACTAAGAATGCTAATTAAGATTAGATATTAACGAAAGATTAAAATCGGAAATACAGGTTTTACCTGACCCAATCAGTGAAAACACCCAATTCAAATAAATTCATAATTTTGGGTGAATCCAACTGCGAGCAAGAAGGAATTATGTTAGGGAAACATCCTTACGCTGGATCTAGGGATCCAGTTTGCAGTGCTGGGTCACATTGCTGTTCCAAGAAATAGTAGGAGTTGCAATCCATAGTACTGTTCTTTGTGATGCAAACTGAACTTATATAACAAACTAAACAGTACAACAAAGAACAAATGTGTACTAAAATTAATGTCAAGGAAATATTATTAAACTTGATTCCTCTCCAAGTACGAGAATACACCTCGTAGAATACACTATTACACTAAGGTTAGACGTAATCATACACTAGCAACCTATACTACTTACTATTCATGATCTATTATTCATGAAGATGAACTCAGGAGATATGTATCAATCAACTCTAGATTGCCTCTGCGTAGAAGTATTGTAATTTTTGCAATTGACTTCGATGTTAAATGTAATCGGTTTGTCTGAATTATACGTATAAGTAAGCATTAACTGTCGTAATTTTCTGTACCCATGCATGGATGTAACCTAACGTAAGTCTGTAACGTGGCAATTATTATTATTATTTATTTTAAAACTTATTTAAAGACACAGTCTACTCAATTATTTATTTTCATAATACATTCTTTAAAAAATATAAGGTTTTATTACGATTACCAAATTTATTTTCTATTGATTTATATGTGCATTTTTGTCGAATTTTAATTTATTAATAAAGAACAAATAAAATTCCTTCGAATTTATTGTTTATGAAGACAATTAATAATAAAGGATAATCCATATAAAGCACGCATATAACCAAAACCCCAATTTGCCAAACCAAATTACGTTCCCAAGAACCAAAAAGTGAACCACCTCCATAGCGGCGTCGTCCACCAATTCCAATGGTCGAAATTTACATTTACAAGTTTTTTATTTGCTAGCACTACTAAATTTCTTAATGATTATAAGAGTATGTTATTAAGAATATGTCAATTCTCTTTTTAGAGTACAGCATAATCGAACAGATATTTTGAAAAGCTAGAGTTCGGTAGGTAGTGAGAAAATACCCATCATAGAAAGTAGTCTATAGAAATCCTAATCTGAACGTACTTTTAATAAATATTATAAATCACTTACAGGCTACATTGAAATTTCTGAAACTTTAAATAAATGTTGTGTAAACACAATGTTGAACACCAAAACAGTCGTAAAAATGAGAGGGAAGACTCTTGTGGCAGTTCATATACATGTTCACTGGCTTCCAAAGTCACTTCTATACGAAAGCGACGATTGGTTTTCTCTCTTTGATAAATAACAATGTGTTAATTAACTTGACAAGAGGTAAACCATTTTAATATTGACGAGTGCAGTGATGCAGATGAGAAGAGTAACAGTATCTCATCGCTTTGTCCAGATTATTTTGTATTTGAGATTCACTTGAACGTAAGAAAATGAAGTGGATGGTTCACAATTTTTTACGCCATTTTAATGTAGAGGATGTTTTATGCGAATAAGGCCTAACATGTAAATAAATTTAGAGGAAAAAGTGGTATGGATTTTATATTTCAATTTATGGTTAAATCGCATGAAGTGACATCACTATCGAACTTGTGTTTTTCATATGGAAATAATGAAGATTCATGCAACATTTCAGTAGGTCAGTTCGTCCTTGAGATGTAATTTAAACAAACACAACATTCAAAAATTACATTTTTCTAGCTCCTCCGCTCGAGGACCCTTTCGCTAACTCTCAGATAGTAATTTCCACTAAGATTATTTATTCTGTAATATGGGTGTAATGCTTTCTTTATATGAAAAAGTTTCATTAATTATATTGCACCAAAATGTTTACACAGTCTGCTTTGTAGTATAAACTGTGTCTGTCCAAGCAGCGAGATTGTTTCTAAACCTTATAACTTACTTTTATTTTAATCAAACTTTGAAGTACTTTTCGAATTTTGTAGATTTTCGTCAAAGTAAAAGCGAATCATGAATCAGTACGGTAAGTGGTTGTAATCGAAGAGTGAACTTTTCCCATTAAAAGTTCTCATGCCAATCGATCAACCATGTTATCCTTTGTAACGTTTGTACTCCAATGTCAGGTTTAGATTCATCGGGAATCCTTCAATGGATCCAAGTTTTTTAATTCACTAATAATACTATATTACTTATATGTGCTTTCGTTTAAAAAGTAAACTGATAAGAATTGTAATTTCAAAAGGGGAAATTATAATGCCACTGTTGTACAATTGCTATTCAATTATAACGTTGTAGTGGATTATAAAACAATCATAGAGATAGAATAATACGAAAGAATTAAAATATAGTAGATTTTAAAAGAAGAAGAGTATTAGGTAGATGCTCAAATTGTGATTTTAGCGACTTACTCAATATTATTTCACTAAGGGCGGCTAAAAATAGACACTTCTTGCAGCTCAAAATATGCAGTTCCTGTAGCTAAAAATAGACACTTCCTGGAAACAGATGCTATAAAGCCGAAGGTGCCTACTGCATAATAATGGTCCATTATGAAACTGGAAATTAGCATTAACTTAAGAGAATTTGGTATATCGTGTAGAATATAAAAACATATGTTTGGCCTTTCAAAGTACGTAATATTACAGATTGTTCAGGTTTAATAGCTGATTATATACTTCTTATAGTCTCCATTTTACGAGTTTGGAAATGTGATAGCTCAGTATGATCAGAGTGAAACGTACCTTGCATATTATCACTTCTTACACGAGCGGAATTAAAATTTAATTAGCGCTCGCGAGCGGTTTGTACACCGACACCAACTAGACTGTTCCCTCATTGCCTTCGTTAACGATAATTATAAAATAGATCTTTTGACGAGTATGTAAGTAACCTTCTGGTTGTAAGTAGCTTGAAATGCTAAGAATATTTATTTATTTCAAATGTTTAAATTGTTGACGAAAGTTTTACTACGTTATATAGAGTAACGTGTATTACGTATTCAACTTAAAGCTGCAGAAATAATAATTTTCGTCCTTAACAGGAATATTTAATTGGGGTTTGTAAAAATCGTTGTATTTTTACTTTCTGGCAACAAAAGATAAAACAATATTTTAGTGGTGTTAGACATAACAAACTGATGTATTCGATGAGCGATGGTTTACATAAAGTGAATTTGAGGGCCTGTCTTAGAAAATGTTTTCTAAAATACGGACTGTGAAGTATTATATTTAAAGCTTATTATAGTGTAGCAACTTTTTGCATTAAAAGTAATTTTGACTGAATCACAATTTATTCAACTTAAGGTATTCACTTCTGAATGTTGTAAAACGAAAGAAATATTACAAAGTTGAGTGAGCAAACAATGTCACTCTATGTTCTATAGACAACTAGTAAACGCACAACCCGCATCGTTGACGTTTTCCATTTTTTCTGAGTTACAAAATGTATACAGCTTTTAGAATAACTTGGAATTCGAAGTTTGGGTAATGTTTCTTAGAAGTTACGGACGCTACAAACCCAAAAAAGTTCATGGAAGCTACAAACCCAAAAAGTTCATAATGCCAAGATATTTGTAAACTCTTGGATGTTTGATGTGTTTTAAAATATTGTTACATCGAGGAACTCTTTATATCGGAATGCGTTTAATGGCAGAATTAATGTGTTAATTTATATGTGTGAACAAATTAAACCGCTTTTGAAATCTATAAGCTATAATAGGCAAAACTAACTGCATGTATTGATTGATTGACGCTAGGGTACTGAGTTCTAAATTAATTACATCGGTATTTACTCAAATTTCTATGCAATTATACGTATATATCAGGCTTCACTGAGGTCGAATGCAACCTTTTAAGCCTGTAGCTCATTTAGCTATCCTGCGGCCAAGATCGGTAAACACCATAGAGAATCGCTTAGCCAAATTGAATTACATGCACTTTTATAGAAATTTTCTTGCCTGTCCTGAAATAAAGTTTCATGCAGAATTTAAACGCTGCAGATGATCTTTATCATGTATCTTACCACATGATACTTTACATTCATTTAAACACGACAATGCAAGTACGTGCTGAAATCACATCTTATTACTGATTTTTAACAGTGACTGTTTCTCTACTAATTTTTAAGTGTATGAATAATCCCCACGTGTTAATACTGTATCACATGTTAAAATTTCGTAGAATTGAACTCAGTCTGCTTACATATTTATTTATTCTATTTCCTCGTTGCCATCGTGGTGGCATGTTAAAATATTTTTCGCTATCGCTGAGTCAAATTCCGTGGATTGATATACAAGCTCATCGAAATCAATGTTGATAATATAGAAATGAAACTTCACGTCAGGTCGGTTTTTAGATATCGTGAGGAAGGACAGACAGAATTTAAATTTTTCCAACCCCACGAGTGATAGGCTTCGCTAACGCTCAGCCAATAAAAATAATACATTGAATCCAAAACAGATTTTTCATTAAATTCTGTATAGAGTATTACTGACGGACATTATTAATCATTTAGGTCTAAACTGAATGGAGCACCCTCTCTGTTCATGCCAGAATCCCAGTACAGAAGCAGCGAGGAGAGGGTAACTGCTGGTGTGACATAAACCGTTTATAACTCGAGTGGTTATAAAATATGTGTGCTGCCTTTAAAAAGAGTATTTTTTACGATTCAATCCACAAGTATATGCATCTAGGATTAAGCAAATAATTTTTCGTAAAATGTTGAGTGTGTGACTACTTAATCGCACACATACACGCACGCAATCACATATCAACAAACACGTTTCAATTATTAAAAGAAAGTTTGAAACGATTAATTTTAAAGCTAAACAGTCTATTAAAAACAATTTCAACATTTTTAAAACTATGAAAAAATAGTTAGCATTAACGGTGAATTGATTTTCTTAACAGTATAGATGTAATTTAGGATACATTGGGTGAGTATTCGTTGAAAAACAAAAATTAATTATTCTATTAATGTTTAACATTAATAAACTATTGTTGATATTATATTTAATTGATTGGCTGAACGTTAAAATCTTCTAGCACAGATCGGTTGGAATTGTAGAATATTTAATGCATAGTCTTAATTTCGTAGTTTCTTTTAATAGCAATGAAGACAAAATAATAGATTTTATTTAATTTTATGTTCCGTAACTTAAAACAATTACTGGATAACGCAGACCCCCATTCTTTCAACGGGCTAAAGGAACTGGAAACTGTAACTTGAAAGGTGTAATCAGTTGAATCTTACAAAATATCACTGTTTCCATTTGTATAATGGCGAGCAAAACAAGAACTCATCTTCCGAAAGAAAAGAAATCCTGCTCCGTTCTGTCGAAATATAAATATTGGTTCCCGGTGAATGAAATGCTGGAGACAGAAGGGAAATTGAGCTACGCTAGCAACCTGATCTCTTTTGTAAAAAATTGTCCCTGTCAGGTGCAATGCTGGTTTCTCTTTCCGTAGTACAAATATAGCACTATCAGTCTTCCGATTCGTCTCTTACTTTGACGTAGAGAGTCCTTCAAGATTAAGGCGTAATGTAATGTGGTACATGTTTAAAATGTCATAGTCACAGCAATAAAAGATAACTTTCTGTATACATTAATAGATAAAATTGTGGAATGATTCCACAAGGAATTGAAGGAACTGTGTGCGTAATATTGAAATCAGGCCCATGGCGGTGAAAATGGCTCAAGATAATGATTAATATTTTTACTATGTACATAAGGGTACAGATGATGATAATGGCATGTGTTTATTTTAAAAACATCATTTAATTTATTTTTATCTCCAAAACAAAAGAACTTTTTACCTCGAGACACGGTGGCCTGACAGTCTAATTCATTGGACTGTCAGTGAGTAATATCTACCTAGACCTGTAATTGCTCCCTCTTTTATTCTGTCTGATAAGGTCCTCGCACAAAAGAGGATCCTCGCACAAATCCTGTGGCTCATGTGGACTTGCAGAGTATGGCCCAATAGGAGTTTGGTCTCTCCTTTTTTATAAAAACCTCCGAATTCATTAAAACCTGCTACTCATAACTATTACTCATACTGAAAAATTCATATCCTTACATTGAGCCGCTTTTATTTTTGCCTCTTAAAACAAGTGAAGTACAGTAAAGCAAAATAAAGAACGTAAATATGTCTTATTTAACCAGGCGAAGTTATGGGGGGGGTTTGGGTTCTCAGACACTTAATATTTGTAGACTAGGGAGTAAAAATAAGGGAATATAGACTGGGGGTTCCTTAAAAATAAGGGAATAGTTTGACATGAATATTTTCTGAGTGTTAATTATTTGTGCATTAAGACATGCATTGTTAAATTTGTGTTTGAATTTATAGTGCAGTATTTGTTTTAATAATTTAAAACAAATATTTGACTCGAGAAAATCGGAGTAAGAATCTTTGTGTTGTTGTGTTAGAAATTTGATTAACCAAAATGTTTAACTTGGAAACTTTCTGTGCAGTATTTTTGTTAACGTTTTATAAAAAATATTTTTTTATCCAGAAAGTTTTCAGGTTAGAATTTTTATGCATTATTTGCCTAGTTCTACATTTCTTAACACAATATATTTTACCTGGAAAATTTACATTATATTTTGTAGCATAGGGGTCTGTGATGTTGAAAAGAGATTTATGAGCTTCTTAGTCTTTAATTTATTCTTGATCTCATTAGAATATGATTCCAGTAGTCAAGTCTGTGAAGTGCAATATTCCAGACGACGTCCTAAGAGGAAGGTGAACTGGAAATAAAGTCAGTATTCACATTTCCATAGCTACCTAAAAGACCGATATTCTGAAAATACTGACCACACAAGTAAATATTAAGTAATTAAGTAAAAGGTGATACTGAATTTTTATATTTACTTCAAAATTTTATCCTACATCCATAATATTAGTGGTCTTACTTTAAAATAAATCCTCAAAAGGGGGTTTTAACCATTAAAACATTTTTCTATGCCTGCACATAAAACTGTCCTTCGCTCACCATAAAAAATGATCGAAAGATTTATTGTCTTTGTCTAAAAATTGTTGAAAAAATTGAACTCTATACTGTGGTTTAATGTACATGAAAAAAGAGAAAAAAATATAAGTACAACGTAACAGCAATAAAGAAAAAATAGACGTAGACGTATAAAAGTGGCGTACAGGTATCATGGCCTGTAGTAAAACTTATGTAGTTTTATTACAGTCGTGTACAAGGACTATGTATGAGAACTATTATTGCTATCCATTGAGACCTCAATGAACACTGCTATAAAAGTATTAACCGCATTTTAAAAACAAAAAATATTCTTTATCTTTTATTTTGTTACTAAGCTTTGTGCCTGGACAGAAATCATTTCTATTTAGTTAACACTTTAAATTGTGTTTTAAGCTGCTATATTTAAACAGTAATTAGGAATAGAAGAAACTTTAAATACTAGGAATATTTGCTTTAAGAAGACTTTTCATGAAATGTACCAACTATGCTGCTATTTTAAAATTTTGAGATTTTTCTATTTAGAAGACTTGACGAGTACAAGTATGAATGCTATTCAAAATTTGGTAAAAATCCCCCCAAAACATATTTTATTAAAAACTACTTTTGTAATAAGCTTGGAAAAGCTGGCACCCAATTTAATATTAAGAATAAAAGTACATAGTTTAACAACCTTTTTTATAACATATTAGCTAACTTTGAAAGGATAGTTTAAGATAATAATTTACTTTTATTTACACAGATTTTAAGTGTAACGGGGCATTTGAAACGGTGTATCACTCGACCGATGAGTGCATTTAAACATTCATAAAAAAATAATCCAATCCTCGAATTGAGCCATTTTGGGGCACTTTTCACAATTGATATTAAGTTTATTGTGTTCATTGACGTCGAATTAGGGAATGTAGCGACATAAAAATATTATAGCCACTTGATATGATCACTATATATATATACCCCATGGGTTGTCAATCCCAGCCTGTTAATCAGTGTAAAACATTTCTCCGAGTCACAAATAAAGAGTTGATAGTTTGATATGTAATTCGTGAGCACATTCTCTGAGTTGGCAATCAACACCGTAAGCCTAATCTTTCTATGACAATACATGTGGTGTATTGAAAAAATTACTAATATATTCTATTCGCTGTTTCTGACTAATACTTCATTAATTCTACAGCCACACTTAATGTAATGATACAACAGCGTCAAAGGCGGATGGTAATGACAATGTGGTAATTACATACATTAACATCTCGGAAGAGAGCATCAAAGAGTACCCAAGAGTAAACGGTTCCGAGCCATTAATGCAGGATGGGTGTAAATAGAAAATTTCTAGAATTATAACAACATATTTTAATTATCATTGTTATCGCTCTGCGCCACTTTATACAGTACCAGGAAAATGTGGCAGTTTCTACTTCGGATCACTAATAACACTTTTAATAAAACAGCATGTACTTGAATATTTGAGTTTATTATAGAGCATTGTTTTACTATCGAACCTAATTAAATTTCGTCATTAAATTTATTATTCCACGAATTGATGCACATTTGTACTTCCAAACTTCCTTTCCGTTTCTGACACGTTAGGAACTAAGTAAACACATCTATTACAGAAAATATGACAGAAAATAATGTTTCCGAACATAAATATTTCATAATCCAATGTCCCTTAGTAAGGAAATAAAAAGATTATATAAATTAAGATATTTGTGCAAATAAATCGTTTTTCATTGCGCTATCTTCAATGTCAGAAATTTATTTTGGACTGTAAAACGTCAGGCACCACTTAAACAAATATATAGCAACCTCACACAAAGCGTATAGTTTAATATATTGTTTTCATTTCTAAAAGTTAGTGGTATACAGTTGTATACATATACTCTTTGTTGTATACATCTTCGTTTTACTATTCAAATCATCGTTTTAATAAGCACTATACTAAATCTTTGTATGATACAAGCGTTTTGTATTCTAACCTATATACCAATATTATGATCCTGTAGAAAATAGTAAATAGTTTTGTTCCATTGCAACATTTATTTTCTATATTTAATACATTTCAAAATAAAAATAAGATATCGAAGAGAAAGTGAGATTGCAGTGAAAACTCCTCTAACAGCTTATAAAGTGGTATAAAGTCGAATACCAGTCAAAAAGGACGAGGCAAAGTACATTTCACTGCTACGTCCACCACTTTAATATTAAGTGAACTAAGGCTGTCAAAGTGTGAATCAAAGGTGTCACAGCACTCAAACAGTCAATAGGACTTTTAGAGTGGTTACAATCTTCTATCCACAAAGACTTTACTCGTACTTTTGGACATGGTTTCAGGAATAGTATATCTTTATTTATAAGTAACAAGGAAATATACTCTTATTCCTAGAAAAAAGATAAGCCAGATTTCAAGTACAATTCAGATAAGTAAATATCAATATCTATTTATTTTGGAATTTCAAAGCAGCCTTTTCCTCTTTGTGTAATTATAGTTTACTAGAGAAATTTATAATTTTACCTCTAGTAAAAATGACTGTTTATAAACTACAAAGTAGTGGAGATCTCTATTTTTATATATGTTATTTGCATTTCGTGAGGTTCCAAGGATGAAAGAACTCGTTGAGAGGGTGGCTTATTTTGGGAGGGAATTCTTCTGCCTTGTAATGATTTTATTTCTTGTTTATTATTGCCGAGAGATGAGGGAATTTACAACCATTTTCAGTTATAATAAAAGAGACGCCCATTTTCAAAAAATGGTACCTGCCTCATTGTTTTGGTTTTGCGAGCAATATTTAAACATAACCACCTTCCATATACATATTTGAATATTTAACTTAGTTTTATGATTTAGCTACTGAAGAAGGGAGTATATACTAATTCCAAAAACATTATGTTTCTGTTGTAATGCATATCAATGGCAAGTGTCCCAGACCCTGGTATGTTTTCTATGAACTATTGTAATGAAAGAGCTGGTTATAAAGAAATTTCAATCTACTCTGGGAATGAGGAATTTATTTCCAGTTCACCTTCCTCTTACGTGCAGCATTTGAAATCTAATGCTGTCGCAGACTTGATTCCTGAAATCTTGACTCATGTTCGTATGGGGTAATCCAAAAAAATAGTTGGTGACAAAGAACGAAGAAGCTCGAAACGAACTATTTTCATCGTTTTGACATCAGATACATCGAGACTACACAATGCTCAGGTGTGCTCGATGTATAATAATAAAACATGATTTAATATAGTTAGGGTATAGTAAATGAAGAAGTCACACAACCCCTTTTTAACGAACTAATACTACTTACGACTAATGTATAAAAGATTAAAGTAATCATAAACTACTTAAGATTAATAAAAGCTTACATCTTTCTCTTTTTGAAATTATTATAATGAACAGTTCTAGTTTGGAAAGTCCATTATTAGCAGGATGGTAAACGACTAAATCCCAATTAAGGAGGGGGGGGTGCCTTACTTTATGTCTCCTCAGCATCAGGACTTGGAGCAGAGAATCAGGAAAATTTCTACAACTTGGGATTTATATGATTCTCTCTCTCCAGACGATTTGCTTAATTTTTATTGATCACTTAATATTTGTTGTGTTTTGTAATAATAATATAAATGGTATTGTACAAAAGGGGCAAACCATGACTGGTATATTGATAAACAGTGAACTAGTGATAAAAACACTATCAGCTTCCTGTAGAGAAATCT
This sequence comes from Homalodisca vitripennis, assembly GCF_021130785.1. NCBI lineage: Eukaryota > Metazoa > Arthropoda > Insecta > Hemiptera > Cicadellidae > Homalodisca > Homalodisca vitripennis. Next base: position 213,291,296 of record NC_060208.1, on the reverse strand, counting down.
ATAATGTTCTATTTCTCAAGGGAAATAAATTTCACAGTTGTACCAAAAGTAATTAATAGGGATAATTATATTAAAGTTCAATTATGGTGGAAATTAATAACGGTTTAATATGTAAGGTAGTGCTACGTCACTACAGTGACAATTAATTAATTACTATAATTTAAGCTGTTTACACTATTGATTAATGTAAACAATTTTTAAATCTCTTATTCAAAAACTATGATTAAAAGATAAATACTAGAATTAATTGTAAGTGTTGTTTGTAAATTTTACAGTCAGAGAATACGGAGCCGTGGAGCAAAGGTATGAAAATAAACACATAAGTGCCATTAAACTGAATGTGCACAGCGCGGCTATGGCGATGTTGGCAGTGCGGATACCTGCTTTAATAAATTTATATTAAAGTCTAACTAAAGCGTGGTTTAAATATTTCCTCTGATTCAGCGGTAGACTTGTTAGTAACGGTGCAGTAAAACTAAAGATTAGCTGTTAGTAGTGGTATGTAGTCTTTACGTGTTTAAAGGTTACGATGCGATTTAGTACTCTAATATTGAGACATAACGTATAAAATATTGAAATTGAGTACTACTATAATACAAAGTGAAACAAAATGAAAGTAGCTTACAATTTATATTGCGCATTAATACCAACCGTTTCGTTTCCATATGCAACGTTTTAACAACTAAGGTAATTGCAGTGTTCATTGCTACTATGGTAGTTTCAGTGTTTATTCCTACTAATATACATGTGATCTTGTCGAAATTTTAAGCGGTAATGTTTTCAAAACGTTGTGGTAAAACTAAAAAAGTAAAAATAAATATCAAAATAAAAATGCTTTGTCTGTAAAAGTTCCCCAAAATAGAAGTGAAATCTGGTTCATGTATCAGAATGTAATGCTGCTTTAGTTGAAATATTGCAAGATCCACCTCGATAATAAGCACTAAAAGTATCCGAGCCGGACGAGAAGCACCCTTTATGGGTCTCCGACAGTAAAAAGCACGTTGCATACAGAGTAAATGGTGCTTTAGAAGCTTCGGTAATACGGTCGAATACTAATGTATTCGCAAGGCAATGGATGATAATTAGAGGAGAGATGCAGTGCAATTGTCTCTACTGTAGTCTAATAGCAGTTCTATATTCAGTGTCGATACGAGAACCCTCATGAGCGTACTTTGAATCAGTTGCACTTGGTTATATTCCATTTAGTCCGACCTTTTAAAATTTAACGGTGACATATAATTTAAAATCTAACAATTTTTAAAAATCTCATAAAGCTTTGTCTTATACGATTTACGAAATACTCAAAATGTATGAATTAATTCTCTCATTTGACTACTTACAATTGATGTAATACCTTAGACCAGTGGTTCTCAACCTTTTCAACGCTGCGACCCTTTTTTAGGTTGAGAATTTTGGCGACCCCCTTCTTGTAACATCGTAAAGTAAGCCTTTGTATGCAAAAAGACAGCAATAATTAGTTTTAAAAAACATAAAAAAAACACTATTCAAAACTATATAAAAACGTTAGTGAGCACTAATTTCTTAATAATTAATAAACGATCCGGTAATAAATGTAACGAAAGTAATTTAAATCATTTTCAATTCTTCAATATCAAAGCAGGCAAAGACTGTGCGCAGTGTATTTATAGAACTGACGCGTGGTGTATTTAAAGCCGCGGAGACAGCCTGACATAGAGCTGCGCGCGCAGCCATCGCACGGTGCAATTCGTCCTCCGACAAGCCACTGTACCAGTGTGCCAGTCGACTGCCTGACGTCTTGAGAGATAGTGCGTACTTTGATCTTCAAATTGAACACTCAAGTTTTAGTATTAATAATGCATAAGTTTTTAAAAAGAGAAGCTTCATGTAGCAAAAGTAGTACCGAAGTCTCAAAACCAAAATGCCGAAAGTATGATAATGCATATCTACAGTTTGGTTTTACTGAACTTGAAAACAAACCTCAGTGTGTTATTTGTAGTGAAGTTTTATCAGTTGAAAGCATGAAACCTTCAAAAATGAAGCGTCATCTTGAAACTAAACATTCTGCGCTGAAAAAACAAACCAGTCGAGTTTTTCCAGAGAAAACTGCTGTCCCTTCGCAGTCAACAGGTAAATATTAAGTCATACTGATGTTAGCAAAAAATGCCCTCAAAGCTTCGTACGAGGTAGCGCTAAAGATTGCTAAAGTGGGGAAGCCACATACCATTGCTGAGGAATTAATTCTTCCTGCCGCAATCGATATGGTTTCAAATATGATTAATCCCCAAGAAGCTGACAAGCTAAAAAAAAATCCCACTATCAAATTACACTGTGTCACGACGAATATAAGACATGGTGAAAGATGTTCAGAACCAGCTAAAGATGCAAATAAAAGAAAGCACGTTTTTTTTTCGATTCAATGCGCCGAATCAACTGACATTGCTAACTTTGCTCAGTTTTTGTGTTTTATTAGGTATGATTGCGGTCACTCTATTAAGGAAAATGTATTATTTTGAAAATCTTTGCCAGACCATGCCACAGGTGAAAGTCTTTTTAAAGTGTTCACTGAGGCAACTGAACCATTTGAAATTGATTGGAACAAATTGTTTCAATTTGTAGTGATGGTGCAAGAGCCCTTTCGGGTAAAAACAGCGGATTGATTGCCAGGTTGAAAACGTTAATGCCAAATTCAAACTGGGTGCATTGTTTTTTACATAGACAAGCTTTGGCAGCTAAAGGAATGCCGGATGACTTGCGTCAAGTTTTGGCTGAGGCTATCAAAGTTGTTAACTACGTCAAGAGTCGACCATTGCAGAGTAAATTACTTGAAAACTTGTGTGAAGAGGTAGGAGCCCTGCACAAACATTTGCTATTCCACACCGAAGTGAGATGGCTGTCCCGGGGTAACGTGTTGAGTAGGCTGTTTTCATTGAGATCAGAAATATTGCTTTTTTTAATGGACAGTAAACATGAACTTTCCCATTTTTTCAGCGATGAAAAATGGATAATAAAGCTTGCTTACTTAGCTGATATTTTTTCTCATCTCAACATTTTGAACTCATCCCTACAAGGACCAGAAACAACTATATTGTATGCTCAAGACCGCGTAAATGCATTTGTAAGAAAACTTACTCTTTGGAATACAAGAATAAAAGATGAAGACTTTGAAAATTTCCAACTTACACAAGAATTCAAGGAGTATGTCTCAAGTATTGGTGACACATCCATTGACACATCATCTTTCTCATCACTCATATCATTACACCTTGAAGCCTTGATAAAGCAGTTGAATGATTATATTCCTGTTAAAGATACAAGTGGATCTGTGTGGATAACAAAACCATTTTCCGAAAAAGCTGTTCAAAAAGCTGAATTGAATGCTGGCCTCCACAATGAACTGATAGATATATCAAGTGATCAGTCATTGAAACTAACTTTTGACGATGTTTGTCCCGACAAGTTTTGGCTAAGTATAAAGAAGGAACACCCAGAATTGACCAAAGTAGCATTGAAGATTTTGATACCTTTTTCTACTTCTTACAATTGTGAAAAAGGATTTTCCACAATGGTGAATTTAAAAACCAAATCAAGAAATCGTTTGGCACTGGAAAATGATATTATTTTGTGTTTGACAAAAATCAACCCAGACATTCTACAGTTAGTTAATTCAAAGCTTAGCTCAAGTTTCTCATTAAGTCATTCTGCTGGACTTTAAAAAAATTTATTTTTTGCAATGTATTTTGTGTAGTGTGCCTTTTTTAGAATAAACAAATTTTGTCTCACAACAATAAGGCCTACGTTACGATACAAGCGGCGCGGCAGGCACCATCATTTTTAGCAACGATGTTGAGTCATTTAGAGCTCCATTTGTTCCTTTTTGTTAATTATAGTTGTATTTTAAAATAGTATTGATTAATTGTAAACTGATTAAATATACATATTGTATTTAACAAGCGGACTCAACTCAGTTTCTAAATAAGTACATGGTCGCTTCATTTGATATTCGTCGCTCATATGGTATATATGGCCTGAGTTTTTAGTTTTTTTTTTTCATTTATCACCTATCTTGTGACCCCCCCAGACCCCTCCCGCGACCCCCTGGGGGTCTCGACCCACCGGTTGAGAACCCCTGCCTTAGACAGTTGTGTTTATTTTGAATACTTTATTTGCGAACTAGATATAAACTGTCGAAGAACTTCACATATTTTAATTTTTTAGCAAAGTAAAAATGTTTTAGCATAGCATGCTTAAATATATCAATCATATTTTAACCTCTTACGTATTTTAATTAAATTTAATTCAATCGGTTATTTAAATAAAAAAATGCTTATATGCTATTTATGAAACACTCGGTTATAAGACTGTAAAACACTGCGGAACCTCACTAAAATTACTAATAATATTAAATCCGTTACCAAGACCACGTGGAATTCGACTTTTGCATTAAGTTTTATATTTCTATAAAATGGATTAAGATCTAATAGAGTGTATTCTGTAAGTATTGTTACGGATTTAGCTACACTGGAAGTTTCAAGAAAACGTTATTGTCTAACTTAACTTAACTTAAAAAACCTTTTTTTGGTGCACGGCCCAAGTTATAAGCTTGTATGGATTAATGCAAAGATGATTGAATTCTTGAAAAAAAAAACAATATTATTGTTATTAATAAATCTAATTCGCATATCATTTTGTACATTTGTGTGTAACTTAAATTGGTAATATTCATGTATATAAAATGAGTTTTCAACTTTCTTTTGAATATGTATGCAAGAGTTTATCAAGGAGGACTTCTTATATGGATTGTACGAATTTCAAATAATATGCATTTTTGTCTTGTGCTTTAAACATCAATGATCCAATTGCATCCAAAATACAGCAGCATAGTTTTCTAGGACAAAGACAGAGATTGCACAATTATTGTAGTATCTCGGCTGGTCAAAAGTCTTGTCCAGAGCCCTCCTTAGTTGATTCTGAGACAGTTTCCACTTCTTTTATTTTCAGGTGTTAATGATAGACCTGTTTCTTACAGTTTTACATGGTCATGAATGCTAAAATAACTTTTAGGATATGCTTATGTTATATAAACTCATTTGCCTTTTCCAAATTTGATGTTTGTGACCCGGGAATAATATGTAATTGCAGAGAGAACATTTCAATAAAAACTTCAGAAAGGTTCCATTGTATGTAAAAGCACATGTAAGTTATGACCTTTTCATCTAATCAGCTTGGCATTTTGTTCAATACTGCTGGTTTGGCTAAAAGACTACATTCACATGGATTTTTATGTCGATAAATGTGTTGAGTGAAATGCAACATTGCAGGAATAGTTGTAAAGACAATAACTACAGCATTTTTAAACAGATTCAGACTATGATTAGTACGAGGCATTATGTGTACATAGTTTTGATGACTAAGTTTTCCTGTCTTCCAATAAGAAGTCTGAAGATGCTGGCATGCTGAGAAGCCGGGTTTCGCAACCGCTTTATTTCATATTTTGAAAATATCTGACCTCTGAATCTCTTTAGTAACCAGACAATAAAAATAATTATAATACCTCTGTTATGAATCATGGCCACTAAAGTTTCAAACCTCGTTTTACAGAGAAAAACAATATATTGAACATAATAATTATAGTGTAACTTTACTATGTAGAAAAAAAACCGTTTTTCTGGTAATAGAAATCGGATCAATTGTAACATTTCAATAAATAAAATAATTACACGTAGGCACTAGAAAAAAAAATTTTTATATAAAAAAATAGAAAACATTAAAATTTCCCATTAAAATTTGAAGACATTTGTAGAAAAAGGAATATGAAACTAATAAATACGGTAGGTAAGATTTACTTCATTTAAAAACTTACCAATAGTAACGGAGTTAATAAATTATCACTATTGTTAGTTTTTTATGCAAGTCACGTTGTGAGAGCTGTAACGATCGGGGATAAAATTAGGGCGACGGGAGCTTTACTATGCTGTATGGATTGCGAATTTACTATACCGTGAAACAACAGTTATTACCAATGGTAACTGTGGTAGAAAGTAATCGCGGATGTTGGATGTGTATGCAAGTCATGTTATGAGTGCTGTACGGACGAGGATGAAGTTAGTACGACAGGAGCTTTACTATGTTATGTGCATTGCGAGTTTACTAGAGCGTGAAACAACCGTTATATACCAATAGTAACTGTGGTAGAAAGTCATCGCAGTTATTTATGCAAGTCACGTTGTGAGAGCTGTAACGATCGGGGATAAAATTAGGGCGACGGGAGCTGTATGGATTGCGAATTTACTATACCGTGAAACAACAGTTATTACCAATGGTAACTGTGGTAGAAAGTAATCGCGGATGTTGGATGTGTATGCAAGTCATGTTATGAGTGCTGTACGGACGAGGATGAAGTTAGTACGACAGGAGCTTTACTATGTTATGTGCATTGCGAGTTTACTAGAGCGTGAAACAACCGTTATATACCAATAGTAACTGTGGTAGAAAGTCATCGCAGTTATTTATGCAAGTCACGTTGTGAGAGCTGTAACGGACGAAGATGAAGTTAGTACGACAGGAGCTTTACTATGTTATGTGCATTGCGAGTTTACTAGAGCGTGAAACAACCGTTATATACCAATAGTAACTGTGGTAGAAAGTCATCGCAGTTATTTATGCAAGTCACGTTGTGAGAGCTGTAACGGACGAGGATGAAGTTAGTACGACAGGAGCTTTACTATGTTATGTGCATTGCGAGTTTACTAGAGCGTGAAACAACCGTTATATACCAATAGTAACTGTGGTAGAAAGTCATCGCAGTTATTTATGCAAGTCACGTTGTGAGAGCTGTAACGGACGAGGATGAAGTTAGTACGACAGGAGCTTTACTATGTTATGTGCATTGCGAGTTTACTAGAGCGTGAAACAACCGTTATATACCAATAGTAACTGTGGTAGAAAGTCATCGCAGTTATTTATGCAAGTCACGTTGTGAGAGCTGTAACGGACGAGGATGAAGTTAGTACGACAGGAGCTTTACTATGTTATGTGCATTGCGAGTTTACTAGAGCGTGAAACAACCGTTATATACCAATAGTAACTGTGGTAGAAAGTCATCGCAGTTATTTATGCAAGTCACGTTGTGAGAGCTGTAACGGACGAGGATGAAGTTAGTACGACAGGAGCTTTACTATGTTACGTGCATTGTGAGTTCACTACAACGTGAAATAACCATTGAGGACTTATCTTCGTTTTAATTGTAAGGCACATTAGTAATTAAAACTGTAGGGTAATCCTTAGTAATATAGAATTCTCTTCGATGTTAAACAGTCTGTAAATAATTATTTTCAATTACTTATTTCTAGTTTCCTTAAACTACATATAATTAGTTCTTCACCTGTATACGTCATCAAATATTTATGTTAAAAAAGATAAACATAAAAGTAGCATTATTTGCTTTTACGAATAATTTAGTTTTTTACTAGGTGAAGAATTTAATGCTAACTATACACCATGGAACGTTTTTCCAGACTATATAATTTGGATACTACTTTTAAAAGAAACGAATGTTTATTCAGATTTTACCTTAGTTGTAATTCGGCATTACTATACTGTATATTTATGTCCCTTTAGCTTTAAAGTGATTGTTAATTGAGACATTTTTGCGTTTAGTCGTATTTAGAAAAGTAACAGTCTCGAAAATGTTCGTTTAATTGATATATACAGGAAGAGATTGGTATCTACAAACACATTCTGTCATTTCTATAATTTGTATGCCCTTTCCTCCATTTCACCTACGTGCTATCAATGTATAATATGGGTTAACTTTCTCCTTACGTATATTCCTCACCGATTCTCTAATTTCCAGTGATATTACACCTCGAAAATCCAAGTGACAAAAAAGATGATGAGGCCCAAACAGCAACTCAAAAACGAAAGGCCTTTTTGTCATAACTAACATGTAATTTCCACGTTGAGTAGAAACTCGTTGAAGATGATATTGAAAATAGAGAATTCATTAAAATTATTCTCTTCCAATTGCATATGTTTCCTGGGGCAGGAACTTCAAAATAACAAAAAGGAATTAATCTCTTTAACAAAGCTCTAAAAGGAAGTTTAAAGTTTAATTATTTATTATCAAAATATGCAATTCAATAATAAAGAATTAAATCCAGAGAATAGGTTTAGGATAAAATAGAAAAGATGAATTTATTGTAGCTTTTAAAATAATTTTAATATGTAATGTTACCATCAATTTATCTGAGGGCAATTCACTACTTTACATAACTTAAGATTTTCATAATTCTAGTATTGTATTATCTCTAGTCTAATTTTGTAAAGATTTTCAAGACATTTTCAACATAAAGATACCCATAACCTTTAGGCTGTGTTCAAACAAAATAAACGATATGAAAACGTGTGGCACTTTACATTCGGTTCGGTAAGTAGTTTATTCAAGATAATCACAATTCTTATAGGTATTACAGCAATTGTAAGTAATCAAATTAGAGAATTAATTCATACATTTTACAAACCGTTTAAAACGTACAATATAAGGTTTTATGAGATTTTGTTAAAAACTGTTAGATTTAAAATTATATGTCATCGTTAAATGTTGAAAGAGAATATTTCAATCCACCAACGAATAAACCTGCGGTAGTAAAGCTGTAACTGATAAAGACGTCTGTTAATTGCTTACCTATAAAAGTAAGAACATGTTCATTTCTATTTAAAATAAAGACCGGACTAAAAGGAATTTAACAAAGTGCAACTGATTCAAAGTACGCTCATGAGGGTTCTCTTATCTACACTTAATACAGAACTGCTATTAGACTACAGTAGAGACAATTGCACTGCATCTCTCCTCCAATTATCATCTATTGCCTTGCTAATGTATTCGACCGTATTACCGAAGCTTCTAAAGCAGCATTTACTCCGTACGCAACGTGCTTTTTGCTGTCGGAGACCCGTAAACGGTGCTTCTCGTCCAGCTCGGATGCTTTTAGTGCTTACTGTTCAGGTGGATCTTGCAACATTTCACCTAAAGCAGCATTTACTGTATATGCAACGTGCTTTTTGCTGTCGGATACCCGTAAACGGCACTTCTTGTCCGGCTCGGATACTTTTAATACTCATTTATTCAGGTGGATATTGCAATAATTCAAACTAAAGCAGCATTTACTCTATATGCAACGTGCTTTTTGCTGTTGGAGACCCGTAAACGGTGCTTCTCGTCCGGCTCGGATACTTTTAGTGCTTACTGTTCAGGTGGATCTTGCAACATTTCAACTAAAGCAGCATTTACTCTATATGCAACGTGCTTTTTGCTGTCTGAGACCCGTAAACGGTACTTCTCGTCCGGCTCGGTCACTTTTAGTGCTTACTGTTCAGGTGGATCGTGCAATATTTCAACTAAAGCAGCGTTACATGCTGATACTGTTAATTCGTTAGCTAAATTACAAATGTTATTGATGAGAACCATTGGACAAAAGAGATACGATAATGTACAATGACGTAGTTACTTCGAATATGGTCGTAAAGACTAAAATAACAAGTTTATTCTAAATTGTTCACATGAAGTGGTGGTGTGAAATATTAACTAAGCTAAGTTTCTCTGATTTTAAAATTATGCAATGGGTTCGTTTTAAGCTTCTTCATCACCCACTTATTTACAATTTCAGACCTATTTAGACTCCAGATTCTAGGAGTCAAGTCTGTGATGGTATAAGATTTCAGATACATCACTAAGCGGAATTTTAAATGGAAACTCAACATTCACAAGTTTGTATTACTGAATAATTTAAATATTAAATATGCAAGCTTTTTAAATAGCTAATTAATATTTTTAACCAATATTTACATGATTTACCTTTAAAATATTACATAACCATGTAATCGCAAAGAACTTAATTAACATAGTAGTTGAAAATTATGATTTGTGATAAAGTATATATTTCCTGATAAGATGTTGGAGTAGAAATATTCCGATTTTCAGTAACTTTGATCCGAAAACTGTAATTAACTGAGATAAACTCAATATCACAGATATAAAGTACACATGTTCTGTTATCGACATGTCGCGCAGGAGACAGAATTATGGTTAAAAAAATGTGTGAAAATCTTATTTTGTGTGACATTGCTACACATATTTTTAAAGAAAAGTCGCATTAGATGTTACTGCAGATACTTATGAGCCATTTTGAGAAAATTAGTAAACATTAAATACTTCCCGTGCTGGGTGTAATCTTCAGGAAGTGTTCAATGATGAAATTAGTGTGATGCTATCCACGTAAAACTCCTCTGTTAAGTACAGAAATGTGCTTGGTAGGAAACTGTGTGCATATAAATTTAAATTGAGGATAAAGCTCTATAAAGGATCCGTATGTATCACTGAATGCGATAAAAAGCCTTTAATGTAGATTGTCATAAAGAATTGATACAGATCGAGGCCAAAATGTGACAAAGCAGCATAAGGAAAGTAGTATATTTAATTAGTAACTGAATATATTTCTACCTGACAATCCATAGTATTGAGAGGCAATATATAATGATACCACTGTAGTCTCTGAGGAAGTTAGTTGGTGATTAATATCAGTGGAATTTCTATTTTGACTTTTCCTTATGCTTTAGCGAAGTTATAATTATACATTCCTAGTCAGCACTTCTAAACAATAATGAGGAATGTTTTATAAAATTATACAATTGGTGTCACAGTTTTACCGTGTTTTAGGGCGTTTCGTTACACTGTGCGTCGACTTTCCCACTCATTGTGGTGTTTTGAGCAGTATTAGTGTGAACAACATACTGGTGTTTAAACAACACCAATATTAGTGTGAATAAACTCAGTAACTACCGTTACCTCAAGTTTTAAGATGTCGTAACTGAACCCGACATCGTTAGTTTTAATATGCCATAAATATGTATGAGCTATCTCCATTTTCTCTCAATTTGTACTACAGTAGTACAATATTATATCGTAATATAACCTACAATATACCAACATGTTTTCAATTATTACATATTTTCATCTGTTTTAAGTTATGCCTCAATATAGAACTCTAAGTACAACGCTAAACTGTAATGGTTTGAACTTAAACCTATCGGCTACATATAAACCATTAAAGTTATTTTTTTTATTTTACCTTAGTAACAGTTTACTATGGACATTTGCACATTCTCTCTAGGTGTTGAGTGTGTTACATGAATGAATAGTAGAATCGGTACTCCCTAGAAGTATAGACTCTTCTATAGTCTAGAAAGAGAATATTGTCCCTTATGTACTCGTAGTTAGGAACCTTTTAACTGATCTTGGGCCTAATTTATCATAATACCACACTTTTCCTGTACCCAATCTACTTTAGCTACACTTGCTACTAGATATCTTAATATGGATTTAGTTTCTTTAATTCATTTGCGGTAATGCTATATTGTCATTTAAAGTTTAAAATAAATTGCTGAGGATAACGGTTTGTTTAATGATAGAACATTATATGCGATTTGAGTACCGTACTTATCATTTGTTGCCGAAAATGACAGGTACCATTTGCGGTACGAGATATAGCCGGAATGACTACGTGCTTGTGTGGTTCGCCACCGCACGAGGAAGTTAGAGGAGAAAACTACAGAGTTACGAAATCCAGAACTTGGTTAAAATTAGGGATTGTTAGAACAGACATAAAACATATTAACGAAACCCAATGGCGAAATAGATGTAGTATGAGGTAATGATGGTTTTCATAAAATACCATAAGCTAGTTGTATTCTATAGCTGTCGTACCCAGAGACTTTCCTGTATCAATTCTCTAAACTTAGCATTACAAGGAATCATTGAGGTAAGAGCAAATCCGTTTCTGATGGAATCAGGAGTTGGAGGAAATTCTGGGAATCAGGATCAGAAATGCTGAGTAGCCTAGTTAATGCTAAGATAAAAGCCATCCCTAATAAATCCTGGAGCTTAATATTAATAGGCCAAATGGTTTTAGTAAATCTAAGAATCTTAATATTGAGAAATCCACAGACTGTGATCGTAAGGCAGGGAGAATCAAAGGTTTTAATGCATACAAAGGTTATTATGATATAGAACATTCTAGAGCTGAACCTCGGCAGTCAGTATTTAAAGCAATCAAGAATATTAATATATAATAAATATCTGTACAAATGTGTCTGTGTGTCTGTTATACTTTTATAAATTAATTTATCGAGAGAGAGAGAGAGAGAGAGAGAGAGAGAGAGAGAGAGAGAGAGAGAAAGAGAGAGAGAGATTATAGCAGTATTTTTTGGCTAATAACTTAGGTTTGTTGTGCCCCTTCTCTACAACAAGAACGCAATCAGACTCAAATCAGCAGTGATTGGTCCAATGACCAAACGTTGTAACTATACCGTCCTGTACCAATCAAGTACTATTTCCAACTACAGTGTATTAACTTTTATTACTTCAAAGTGTTACTCACATAATTGATTCTTGTGTAGTTACAAACCTTGTTGGTGATATCAGTGTTGGTTTATTAAATTGTCACACGCTCTTCCTCTCATGAATATAGTTTAGTTTTACATATTTTTAAAATTTACAGATTTTAAAATTATTGCCCAATTAATTATTTATTCAACACCGTGTGGTCAACAATAGGTTAGATAAGGAAGGATGATAAATAAGGCTCACTAATTTCTTGCAACCTTCAAAACTTGTTCAAAATATCAGATACTTATTTTTATATACAACTTTCAATACTCTCAGCCCCACGCAAATTATTATCACAATTACACTTACTGTAGATTTAATTGCATCGGGGCTAAATGTTTTATACAGTGATACTGGACTCTCTATTGAACATGATGTTAGTTTTCTGTCCTAGATGAGGATTCCTAATTATATTCTTAGCAAGAGTAATATGCTAGGCTGAATGTTAAATAGTGATACTAGACTATCTAAAGAACATGATATTAGTTTTCTGTCCTAGATGAGGATTCCTAATTATATTCATAGCAAGAGTAATATGCTTGGCTGAATGTTATATAGTGATACTGGACAGTCTAAAGAACATGATGTTAACTTGCTTTGTCTCACGTGAGGATTATGGAAGTGACTACTTATTTTGACAGGTTATAGATGTATGTTTTGCACAGAAGAAAATCTATCGTTTAGCGTCACGGAACGTAATATCACGCTTTTTATCTGTAGCTGCTAGGAGCTGGACCTTCGTGTCCATTTTGATGTCAGGGAGGACGTTTCTTCGTTCAGTAGCTATACAGGCGTGATAGTGAGAGGTTATTGTAACGCCCTGTAGAAGTGACTGCTTCTTTTGGAGGTCTATGGATATATATTTTTTACGGGGAAAACTTATGCCGCTCTTTACATAAATAGCCACACCACCCACTCTATAATATTAATTAAATCCCGCTATTATTGCAAAGTCAGGAATTCCGTATAAATTTAATTCATTAGAATGTATCCTAGTTTCAGATTGTATAACTATATCTGGTATGTTACATTTGTCACTCAATTCTGCAATGTATAAGCAAACCTTTTCCTTATGCTTCTAATGTTTTGATAAAATATATTAAAATAATTAATAACTTTAGCTTAAAACAAAGATAAAAAAGAAAAGGGTACATTAATTTTTCCTACTGTCGATATTATGTAATATTTCTGATATTTGTATTTTTTTAAAGGATTCAATTAATACAAGAATTTTTGTATTGATACACACATACACACGCCGTGCAGATATAAATATTTATATTAATCTGATTGTTTAGAAATATTTCGTTGTTTTAGTTATATACCTTTGAACAGAAGGAAAATATGTAAAAGAAATTTAAGCTGTAATATTTTTAACAGTGGATCTATCATAAATTTTAAATTTGAATATCGGTCAAAATAATGTAAATTCCCACCAAAATAAATAGTTTTATGACACCGGATAATTTGTTCACCTTTCAGCAATTACAATTACATTTCACTGGCAAGAAACTACTCGTATTTTAACAACCCACTGGACATATTTAAGTAACATAATGTTAACGAATGTTACGGAAGGCACATTTTACTCATAAAGTAAAATATCCATTTGCTTTCCTTACATTCATGTACAAACAATAGTATAATTTAATTCAGTTTAATTTGTATGTTTTACACAGTACTTTGTTTAATGCTAGAGTGGCATGTAAATTCACAACTTTGTTTGGGTCCTAGTTAAAATTCACCTCAAACTGCTCGTTAAGCATTTGTTTATTCATAGCCTCTGAAATTTCCACTAAATATCTTGCTCGCAGTTACTAGCTCTGCTTTCCTGGTAAATGTTGTTCTCAGAACTGGGAAATGGTTTATATGTTATTTTGCATCTCCAAAAACACATTTAATAAACAAGAATATTTTATTCATGTTTAGTTTGTTTTAGTTGTGTTGGCTTTATACAAATGTACAAGATATCCGATATTAATTACGGAGGAAGTTGCAAATTTAACTTTGTATACTATTAAAATTGTCATTATGTAGAGAACATATTTCACTATATGTTTTTTGTGGGGACTTAATAATTATTTACAATACTGTTTGTATCGAGAAATAGTAGGTTATGATTTATAAAACTGTCTGATGTATATGACATGAATTCTGAAAATTATTTATTACTTTTTAATTCAACATTTTAAGGCTTTTATACCGATAGGTACTGGTTGTATCTTATTCTGGGTCTGTCAAATACATACTAGCGTACACATGTTCTGAATCACCACTCTCGGGTATTTTATACTAAACCGTTCTAAAAAACCCCATATTTAATAATCATTTTAAAGTATTAATAATTATTTTTGTATAGCCTACTATTGTTACATACAGGGATTTATGACATTCTTAATTTATTTTCCCTAATAAACTAAGAAAACAGTAACATGATTTTGGTAATAATCTCTTTCACACGGTGCCTTATTGCCTTATAGAGCCGGTATTCTTTGGTATACCAATCTAGAGATTCCGTGGTAACAAGGGATAACATTCATTTTCAAAAATTGGGTTTTCGAAGTTTTTTGAATATATGAATATCAGGTTACATTGACGACCAACTGCAGCCTTTTGTAAAACTATTTTCCATCTTATGTTAAAAATACTAATGATTTTATTGTTAAACTCTCCCAAATTACCCAACCTTTACCAAAAAATTTAATCCTAGCCACAATTGATGTCACATCACTATACACCAACATCCCACATGATGAGGGCATAAACGCAACTAAACATTTCCTTGATACCAGATCCGCACATTCAAAGCCCTCTACTTCTTTCCTTTTAACACTAATAGAGTTTATCCTAACAATGAACTGTTTTAAATTCAAAGATGATTTCTATTTACAAATAAAAGGTACAGCCATGGGAACACGAATGGCACCCTCTTATGCAAATCTTTTTATGGGCTTCTTTGAACAAAATTTCTTAAATACCCAAAATAAACTTCCTCTGATCTGGTATCGTTACATAGATGATATTTTCCTGATATGGCAACATGGTGAAGATCTCCTTAAAGATTTTCTATATTCCCTAAACAAATTTTCAACATTAAATTTCACTTGGAAATATTCCCACACAATCATTACCTTCCTAGATGTTGATGTGTTTTTAGAGGAAGGCTTTCTTAAAACAAAAATTCACGTTAAAGATACCAACACTATGAATTACTTAAATTATACTAGTTGCCATCCTACACATGTAAAAAAAGGTATTCCAAAAAGTTTAGCCATTCGAGCAAAGAATTTATGTAGCAAAGAGTCTGATTTCACAAATTATATTAACAAATTAACAAACACATTCAAAAATTTAAATTATCCCGACAAACTTGTAAAAAATCAAATTAATAGGACAAAAAATTTTAATTACAACAAATCTTTTCCTGTAAATGAACCTAAATTTATTACCAAATTCTACCCCGGACTTAACAAAATAAACCCTATAATTAAAACTGCTTTCCATATTCTACAGTCATCATCGGAAACTAAAGATATATTTTCAAAACCACCTAGGGTCATCTTTAGAAGGCCGACAAATCTTAAAAATATGCTAGTCCAAACCAATCTTAAACACAAAAATCGAGAGAAAATTTTTAACGGTTGT
This sequence comes from Homalodisca vitripennis, assembly GCF_021130785.1. Classification (NCBI taxonomy): domain Eukaryota; kingdom Metazoa; phylum Arthropoda; class Insecta; order Hemiptera; family Cicadellidae; genus Homalodisca; species Homalodisca vitripennis. The sequence goes on along the minus strand of NC_060208.1, from coordinate 213,275,227 downwards.
AAACCCTGTCAAAAACCACGTTGTGGTACGTGCAAAATTATGTCCTCTAGTCAAAATTTTAGTAGTAACATAACCAATAAAACGTATCCAATTAAAGGAACAATTGATTGTAATTCAAGTAATATAATATATCAGCTAAATTGTAATTTTTGTAATAAACAATATATTGGCCAAACCTCTAACCCTCTCCGTATCAGAATGACAGGTCACCGTTACAGTATTGTTCATGGAGATGACAAGCCCCTCGCTGTACATTCCAGGGAACATAATCAGGACAAAATTGAAAACTGTTACAAACTAAAAGGCATCAATAATGTTCCATTGCATGCCAACGAAAATTTAAATAGGTTTAATTTGAGAAGGAGCGAAACTGCTCACCGACTTGTTTTAAGGTCAAAATTTCCTTTAGGTTTGAACATTCGTTAATTTCAAAATTTTTTACTCTTTGGTGTTTATGATGAAACATCAGCTGTGAGGTATTTTCCCCTGTTTATTATTCTATTTAAGTTCTTTTTCTTGTTTCTATTTAGTTTAATTATTTGATTTTGTAAATATTTATACACTTTTTGTTATCTGAAGAAGTATGCTGACATACGAAAATTCATAAAAAGAGTTTACTAATATTTGGTTTTTTATTTTCACATGAAGAGAATACATATTGATATATATATATATATATATATATATATATATATATATATATATATATATATATATATATATATATATATATATATATATACATATATATATATATATATATATACATTTGGTCTTCCGATCATATGTTAGTTTGCTTATTTAAACGCATATGTGATAGATACGGCCAAATACAAAATAATTGAATCGGAAAAAGTAAGCGCTCTGTGGTGTAATGGTAGCACATTCACCCGGCAAGTGAGAGATCCGGGTTCGACTCCCGGCGGAGCAAGTACTTTTTGTGATTCAATTTTTATTGAAATTATATATATATATATATACATATATATATATATATATATATATATATATCCGAAACAGATATATTTTCCGAAACCGAAGGACCAACATGTCCACCACAGGTTCCTAGTCTCCAGATAAGAAACCCTCCTCTCTTACTAGCAAGCATATACTCATATTTCGATTATATAGACCAGATTCATACGCAACTCAATATACGAATAGTTGGTCTGTGGTTTTAAATAAATGATGTATAATAGCTGATAACTGCTACTTGAATAATTATTATCTTTTATAGATGTGTATTCTAGTATATATTCTGTACATAAAAGCAATTGCGGCATACAATAATTTTATAATGAGTCCTTAATTTTATAAAATTGCATGTAAAACTACAAATTATACATCGGTTTACTGTATACACTGAATTACTACTCGAGGCCATTGAATTTATAATAAATAAGTATTATTGAAAAAGTTTCGGTTAAATTTATTAAAATGCATGAAAATATTACTCTTATATTTTATCCGGTATCACCACTATACAGGGATGAGATATCTGGATAATAAAATGCACAGTGATTTGGTGTAACCTGTAAATATTAGAATGCTCCCACAGTTTAATAACTATTAAATATAAGCTCATTTTACATTATAGAATCTCAAGCACTACTCAGGTTGTTGGAAGCGAGCCAACTCAATAAGACTGCACACTTGGCCCGTTCCTATTTCCTTGTTTTGCTCCTGCAGAACTCCTTAGTTAGAATAATGTGGAGAGGGAAATGAGTAAAATCTACAAGATAAATCTTAACTATCTCATTCTCGTAACAAATATAACCATTTAGTGAAGAATTCGTGAACTTTTAATGTCTGCATAGAGGATATAAGGGAAGGATTACTTGGAATTTAGCGGCCAGAAGTTTATTGACGTAGCTTATAGGTCCTGTAAACATTTTATTTGATACCGTCTACAGAAAATCACCTGATATAGACCATTAGTCATCTCCTAAGATTATTTACCTAAAAAATCACTTTGTTCTCCTTTCAGAGCAAAATTCAACTTCTGTTCCACTGTAACAGCAGTCTAAGACACCTACCACTTGGAACTTCGTGTTCTGTATCCGCTGAAATCTAGATACTATTTAGCAAGGTAGAGACCCCCCTCTAATTTTTTTTTATTCCCCTGAGTTCACCTGTTATTTTTAGCTCCTTTCCAACTCTTACACACACACACACACACACACACACACACACACACACACACACACACACACACACACACATATATTATATATATATATATATATATATATATATATATACAAATTTTACATTATTAGTTATCTGCCTACCATAACATAAGATCTATAACATAGATTTATAAAATAAGAAACACAATAATAGTTGAACATATATTACTTTAATATTTAAGAAGTAGGATTAATTTATTTCACTTTCAAATCAATAAACCTTCCTAAGAGTCAATGGCCAAGGAGTTTTTTTTAAATGAAAAAGTTTCTTTTTTACTAATGCGTGATGAATATTTGTCCTCGTGAACACATATTTACTGAAACTTTTAACAAAGTAAAACTTCTTCTAGTTAAAAATCTCGTATTTAAATTTTTCCAAGTGAGAATATATTTCACCTACATTTGAAGCTGGAGGATGAATAGTGAGTCTCCTCACAAGAGGGTGAGCTGCGAGGCTCGAAGAGATTGGAGCCCTACATATCCTACGATTGTCAGTGACTATTAGTTCTGAATAATATGGGACAAATGGTTGTGTACGAATGGATAAGGGTGCATAGTTTCTAGAGTCTAGTAGGTTCAGTTGGGTGACAGCTCTAATGGAGCAGAGATTTTGAAGTATCATAAACATCTATTAGCTCATAAATCTTAGAATCTGGATGTGTCCTTGAACCGAAGAGTCCCAGACACCTTGGTTGGAGAAACTAGAGATATTTTAGATTCCCAGTTGTTGGCAGATCCTAGGATCCAAGAGTTCCTATGTTTTCAATGTTATCCACAAACTAAACTTTCCTACATCCCAGGATCTATAGAGGCTATGATCTCCCACAGAGTGGAAAGTCAATCACACCCACAATTCCACGCTTTCAGAAGGCGAAAACTTCTATTAGGCTTTTTTAACAAATTCATGTACTCTAGATAATTTTTTCAGAAGGAAGGTTTCATGTAATAGCTAATTTCAAAATACTCATAGAATTTACACAACGATGACTCTAGAAGCTATTAACTTCTAGAAAATATACAGTCCCTATAATTAGGGGGAGCAATCACTGAGTAACCATGTCAGTTTTTACAGACAGGCGGGCTTCCAGAATTTAAGTTGCCACCGAGACCATTTATTGGTTTCCAGATTCGATGAGTTCTTAAAAAAACCCGAATATAATTTGTAGTTTTATGTGAACTCGCTTTTAACCGATGATCCAAGTTTCTTGTTTAAGCCATCTGCGTGTAAATCCACCTGATAGAATTTCAAAAACAAATACTTTTTTTAGCTCCTCTATAAAAGTTATATCAAGCTTTGGCCCTAAGTGCCGTGAGAAAAGTATACATTTTTAGAGAATACCCTTTATTGGAATAAATTTGTGTAAAATTGAACAAAACAAGTCCATAATATTAATACGTAACGATCTGTTAAATGTGTTATACTCCATCATAATAATATTACGCTTCATCAGCCGCTACAAAAGAAACACTTGAAAATACAATAAACATAAAATCACTATCAAAGGTTTTGACATCGTGTTTGGTCCCTGGAGAGTCGTAATATATATCAACGACACATTGCCGATTCTGTGGATGTGGTAATCTCCCAGTAATACTCACCAGTTTCACTGACTATTATTAATATCCTACGCAGCTGGCTTATCACTACATAAATCAAACGGACTTATACAATATAACACTTTGCTGACTGCAGCTAAGGGGATAGAACCATTTATGATTTGTGTACATTAACGATTATAACATGTACAAGAGAAACTTCACAGTATTGTATAAGTTTCTCTGTAAAGATCTAAATTTGGCTAAGTAGAGTATTTGTTAAGTAATAACTTAAACTGAAAAGTCACTTCATTTTTATTTACTGTATGTTTCTCTGGGATCGTATTTGAAATTTTGAATGGTCGGATTATGGATTATATTTAAAGCGTAATTTTTATTTGACTTACATTTTGGTCTGCCTGTAAAGTAGAAATGTTATACATAATACACTAACAATGCGTGGAACTATATAAACATTACTCATAGCTCATGACTGGATAGCAATAGAATGAAGTATGTACTCATTTCAGTGTTTGTTTATAACCTGTTTCTATATATAAAACACCAGCACCCGCGGCTTCGCTCGCAACTTCTATGCAGCATTCCGTGTATTTGTATAAACAGCTGCCACGATTTCAGTAACATTTTAACTATTTTATATCAATAGAGAGACTACAAATTCAAAGTTCATAGCTTTCTTAGTGAAAGCACTTGCGATGTAATAAGATAGGGTCCTATTTTGTTATTGGAATTAGTCATATATCGTGCATTAGGTACCCATTTTTCAGTTTTCATAATTTAGAGGCCATAAGTTAAGCAAAATTGCAAGTAATACTTATTTCAGGGTTTTAAAAATATAAATAGACCTTTATATAAATCCTTAATGGGTTTGGAATCAAAACAGCACAGTTTTCTAAATTAAAAAGATATGGATATTGTTATTGAAAATTAAAATAAAATGAATAAAAATAATACTTACACATTTTAATACTTAAATTATGACAGTATTTATATATAAATATGATTTATATATATATTTATATATATATATTATATATATATATTATATATATATATATATATATATATATAATTGTAGGAAATCAGCCAAAGTAGCCAAGTCTAGGAATTATATCACCGTTTACATACGCAATCATTATCGTATACCTTATCAGTAAACAATGAATGCGTGTGTCCTCTTGACGATTTTGACATAAAAACTTTATTTATGTTTTTATGTTGCTGTATGATTTCACTTGCTGTATTTACGGACTAAATGCACTCGTTTGTTTTCTTAAACTATAGTAACGGAGAGAATGGTTTGTTGATCCAAGCTAATGCTCAGTCCCTCCATTTTTGGTCCTTCAACTAACTTTCGAGTAAATGAATTACAGGTCTTATTCACGAATCGTGACACTATTACTATACTACTACACAGAAGTGGAGTGGTGATAAATATTACCCAAAAAGGTTGTAGAACTTTCTATATTATTTATGCCTTGGTTTGTAAAATTTTACGTTAGCGGTCTTAAAAGCTAAAGTATATTTTTCTAATATCTAGTAATTTAAACCCGTTTCTGAAATTAAATGTGATTAATTAACCATGACTTCGGTTAATATAGTTTAACGTCTTCACTTGAAGCTGTAAAATCGCTATACTGAAAACATAAGTTTCGATGAAAAAAGTGACTTTTACAAACCTTTTTTCTATAACTAAAACTTTCTATTATAATTGGAAATGGTCGTAATTCGTCTCTTAAATAACAACTTTTACCTTCAATTTTCATACAGCATAAAATTCTCTGCTTGGGCTCGGAGGAACGACCTGCAGGACACCTATTATTTTATTCAAATGCATAACTTTTAAGATATATATATATATATTTAAATTAGATTGCTAGTAGCATAATGTTTACTTAACTAGTAAATAAGCTGCAAATATTTCCTTCATTTGTCAAAGAGGCTTTGTTAAATATTATAATTTTCTAAAATTGATTTTGCTAGCAATAAGTATATAGAACGATTCAAAAATAGGACTATTGTGGCCTATTATACTTGTAGAGTTCACAATATTGACTGGAAGTCCGTATAGGAAGATGAACAAAACCGTGTACGATAGCAAAACATTGACTTTATAAATGATGCTTTTAAGCTAATCTACATCGAAATTTCCCATCAATAGTATCACTAACTAACAACTTAGCGACTTGTTGTTTGAGCGTGAACAAATTCAAGCAGGTATGAAATATCTCTCCCTGCTATTTATACAGAACAGTTCGTAGTTGTATATCTATATTTAAAATGTACTTATCTATTTAATACAATATAATGTAGTAAGTACAGCACCCAACGTGTCAGGTAACGTCTACACTGAAGTTGCTTGATAAGTTTCAAGTCTATATCTAGGCTACAAGAATACAAACTTATTTACTCTGTGATATTCTCGTTGCAACTATGTTTACCTACAAGATCACTGTAAAACTATATGTAAACTCTATGGAGTGACATGTTCCACCATCGAACACGATGTTTCCTAAACTGAAACGAAGTTTTATACAAAAGTCTATGATATGTTGGTTCGTTTTTAAGATTTATTGTAGGCAGACTGAACGGCAGGAAGACAAATTTTACACTATATCGTACGATAGGCTTCGATAATGCTCAGTAACAACCAATAACGAATTTAGAAACTGCTAATTTCTCTAGGGTAGGGTACGATAAGCGGACCCGGTTTTTTATATCGAAGAATATAGTCATCGATATCTAATATTGCCATCTCAAATCTTACTAGAGCATCAATCGACATAAAAGCATTTATAGTCCTCAATAAAAATCATATGTTTTAAATTAAAATATGAATTTAATATTTACAGTGATCAAACAAATTATTATAACCAAAATTAGGAAAACTGAAGACGACCATATTTACTCCTCTCACAGTTACAGTTTTTTCTTTCCCACAAATTTCACATAATAGGTGTTTTGGTACGAGTCCAACATGTTGAAGCTACGAAAAAGCAACGCCGTGTAGTTTTCTAAAATTGACTGCCATTTTTAATAATCAGAATGACTTATGTAAAATTGAAATATTATCCACCGTGTATTATTTTAGAGTGTTTACAACTGTTGATATAGATTATTTAAGTTAATAGTTAAAAATAATTCATCAGTATCGATTGATTATATCGATGGTTATGATTAAGTTTGAGAGTTTCAATATAGAAAACCGGGTCCGCTTATCGTACCCTACCCTAGAGAAATTAGCAGTTTCTAAATTCGTTATTGGTTGTTACTGAGCATTATCGAAGCCTATCATACGATATAGTGTTAAAATTTTCAATGCGCTGGGGTATACTTTGTATGTTATGTATGAAAATTACACAGTAAGCAATTCAAATACACGACTCAGGAACAACGGAGTATCGGTAATAAAACCAATAGCTGCTTTTACAAAGACCGAGGGGCATCAAGAAAATGAGGTAAACTGGTCTGATGTTCAATTGCTTCACAGTCATCATTGAGGTCGCTCAATAGTATTATTGTTTGATTATTCAATCGATGGAACTAATGGCCTACGTATGGCATTACACTACTTCCATTGATTTTACTTTAAGTGCGTGAAAAGATAAAATCGCACTTTGTAAGTCAGGATGGATTTTACAGAACCTGAAGTATAATAGAACCAGTTCTTAGTATATTAATGTGATATAATACGGAAAGGCGGTTGAAAAACTTAAAACTGTGTTCATTATCAGTTTCAAGACCAGAAGGATAAAGCTACATTCATACGAAAGCCATTGTAATGTGTTTTAAAGAATTTCATTGGCTGAGCGTTATTGAAGCGTATCACTCGTGGGGGTGGAAATATCTCATTCCTGTCAGTCCGCACGATATCTCGAAATTGAACTAATCTGCTCATCATTGAAGACCTGAAAATTTGTATAAATCTGCACTTGTATATTAGCAACTGTGGTATTTTGGTCAAAACTAGTAAATGATTTGACATTGTTCTTATGGGTAACCATAATGGGAACGAGATAATTTCAATCAAATGAGATTTTAACATATTAATAAATTAAATTATTTATACAATGAAAAGAACGAAAATTTAAAAAGTAATTTCAGTGTCAAGATTTAATGTTAGCGTACTCTTACGTCGTAGTACCCTCCCTACATCAGTGAACCTTTTAGTATCGAAAGACGTTTATAAAACATATATCGATGAAAAAATATGAATGTATCATGTGGCAAGATATCTTGATAAAGATCATCTGTAGATAATAATAATAGGAACTTACTTAGACAAGAATACATTCTGTGATGGTTCCAACCATGACATTTGGCTGAGTGTCATTGAAACCAATCACTCAGCTGGCTAGCACAGTTCCTTTTTTTGTACGGCGGAGGATTTGTATGATAACTGTCTGCCTACCTGGCCTGAGTACATCTCGAGAATGAAATGGCGTTTGAAATTTTTGAACTTTAGCGAAACCTGTGAAGTGACACGTGGTGTGGCGTCCTCCTATTTTAAATAAATATTATTTTACATATGCTTCAGTAATTTTTAATTCTACGTTTAGTTCTCCAGAAAAGAATACGTGAGAAATTACAAGAAACACAAATGAAACGATAACATAACTGAAACGAGAGTTGAGAGCAATTATAGTTTTCTAGAACGATGGTCGCATAGGGAAAACTCTCATTAAAAGTACAAACCCATATTCAATTGTTCTTATTTTGTAATTTATTTTTTTTCTCTTAAGACAAGAAGCTTTTAAATTGCACTTAGTCCTGTAAGGACCTTTGCGCTGCTTCCGGAGTGATAGGATATTCAGGATGGGTAAGGTTAGGGAGTAGGGGACGCCTCCTATCGAGATCCATGAGGAAGAATTAGGGCACTACATCTCAAAGTCATCCCGGAAGAAGGGAGGCCAGCTGTGAACCAGCCTCTCCAGTCAAAGTAGGCAGGGGGTGGCACCCCCTTGTTGAGGTTAACAAGAGCCTCTGAGGTAAGGGAACAAACCCCACCAACTCCAACAGCCATCCTCCACAGTAGGCTAGACCTATCGAATTGCCCATGAATCCCAGAATCTCAACATTTGCGGTTAGTGATGTGCCGCTACTGGACATCCATAAGGTTGCCCAGATGAAGTGGCACATCGGTTTTTGCTGTGCCCAGTGGTGGGTTCAACTGGTAGGTATAAACCAGCCAGAAGTGATCCCTGCTGGGTGTTTGTAATTTATTACATTAACAATGTGGCCGCATTTATTCAGTAAAATTGTATTTTTACTACCGGGTAAAAACTATATGGATTTAAAAATGAATGGTAAAACGAAACTGAATGAATCTTATATGCTGGCTGTGCTAGATTCACTACTGATTGAAGGGAGCAGGTAAAATTATCCTAGTTAAATAAATCACATATTTTAAAACTTTACACGTTTCAATGAATAAACACAACTGATCACATCAAAACTTCGGTCGTGAAAGGAAGTTGTAGTTCAAGAAATTCAGTTTAAAAATTAACTGATATTTCTTAATATTTATATTTACTGATAAATTATTGGATCAATGTCACTATCAACCATCCTAAAAACATTATAAATGCGAAAGTTAAGTGCCTTTGTTTATTAGTTTTGTTCTCACGCGTAAACTACGCAACCGATTGTGGGCCTAATGAAATTTCACAGAGACATACTTACAGTTCCAGGGATGAATATAGGCCTATTCTTGTTTCAAAAATCCCTCAGGGCTACGCCCTACTGATCTTTAAAATTGCGAAAAATACCATCATAGTCTCTAAAGTTGTGTAATATTAATTTAATGAGCCTGTTAACCCTCCATCAGGCGCTTAAAATTAGAAACACCATCAGGCGCTCACGGAGGTTTCCTCCAGGTCAGCGAATAATGGATATCATAGTCGTTTAAACTGTTTTTATTTGTTTAAATATCCATACTGATTTAATTACAATGTAATATATTCATTTTTAGAAATTAAATAAAAATTATACTCTTATATAATGAATTTTCCAAATAATAAATTCAAAATCTTAAAAAATGTTATTGTATAATAACAACATGATTTATTTTAAGGAATAATGCAATTAATTGTAAAAATGTTTAACCTACTGTAATAATATATGGAAATTAACTTAGATTTTAGCTTCTTACAAAAACAACTTACTTCAATTCTTGAGATATTATAAAATTGTAATGTCAATTATTACTCTGAAATAAAAATGCATTCTTTACTAAAATTTTTTTAAACACTACACAAAGTTTCAAAACATTTTCCTTCTGGTTCTTATAACGACAATTTTTACTCCATAAATAGTACTGAAATGTTCCCTAGCACCCCTAGCACACGGGTACTGTACTGACAAGTCTATAGTCTTCATTCTCCATTTCAAAAAGTTCAAATAAAATATATTGTAAAACTTAAAAAGATAGCATCACAGGTCACACATTTAGGCGCACACGGATTATTACTCCATAAAAACTAAACACAATAAGGCGCTCACGGAGATTTCGTCCAAGCACTAAAAACACAACATCGGGAGCTCACGGAGGAATCGTCCAGTCTCGCACGGAAGTAGATCTCATACTGACAGATTTTGACAAAGATAAGCGGGAGGCTATTGTTTCGCTTCCCCGAAAGATGCTCGTGAAGTTCACTGCGGGAAACGACTGCCAACATCAGAAAAGTAGTACTATTTTTAATAATAAAAAATACACGGAGGAAAACTCCGTTTAGCGCCCGATGTAGGGTTAAATGTAATAATATGTGTTGTCTAAAAATTGTATTATGATAGTATACCAATTACATGGTATACTTTAGATAAAAATAAAAAAAAAATTAATAAATAAAATTTTATTTTAGAATTGTAAATGGATAGGGAATAAAAAATAGTAAATTTATATTGTAATCCAGCGGCAGGCACGACGCGCTTGGAATCTGGTCTAGACCTGACTTGATGGCAGTGATTGCCAAACAATAGTCTACAGTGGACTCAATATTTTGTTAGGCGGCGAACCTGCGTTGAGAGAGATTCAAACAGGCCTGCAGGAACAGGAGCGTAGTCGGTGCAGGCCGAGAAAACACGCTCTCCTTCCATTCCAGTTGAGAACGATAGAGTAAAGTCTTTAGTGCGAGTTTAAAAGTAGTGTCGGGGCGTAGGATCCGTTGGTATAGATTATTTAATACCGAACTCCAAGACCTTCACGACCAAAGAGCTAAGTACTTTTGACTGAATTATTAAAATTTTCTAAATTTGAAATTTGAAAATTTAAGAAGTGAATTAATTTGAAATTGAAATTAACGATCAAATTCTGTTGAGTGTGGACTAATATATATCTAAATTAATTGTAAAGGAGTTATTTATTTAAAGTCAAAACGTAAAAATTTAATTGAAAATTATAGGGATTCTAGTTAAAATTAAGAGCTGCAGGTGCTGCACCATATCCTGTAGGAACTTGTGAAAAATTCCTGTTTGAGAACTGTTTAGATTTGTTTGAGAATTTTTGTTTTAAAGAAGTTTATAATTTTTATTTTATTAGTTTTGAGAAGAAGCCTATTATTTTATTTCATACAAATTTATTCAAGATTATTATTTTATTTTATATTTTATACACACGTATTTGGAGGACAGTGAGTCCATGTTAAATCGAAAGTGCCTTGCCTAAGGAAAGTAGTAATTTTAAACTATTGTGCAAAACATTTCATTGGTGGAATACAACGTTAATAATTGAAATTTGGATTGATTTAATAAACCTGAATATTTCTAAAAAGGTGCAGTTTTAAATTTCCACCAGTATCTACTTAAATCTTATGAGTTCGAGAATATTTAAGGTCATCATAATAAAAACAAAAAATTTTGTATATTAACATTTAGTATACAAATAAGTGCGCCCACTCTGCTATATTCTGGTGAACCTTAATAAAATTGAACTTAGTGGTTGTAAAATTAAATAAGTGGCTTGGATACTGGAAAATTATAAAGTGTTTTAATATTAAACTTTTTAAAATGGCACTTAAGGTGGACTTGTTAACCAAGGAGGAATTGGACTATGAAATTAGGTAAAAATAAAAAAATAAAGAACTGACACCCCCGTCTGGGGATATGTTTTAATTCTATATGAAGCTGCATCAACCAGTGAATGGGCGAGCCAAACACACACAGCCGTGCAGGGCAAAGGTTCCAGGGACGACCCCAACTGATAACAGACCGGACCTGCTATAAACATCCCACAACAACAATCACCGTCTTCCTCGTTCGACCCATTGTGAAGGATTATCTGGATGGACTATCTTTATGGTAGGACTTAGAATTGTAAAAAAGGTAGGTGGCAATTGGACTCTTAATACTTGCCGTAGTTTAGGTCAAGGTTTCTATTGGGGAACTTAACTGTTTAAGTTTTCAAAAACAATCTAATAATGTTGATGGACTCTTTTAAAAAGAATTTATAATAATTAACGCTTGGTTTAAAATAACTTGACAACTTGTATGCTGCCACTTCTTAATAACTATTATCAAAATTAAATTAAAACAAATAGTATAAAAAAAAGGGTTTTTGTAGATTTTAATGATGCATGTTAAGGCTAGGTGGAAATACAATTTCTAAAGGATGTGAGATAAATTTTTTAGACTTAAGTATTAAACTTGGCAGATACCAAGCGCTTTAAGGGGGGGTGTGTATACCAATTACATGGTATACTTTAGATAAAAATAAAAAAAATTAATAAATAAAATTTTATTTTAGAATTGTAAATGGATAGGGAATAAAAAATAGTAAATTTATATTGTAATCCAGCGGCAGGCACGACGCGCTTGGAATCTGGTCTAGACCTGACTTGATGGCAGTGATTGCCAAACAATAGTCTACAGTGGACTCAATATTTTATGTTAGGCGGCGAACCTGCGTTGAGAGAGATTCAAACAGGCCTGCAGGAACAGGAGCGTAGTCGGTGCAGGCCGAGAAAACACGCTCTCCTTCCATTCCGAGTTGAGAAGCGATAGAGTAAAGTCTTTAGTGCGAGTTTAAAAGTAGTGTCGGGCGTAGGATCCGTTGGTATAGATTATTTTAATACCGAACTCCAAGACCTTCACGACCAAAGAGCTAAGTACTTTTGACTGAATTATTAAAATTTTCTAAATTTGAAATTTGAAAATTTAAAGAAGTGAATTAATTTGAAAATTGGAATTGAAAATTGAAATTAACGATCAAATTCTGTTGAGTGTGGACTAATATATATCTAAATTGTAAAGGAGTTATTTTATTTAAAGTCAAAACGTAAAAATTTAATTGAAATTATAGGATTCTAGTTAAAAATTAAGAGCTGCAGGTGCTGCACCATATCCTGTAGGAACTTGTGAAAAATTCCTGTTGAGAACTGTTTAGATTTGTTTGAGAATTTTATTTTAAAGAAGTTTATAATTTTTATTTTATTAGTTTTGAGAAGAAGCCTATTTATTTTATTTTTCATACAAATTTATTCAAGATTATTATTTTATTTTATATTTTATACACACACGTATTTGGAGGACAGTGAGTCCATGTTAAATCGAAAGTGCCTTGCCTAAGGAAGTAGTAATTTTAAACTATTGCTGCAAAACATTTCATTGGTGGAATACAAGGTTAATAATTGAAATTTGGATTGATTTAAATAAACCTGAATATTTCTAAAAAGGTGCAGTTTTAATTTCCACCAGTATCTACTTAAAATCTTATGAGTTCGAGAATATTTAAGGTCATCATAATAAAAACAAAAAATTTTGTATATTAACATTTAGTATACAAATAAGTGCGCCACTCTGCTATATTCTGGTGAACCTTAATAAAATTGAACTTAGTGGTTGTAAATTAATAAGTGGCTTGGATACTGGGAAAATTATAAAGTGTTTAATATTAAACTTTTAAAATGGCACTTAAGGTGGACTTGTTAACCAAGGAGGAATTGGACTATGAAATTAGGTAAAAATAATAAATAATAAGAACTGACACCCCCCCGTCTGGGGATATGTTTTAATTCTATATGAAGCTGCATCAACCAGTGAATGGGCGAGCCAAACACACACAGCCGTGCAGGGCAAAGGTTTTCAGGGACGACCCAACTGATAACAGACCGGACCTGCTATAAACATCCCACAACAACAATCACCGTCTTCCTCGTTCGACCCATTGTGAAGGATTATCTGGATGGACTATCTTTTATGGTAGGACTTAGAATTTGTAAAAAAGGTAGTGGCAATTGGACTCTTAATACTTGCCGTAGTTTAGGTCAAGGTTTCTAATTGGGGAACTTAATTGTTTAAGTTTTCAAAAACAATCTAATAATGTATGGACTCTTTTAAAAAGAATTTATAATAATTAACGCTTGGTTAAAATAACTTGACAACTTGTATGCTGCCACTTCTTATAACTATTATCAAAATTAAATTAAAACAAATAGTATAAAAAAAGGGTTTTTGTAGATTTTATGATGCATGTTAAGGCTAGGTGGAAATACAATTTCTAAAGGATGTGAGATAAATTTTTTAGACTTAAGTATTAAACTTGGCAGATACCAAGCGCTTTAAGGGGGAAGGTGTGTATACCAATTACATGGTATACTTTAGATAAAAATAAAAAAAATTAATAAATAAAATTTTATTTTAGAATTGTAAATGGATAGGGAATAAAAAATAGTAAATTTATATTGTAATCCAGCGGCAGGCACGACGCGCTTGGAATCTGGTCTAGACCTGACTTGATGGCAGTGATTGCCAAACAATAGTCTACAGTGGACTCAATATTTTGTTAGGCGGCGAACCTGCGTTGAGAGAGATTCAAACAGGCCTGCAGGAACAGGAGCGTAGTCGGTGCAGGCCGAGAAAACACGCTCTCCTTCCATTCCCGATTGAGAAGCGATAGAGTAAAGTCTTTTAGTGCGAGTTTAAAAGTAGTGTCGGGCGTAGGATCCGTTGGTATAGATTATTTTAATACCGAAACTCCAAGACCTTCACGACCAAAGAGCTAAGTACTTTTGACTGAATTATTAAAATTTTCTAAATTTGAAATTTGAAAATTTAAAGAAGTGAATTAATTTGAAATTGGAATTGAAAATTGAAATTAACGATCAAATTCTGTTGAGTGTGGACTAATATATATCTAAATTTGTAAAGGAGTTAATTTATTTAAAGTCAAACGTAAAAATTTAATTGAAATTATAGGGATTCTAGTTAAATAAGAGCTGCAGGTGCTGCACCATATCCTGTAGGAACTTGTGAAAAATTCCTGTTGAGAACTGTTTTAGATTTGTTTGAGAATTTTATTTTAAAGAAGTTTATAATTTTTATTTTATTAGTTTTGAAAAGAAGCCTATTATTTTATTTCATACAAATTTATTCAAGATTTATTATTTTATTTTATATTTTATACACACGTATTTGGAGGACAGTGAGTCCATGTTAAATCGAAAGTGCCTTGCCTAAGGAAGTAGTAATTTTAAACTATTGTGCAAAACATTTCATTGGTGGAAATACAAGGTTAATAATTGAAATTTGGATTGATTTAATAAAACCTGAATATTTCTAAAAAGGTGCAGTTTTAATTTCCACCAGTATCTACTTAAATCTTATGAGTTCGTAGAATATTTTAAGGTCATCATAATAAAAACAAAAAATTTTGTATATTAACATTTAGTATAGATAGCAAGACAATATTTGTATTTACATTAAATAATATTTTAATTGTAATATTTATGTTCCATAACCAAAATGTAACTCACACTAAATTCCTGTTCTCAGTCGTAAAATGTATGTACATTTTCTTCATCGTGACAAGGGAAACTCAACTATGACACTAGAAATAACTTAGAACAAAAGAATATTGCATGAGACGTAAGTAGATCCATTTTGACAGAAGTATTTTTCTGAGATCGAGATATTAATATATTTTCTTGATATTAAAAATAAATTAAACTTAAATTTCACAACATAAATATATTAGACCGTTAAATTAAAAATTCTGAAGTAGACGCTTTTTGGTTTTTGGCCGAAGGAGGCTTCTCAGTTCTACGTGTTTACATATTAGTTCATAAACCTCTGATCCTATAACCATGAACACTGAAATAATATTTAATTGATCATATGCCTAATTAAATATGAAAAGTATTATAAAGGACCATCATATAACATCAAATGTGCTTTGATGAAGTAGGCTACGAGCTCTTAAAAAAGCCCAGAAATAATTTGAAGTCATTGGTTATAAGGTTACATTCACGATTTTTTCCAAAAAAACGGCAGGTGGTTAGGAAATCTAAATTAAACCATGAAGTGTTATCCCAACGTGTGTAGGAGATCATCCACCATGAGACTGCAGTTATTTTTATTTATAATTTCATAATAATTTAAAACTAATCTATTGAGGGCATATTAATGTTGCTGTGAACAAAACTTGAGAGTGGGACTAATTACATTAAGTGATGTATTATGTTATTAGGAATGGTTCAGGAGGTTATTTCATTATGACATTTTTCTGGTGGAACGAAGGCGGACATGATATGACCATTCGAAGTTATTAATATAAAATCGTAACTCGTATCTATTTTTTTAAATAATAGAGTGAAATAAAAAATAACATACATGTGTCATGGAAGATTGTAATTGTTATCGTCGCTTTATAACATTAATATCTCAATTCTAAATCAATATCTAAAGTTTAACTATAACTAATTAGTATTGGCTCTTCATAAGCAACACCCAAGATTTTTCGATGTCGTCTAATGTGTAAGATTGGTATCAATAAAGAAGATTACTCTGTCGGTGTCCTTTTTAATGGATATTTTAGATAATTAGGAAATATGACCAGAAATCTCTTGAATATAAAGATGAGGTATGAAACATCTACGTTTTTACTTAAAGAAATTTCCATTTAGGATAAGTTACATCCCAGCTTTATTGAAATAACTGGCTGAATTTTAATAAAACTGTTCTAAATAAGTAATTCCAAATTCCAAAATAATTGACATGCAAAATGTAGTGTAAAGTAAACGTCAAAGAAAGAAAATGTACATTAATGAGTTTATTTAAATTCAATTCAAATTCCAAGACGGTATCTTAAAATAGGATAGTGAAAATAAATCAAACTACTAACTTTCAGAAAACCATACATGTATGGTGAGCTTTATGAACAACGCTACACCTTACAAAGCCAAAGACCGACGATATCAATCAGTTCTATCATCGTTCTGGAGCTCTAGAAGTTAAGGTATTAATGCGGAAAGAGCCTCTAATAATCTAAGAGAAATATCTGTTCATCACTTCTCACGTTGTACGTGTGTATATGTTATGTACACTAAGAAGACACATTTGATATTAAGCGTTCTTAACCTAGGCTGACAACACTGAGAAAACATTTTGTGACATTGTAGGTAGACACTATGGCAAAATAAAATACCTTATTTATTATTAGAGTGCATTTTGCTGGAAATTGTATAATTTTAAAGATAGTTGAAGTAGACTTAAAATTCATCTTTATTGTCTACGTGAAATAGGACAAAAAGTATACTTCATGTTAACAATCTTCTAAAAATTAAATGTTAAACAATGTACTGTAATATTGTTATTGTACATTCTCGGGACGTACTTAAACGATTTGTTGTGTAGACATCCTGAATATGTGTAGACATCCTGAGATTAAAAGATAGTGGGGGATTTAAAAATATAAATGCGTTGTTTTATGGCTGAACTGTTAGTAGAGCCCTACATTCAAACTGTCTTGCAAATTTGGTCATTTCCTAAATACAATTTTTTTCACAATTAAATTGGCAATTTCATATGGTAACTATATACAATTATTTTATTTAGTTTCTTATATATAGTTAAAAGGATGAAAAAGCACAATATTGGCAACGTTGGCAGGTAATGGTACAACCCTTTTTTTCTTTATCTAAAAATAATTTTTAGTTTATGAGGAATTTATTTTAATGATGCATCACAAATTTTTTAATCAAAATCCAACAGTTAAATAACCCTGCACTAATGAGAGCCAGCACAAGAAGTAAGATAACTGCGACAAGTTCCCCCATTACGCGGCACATTTGGAGAGGTTACGGTGGCATAAAGTTTTGAGAACCGTGCTTTACATAATAAATTTTACGATGGCAATTTTTTGAACTTCACGCTATTTTTGATCAATTTTGATTACAAATGTCTGATACCTTAAGGCTGTGTAAAGGTGTTTATTGAAATTTTAATACAATGTAACATTTTTGCTGTGGTATAGTAATTTGTTACTTTCAGTTTTTCAATGCTGAAACTTTGAGGATGAAATATTGTGTTGTCTTATATTGGCACAATTACATGTACCGTAATAATTTTTGTATATATTCCTATAGAAGCCAATATTATCTTGTATTAAGGTACTCTCTCTGTTTTGGCGAACCATTCTATCGCGAGAGGGTTATACACACTCTCGTGAAAATATATATATATATATATATATATATATATATATATAAATAAAACAATGTAGAGCATACAATTTAAAATAAACGGAATGTTATCTATTCGTAAGCTTTCTTTCAAACATATTCACTCTTACGTATCTGATTTTCAACCAAAATTATAACATATGAAAGCATTAAGGAATGTCCTGGCCGAGCTGGATGTGTCGCCCCCGTGAGCCAGGCATGAAGCTAGAGCAGCATCGGTGAGTTGGCATCACTTCTTATTAAAATACCTCTCATTACTATGTTTAGTTGCTTCCTTCCATCTCCAGATTTACGTATTTCGAATTTTATTAATACCTCATTTGATGTTCTTCTTAACTTGTTAATATCAACGTGATTCATACATATTAAGACATGTAGCCTAACTATCCTAGCATAAGGAACACCATTTACTGGTTAATTATTATGTAGATTCTTTAATTTATATATTGACGTGCTACTGTCCTGAAAATCGAGCATCACACAAGGTTTCTAGTTTCTGGACTCCACGTGGTATCAAAATTACACTAAGCTAAAAAAAATCGTATATATCTTACACATTTATGACACAATTATGCATGCTTTAATACTATCTTTAATAAACACCTCTTCAAATTTACAATATTTTCAAATAAAAAGATAAACTAAAACAGCAAAAGACGTATTTAGGCGAATGAACTAAAACAACAAAGGAGTTTTACTATTACAAAATTCTTGACCTTACTGAAGGATAAAAATAATAATGAAGGATAAAGGTTTTCAGATGGAAAAGCGGTTTATCCTTGTTTGCAGAGCAGACACAGGATTTGTCATGTTGAGCGTATATTTCCTTTGACGTGCATTCCAAGAAAGTTAAAAAAATTATATTCTAGCCACTCTGCACCAGATATACAGACTGCTCGACATATTGCTACAGGATTTTTCCGGACATTTGCCATCGTTCAGTGAAACAAGAAATCAGTAATACTACGTTTCGAGATCTGCAATCTGATCTCTTCTTCAGGTAAAGAACTAACCTAATACATAATATTACAAACTAGGTTAAAACAAACAAATCTTACCAAAGCGTTGTGGCACGCCTAAGTCAGGAATCACAACCTACATGTTATTTGTCAACTTCACTAACTCTATAAACATGCACTTAATAAAAAACTATACAAAACACTAATCATTAAAACAGAACTACGGAATACAGGTCACAATACGTCTTCATTCATCTACTAACCACCTACGACTGATGTGCCACAACGCTTTGGTAAGATTTGTTTATTTTAACCTAGTTTGTAATATTATGTATTAGGTTAGTTCTTTACCTGAAGAAGAGATCAGATTGCAGATCTCGAAACGTAGTGTTACTGATTTATTGTTTCACTGAACGATGGCAAATGTCCGGAAAAATCCTGTTTCCTTCACAATCCTTCCATCGTCAAAAATAACCTTCAAACAAAGGATATTGCTACAACCAGTAATTGCATGTTGTAACTGAAGGCTTTTGCTTCCTTTCGGGAGTAGAAGACGCAGCGTAATTTCAGACGGCGAGTTAATGTGTGTGGACGAAACTGACCACACTGTGGAAACTGTGGACGCCACCAATAAATGTCCTCAATTCCGTAGTTATCTCTTTGCCAGTCAGTCGCTCTGCGTAGTTCCCACACAACAATGTTCGTATATACCACACACACTTTTGGGGGACATGGATGTACATATCATGCGTATGTAACAATGCTGACGATCATTATGATTTTTGTATCAACAATTTTATCAATGAATTTTAATTTTAGGTGATCGTTTTTTTAAAGTTAGCAGTGAAACTTATTATCACCTTGGAAATTTTCCCTCTCAAAACTAATTTCAATGAGAATAGAAAGTTCGGTGAAGACCAATTGTGTTACTAAACTCCAAGAAGCTTTTGCTCTTTATCAGCTGAGTGAATGACTTTATCTGAAGTTAGTTCACAAACAAGTTGAAAGCAGAACTCTATATTTCTGCCACTGCCCTGAAAAACGGCCATCACACGGAGCACCAACAAAGTTTCTTGTTTTTGAAGTCAAAATTACATTAAGCTAGAAGTCGAATATTTAAAACCCATTCGTTACTAATTACGGACGAACTATAATTAGTAGATATATTTTCAAGTTTTAAATATTTTTAAATAACTAGAAAACTAAAACACAGAGGCTGTATTTTAGACACTTTAACTAAAGCAACAAAGGATTTTCCTTATTACAAAACTCAGGACTTACTGAAGGACAAAAACAAAGGTTGTCAGATGGACAAGCGGTTTATCCTTGTTAGTAGAGCAGTGACAGGATTCCTGCTACTCATCTTGAGCGTACATTTTCTTTGATGTTCATTCTAAGAAAGTGTCCACAAAAACAAAATTTTCTGCCAGCTACTGAATATTTACAATACTGTATAATTTGTGGCATATAAATTGGCTGAGCGTTAGCGAAGTCTATTACTAGTGGAGCTATAAGATTTGCATGCATGTCTGTCTATATGTCTGTTGGTCCACACGATATTTCGAAAACAAACTATGAACGTGAAATTTTATATATATATATATATATTTTCATAAACATTGAATCGCAAAAAGTACTTGCTCCGCCGGGACTCGAACCCGGATCTCTCACTTTCCGGGTGAATGTGCTATTACCCATACGGCTATTGCCATTTATACAAATTTAATGAATGTATATATTTACATATATATATATATATATATATATATATATATATATATATATATATATGTTTTTTTTTTTAGGGAGAGGAATTACGCACACAGGTGGCCAGCCTGTAGTGTGGGACTCCCTTAAAAACGGATTTACCCACTAAAAAACCTCCTATACTCTTTAGGATTCTAACCTGGGATTGTTTATCTCATTACATCAGGCTTAAAATTAAACTTGGCTTAAGCCATTGGGGCTCGCTTCCTATCCAGCCGCTCGGTCAAGGGATCTGGGCCATTTCGCGGTTCAGATTGGGTTTCTTTTCCAGGAGGATGCCCCGGACGAACTGTGACAAACAATCCCAGTTCCCCTCATCCTCCATAATCTTTTCGCAGACCGTGTCCACCGAAAAAAACACCGAGTTTTCTTGTGGCCTCCAGGCGGGGCCTTTCCCAACGCGGACAGCGGGAGAAGGTGTGTTCCGCGTCGTCGGGAACGCCCGGGCAGTAGATGCAATGCGGTGAACCGGTCTTGCCTATCCGGTTCAGGTACGGCTTGAAATTGCCGTGACCTGTCAGGAACTGCGTGAGGTAGTAGTCCACCTCGCCATGCCGCCTTTCGACCCATGGTTGAACCTGCTCGATTAACTTAGCAATACTGAGTTCGATAATGGTGCATATTACTTAATTAGATGTGGATGAGCGCTAGCAAATTTTGCATCAGCCTTCGACTAAACCCATGATGGAAATGACAAAATAACAGAGTAAATAATTTGCAAACAAACTGAGTTCAAGCATATGCTACTTTAACTTTTAGCTGTGTGGCGAGTGAGGTAAATATTTCTGTTTCTTATCATTATCAATGGTCCCACCTTTTATAATAAAATTCAAGTCTGCTATGGACCTGAAATTTTGCATTGAACCTTAACGAAGCCTGTTACGTGACACATCGTGTAGAATAATCCTACTTTGTAACTTACCACAATGAACACTTCTGATTAAACAAATTGATGAAATTATTTAGTAAATTGTAATTTAGCTGGATAGTAATTGTTATATATTTTAAGACTTTGACTGTAGCAGACGTCATAGTGCAGTGCTGTAATGTAATTATATTACTTATGATCACTCAGTATATAGCCGCAATTAAGGCGTTAAAACAGATACACGACTTACCTTTTCTGATCATTTATGCATAATCAATTACTAACGTAAAACATCCTGAGTTAAAAGCTTAAGAATTATTGAATAATCATATAAATCACAGAATCATACCAGGGCCAATACATGTCTAAATCTGGTGGGTTGATTCATAAATACCTAATTAGAAAGTTGAATATTTTTAACTTTAATAATTATAAGATATTTCATTAGCACTTCGTGGATTCCTAACGTGAAGATGGTTTTGTTTTTCCCGAACGTTCTGAAGTGAACTTGATATTAGTTTAAAGCAAGTTCTGTCGTCGATGGAGCAGTTACGGTGTATTATGGATAATAAGTAAAATTGTATCATTATTGTCTTCCCCTAGTGATATTCTTGTGCATTCATCGGTTGTACTCTTTTTATATAAAACCTAACTCAGACTTTTCAACATAACTCGATAAAATTTGCTGCATCGGAAGGAGAAGACCATACCACGTATTTTTTGCATAAATTGCTTTATTTTATATATATGTTTGGTTTAAGATGTCATCTGTAAGATCTTATCTTTTTCCCTCATTTTGGGGAATAACTTTCAGAAAATAATTGAAGCTTTATAATGACACATTTGTGTTTTTTACTGAAATTTCATAATATTTCAAAACATGTAAGGGACACGGACAAAATTTTACGGATATCGTAAGATTTTGATACAAAAAAATAATATTCCTTAAACTTTGTAAAGTCGATACATGTATTAGAAAAGCTCAAACCGATGACGAAGCAAGATTATATATTGGTATCGACTTTAAGATTATTATACTACGGAAAACTTCCTTAATCTTTGTGTAGCTCATGCAGGTACTATAACAGTTTAAACAGCTATCGATGCAAGATTAGATAATGGTATCGAGTCAACGTCACATTCCCCAAGTTTTAAGTGATCGTAATTCAAGTGGAAGTTTCCCATTAAAAGTTGTGCCTTCAGAGTTCTGACTAATCACAAACCCATATGTTTGGCTCCATGTAAACCGTAACGTGTGACAGTATGAAAACTCTTGTAATAGTTCCTTAGTACACTAATAAGGTAAGGTGTGCCATAGCATTAATATTTCATTAGCAACATTGCTGATACATACCAGAAAATAATAAGGAATATAAGGCAAATTTATCTTCTTGCATTCACTTATAACATCGGTACTTAAATAACCATTTTGTGTTTGCCATAGATTTAAGATTACAGTAGTTCATGAGCTTATTGCCTTCAAATGGCTTATTTTTACAAATAATTACTTTGTATATGTTTTAGTGACTAAAGTATTTCTGGAGCTACCAAATTATCCTTTAAAAATCTATCCAAATGATAGACAAAGTACTTCCTCTGAATTTAATTTTAAATTTGTAGGATTAGCTTGTTGAATATATCTCAGTATAATATCTGCATCCCACCTTTACTTAACCTAATCATGTAGATAAAAACATATCCGTTTTAGATTAAAAAAAATTTGATTTTTATAAAGTTTTGTAGATAAATAATTCACTATTCGCATAAGTTCAGTATAAACCTTACTTGGTTATTCAGGGACGAAAATTTGCATGGCTAACATTTTGCGACTATATATGATTTGGTAGTAATTTCTTTAAAAAGACCTTATCAAGCTAAAACTCTAGAAGAAGAAGCCATAAAACCATTTTAAAAATATTATATTTCCCTAAAAATCAGAAAGAGACAGACGATTAACTAAGCAATATAATAATATCATATGTACAACATTTTTTACGTAGCGAAACAAATAGGCCAATAAAAACACTCACGGTCGTCTATGCTTGCTCACGTCTAATTGTTTAGTCACAACATCTAGTCATGCGTAATCACCACACTGTACTGTTGTGTCGTGTAAGTGTAGTTACACCGCAGTGTACTAATCAGGCCACCACAAACACTCATGACCGCCCATGCTTGGTCACGACTAATTATTTAGTCACAACATCTAGTCGTACGTAAATCACCACACTGTACTGCAGTGACGTGTAAGTGTAATTACACCGCAGTGAACTAATCAGGCCACCACAAACACTCATGACCGACTATGCTTGGTCACGTCTAATTATTTAGTCACAACATCTAGTCGTACGTAATCACCACACTGTACTGTTGTGACGTATAAGTGTAATTACACCGCAGCGAACTAATCAGGCCACCACAAATACTCATGTACGCCTGTGCTGGGTCACGTTTCAGTGTTTAGTCAGAACATTAGTCATGCATAAATCATCGCATTGTATTGTAGTTTCTTGTAGCTACGCCGTAGTGTACGTACTAATCGAACTTTCAGAAACACTCACTGTCGTCTATGTTGGGTCACGTCTCATTGTTTAGTCACAACATTAGTCGTGCATAAATCATCGCATTGTATTGTAGTTTCTTGTAGCTGCGCCGTAGTGTACGTACTAATCGAACTTTCAGAAACACTCACTGTCGTCTATGCTTGGTCACGTCTCATTGTTTAGTCACAACATCTAGTCGTGCATAAATCATCGCATTGTATTGTAGTTTCGTTGTAGCTACGCCGTAGTGTACGTACTAATCGAACTTTCAGAAACACTCACTGTCGTCTATGTTGGGTCACGTCTCATTGTTTAGTCACAACATCTAGTCGTGCATAAATCATCGCATCGTATTGTAGTTTCTTGTAGCTACGCTGTAGTGTACGTACTAATCGAACTTTCAGAAACACTCACTGTCGTCTATGTTGGGTCACGTTTCATTGTTTAGTCACAGCATTAGTTCTGCATAAATCATCGCACTGTATTGTAGTTTCGTGTAGCTACGCCGTAGTGTACTAATCAAACTTTCAGAAACACTCTCTGTCGCCTATGATGGGTCACGTCTCATTGTTTAGTCACAACGTCTATAACTGCATAAATCACCGCTCTTTACTGAACTGTTGTGTCTTGCATCTACAACGTAATTTACTTTAGAGAGTATTGTGTACCTAGGGAAACCTTCTTCTGACTAAATTTGGTATTCCATAGCATGATCAAAATATCTTAAGATTTTGTCTAGCCAATTTATTGACACCAGTGTTACCCGGAAACCTTCATGAATTACTTACATGCTTAGCGTCAATGCAACAAATATTTGTGTCTAAAAGTTATTGCAGCTGTTTTTTTGTAGAACCATGAATGAATTTTGTTCCGGCCAATATAATGCTTTCTCCTGCAATTTTTCAGTGCGTTTCCTCTAAAATTGCTGGGAAAGAATATTTTTGTATAAATCGCTTGTACAAATTTAGAAAAACGTAAATAAATTTGTATTTTAAATATAACTCGAGACGTATTTTGGTCGAACTTAAGTAAGAAATATTTATCTATAAGATTGTCAGACGATGTAGGTTTTTACATAAAAACTACAAATAAATTTTGTACATGTGGTCAAATAAATGTCCATGAAGCATTAGACTTAAGAAAACAAATTGGTTCCGAATAGTTGCAATACTAAGAAGGATGCAATTTACTCATATGAGGTGAGGCACAACTCGTGTATGAGTAATCAAGACAGCACACTGCTCTTGAGCAGGTGTTCATGAATAATGTATGAGGTCTAGCTACCTAGATATGTAATTATGGGTCTCTGTCTGACAAATATATTTGCTTTTTCCTCTATACACCCCATTCTTTAGAGCTTGTTATATTCAAAATTCATACTTACGAGAAAAACTCTCGATCTTAACACGATTTGGTTCTTAAAGTTACACAGATATCGTTTAAATAAACATTTATTTTGTTTTAAATTAAAGATGAGGTACTTTTTATTGATATTTTTATTTCTTATGGGCCTTAAGATAACATTTTGTGTCCGAATTCTTGCCAATTCCAGAAATTTATAACTTAATAGCCTTCTAATATTTACGTTCTAATATAACAATTACGTTCATGTAACCAGCAATAAAGTGTTATTCGCTCTAAATGTGTCATATATTAATTATATATTGTATATTATTTTGTAGAGATATATACAATATAAGATGAAAATATTATAAAAACCTTACATATCTCCTGATACAAGAGTGAAGAGATTAAAGTAGTGAAATGGCCTTCATGATTACCACATTAGGTTAGAATACTTCCTTTTTACACTCTTATTTATTAACTGTTGACAATATATGGTTTAAAAGATACTAATTATGCGCATTTGTGTGCATACTGTTTAAATTTAAAAACTAAGAAGTACGATGGGGCACTAATTTTTTTTTTGATAACCAATAAAAATATCAAAGAAAATACAAAGCAATGCCTATTAATTAAATGTTAAAAATTAGGCAGTATTTTTTTTAATTTTAAACATGTAATAACGTAAAATGTTCTTATTTTAAAATTGTTCTAATGGGTCTGAAAGAAAAATGGCCGCCAAAAACAGCTGGGTCTTAAGGTTAAATTTACAGAAATCATAAAAACAATTACAAACATTGGGCTTAGAAAGAAGCAGGAAGTATTTTTTGGATGTTATGGCCAATAATATAAATATCCACCCTATATTTTATGATTTGGAAAATCGTGTTTCTACCGTAACGATCGCCATAAGGCCTGTAGACAGTGTTGAGTGATTGGTCTTTCTGTTCTGACCTACTGTATTCTTTAATTCAGTTTCAGTAGTTGTTGTTTTGGTTTTATTAAGTCGATGTCTTAAAGAAAGCGTGCATGGAGTTGACAAACAACGTTTATATTGTGATTCTTAAGTGCGTCCTATAACGATCTGATATTATTAGTTTATTTTTATCGAGATGGTAGTTATGTGTTAGGTTAGTTATCCATTAGAAGATATTCCTGATCCAAATTATCTAATTAACAGTACAAATAAATAGGACTTTAAACGAATAGGATTATATTGTTTTGATGAGGATGTCTTGCAATGAAGGGAATAGTATATTACTACTATAGCTTTTGCTACATAGTCTAAATTAATATATAGTAAACAAATAATTATGGGAGAGAATATTTAGGAATTTAATTTAGAGTATGGCTTTTACATCTATAATGTAAATGCATGCATGTGTTTATTTATTTATTTATTTACATTCCAACGGCAATACACCAATTTGCACTTTACAACACGTTGATGGCTCATCTTAAGAATAAAACAAAACAGCAAAACTTAACGAGTAAAACAAACAATTGGATATAACAATAGCTATGCTACAAAATGCTTAACTGTCTATATGTACTGTTATGCACACATGTAATGCAATGCCTTACAACTAAATCTGACATTGAATACTTAAACACTTACACAACGAAGAAATCCGACAACTCTGCCACAAATGCTAATAATACGGTGACTATAAAGTACTACGAATTAGATAACACAATTAACAAGAACAACGGACTTAATAATAACTATAACAAGGAAAAAAATCAGAGCAATGAATAACAAACGAATAAATAACAACACCATAGAATAACAAAACTATAGAGAATGTGATTAATAACAAAAATGAAATTGCAATAAGACTATGATTATGACTAGAAGAGATGTCTAATGCAGGTCTGGGCTGGAGTCCGCAGCAATGCATTTGACGGCTCGAAGGGATGTGGAGAAAAAATCCACAGACGAGCTAATGTCGTTGCCGAGTCGCATCAATCGTGAAATGGGGCTATGTCGGAGGTAGTTCCTGGGTGCATGACTCAGCTCGAACAAATGCTGCTGCCTTGTTCCTGTGGGGATGCGAAACCGGATCATCTCAAGTAGGCTGAAGCAATTGATCTGACAGTTTATGAGCCTGTACAGGAAGGAGATATCAGCAACTCTTCGTCTGCACTCCAGACTCCGAAGACCGTACGCAGCCGACAGCTCGTCCACTGAGACGTCAAAGTACCTCATCCCAGAACGGCATCCCAGAAATCGCACAAAGCGTCTCTGCACTGACTGGAGCTGTTTGATATGTCCATGTTGGTATGGGGACCAGACCACAGAACAATACTCCAACAGCGGGCGAGTAAGTGTCCTGAACATAAGGGCAGCAGCGCCGGTACTCAGCCCGTGTTTAACTGTCCGGATAATCAAACCCAATGGCCTTGAGGCTCTTGAGCAAATGTGGCTGATGTGGGAGCCAAATTCGAAATACGAGTCGATTATATCACCTTGTGTTCAGTTCAGTTTGTTACATTGTTTCGTTATGTAGGAAAAACTACCAAACCGTACACTATAAATACTGATTCTGCAGAATTCAAAATAAACCCATCCAAAAATAGATGAAGAGAACTCAAATTTATTTTATAATTCATTTTTTTATGGTGTGTACGTTTTATTACAGAAAGTGTATTTTTCATCACTTGAGAAATTATAACATTCAAACATAACTTTTTCTTTGAGGAAGTATATCCAGAAGCCTGAAAGCTTAGTGTATATTTAAGTATTTATAATTGTAAATATGAGACTATAAATGCATAAATATATCAAAGTTACAGTCTACAGATAAGATTTTCCTCAAAATATCTTGCAACATCATAACATTAAATTTTTATTCATTAATATATGAAGAAAATTAAAAAATAAAATCGCATATTATTTATATAATCTTAATTTGTGTGCAAATTTATTTATTCAGCTATTTTCCGTTGCCATCATGGGTTAACTATAATACCAATGCAACATTTTCTAGCGCTCATCTATATCTAATGAAGTCAAATACGCCATCTTCGAACTTAGTATTGCTAATATATAAATAATGCTTGGTTCAAAATTTAACTTGTTTTTGTGTGGAAACTTTCTTGGAATGCTCGTCAAAGGAAATGCACGCACAAGTTGACTTGCAGAAATCCTGTCACTGCTCTACTAACAAGGATAAACCGCTTGTCCATATGACAACCTTTGTTTTTGTTCTGCAGTAAGGTCCTGAGTTTTGTAATAAGGAAAAATACGAGTACTTTGATGCTTTATTTAAGGCCTCTAATACGGCCTTTGTTTTTTAGTTTATCTGATTATTTCAAAATATTGCCAAATTAAAGAGATATTTACTAAAAATAGCTCACGCGTAATTCGCAACGAATGTGTTCAAAATCTTCGACTTCTATCTTAATGTAATTTTGACTTCAGAAACAAGAAACTCTGTTGGTGCTCCGTGTGATGTACGTTTTTCAGGGCAGTGACAGAAATATAGAGTTCTGCTTTCAACTTGTTTGTGGACTAACTTCAGATAAACTCATTTAGTTAGCTGAGACGAGTAAAAGCTTCTGGGAGTTTAGTAACACAGTTGGTCTGGAAACGACCTTTCTGTTCCCATCGTGTTTAGTTTTCAGAGCGACAATTTCAAAGGTGATGATAAACGTCATTGAAAACTTTTTTCAAACTATCACTTTTAATTAAAATGCACTGCTAACATAGTTGATAATAAAATCATAATGATCGTCAGCATTGCCATATACGCGTATGTACATATTGAGCCATTGTATGTTGGGATATTTGGTGACATGTTGATGTCTTCCAATATTTAATTATTATTAGACAATGCTTATTGTAACCACCAAAAAATTGTGCCGTATATACAAACATTACTTTGTGGAAACTACTAAGAGATAACTACAGAATTGAGGAAATGTGTTAACCCACTTCAGTTTAGTCCACGCACATGAACTCAACGTCTAAACGTACATTGAGTCTACTCCCAAAAGGAAGCATATGTCTTCAGTTAACCGGGAGCACTCGCGCTATTAGATTGAATCTAACATAATTTTTGTGTTATATAACATTTTTTTATTTGTTATCTTACAACACTGAACCCTTAATTTATGCTTCTATGGGAATGTCTGCAGCATATTGCATCATGTTTAGACATTAGAAGTTGCTGGGGTGGGGCGTCATGGTGGGTGGGTGGACGCTCCTTGTGGGTTATTAGTTTCAACCTAACAGCGCGAGTGATCGCGTCAGCCCGATGTTAGGAGCGATCTAACGGCGCGAGTGATCGCGTGTCTGCCAGTTTAAATCCATCAGTTTAGTGATTTTTCTTTTTTTTTCTGTTTGCTTTTGAGTTATATTTCGTAGATTGCTCTTTTATGACTTTACAATTATTGCAATAATGAAGACCATGAAAAAGCCGTTCTTAGTTGGTTGGAGGATGTTAGATTCGATCTAAGAACGCGAGTTCTTGCGTAACTTCTTGTAGCGCGAGTTCTCACGGGTTAAAACCTGCAATCACCGGTTGTAGTAACATGTAGAGCAGTCATCTGGTGCGGAGTAAACATAGCGACTAAGTGACGATCACCAGACAATGATAGAGACTTATATGTATGTTGTAGTAAATAGCAACGGAAATTGTTACAAAGTTCCACGAATTATCATAATCCGGCAATTATTTACGTACTGATTGCTCCTCAATGATTATACACTGATTTTGACATATTTTCCTAACTACAGTACAGTTTAATACGGCATGAAGTTTGACTATTCATTTATCCAACACTCAACCGAACTCAAATCCTGCTCGCTGACCTACAATTACAGATACTAATATGATTAAAGATTTTATTGTTTCTTTATGGATATTTAACTAACAAAAATTTAATTTATCTTATTTCTTAATATATATTGTATATTGGAGCCTTATATGTTAACTAGTTTTCAGGTATATTAATAAAACTGGCACCTTTTACAAATTGCCAGAAAATTTATAATGTAATTTATTTCATTTAGGTTTAATTTGTAATTTTAAATATAATTTTCCTTGCTCAAACTAAATATAAATTACGTATTATAATTGATTATGTAATTTTCCTCTTTATTATAAAACTCTCGTGTCACGGTGTCCGTTTCACTCTTCGGAACCACTGAACCGACTTAAAAAAAGTTTTTCAATATGTATTGTTTGGTCAAAATTAAAGTGTAGCATAGCTTTTAACTCGATTAATAACCACCATTTTTAATCTGAATGTAAGTTTTTTTATAGATAAAGAGTTTGAATCCACTTCTAAGGCCTGTTAAATGTAACCAAATTTCCTGTGGAAATATAGGTTTATGGCTGTACAACCATATGTGTAATCAATTTAACCACAGTTTTTTATTTTCTTACATTTATAGTCATGAAAGTAAACAGTAAGTTATATAGTAACACTATTTCTTATACTAACCTTTTCTGCAACCGCTGCTTAGCATAGAGAAAAACAATCCTGATAAGAAAATTAAAAATTGTAAAAAATATGTTTTAACTGTACATTTCAGCAAATTTGAATACTGCAGTGTTTTTTTTAGCACTGCAATGTTGATATAAAAGACATAGTTAATATCTACCTTATACTATAAATTAAAAAATAGTTTTAAACCTATTTTATCTTACTTTTCTATTTTTCTTACTTGTTTGTATTTTTGCCAATGGCACAGTGTAGCGAGTACAATGGTTATCGCAAGATAACCAGATCAAGTAACGTCGAGCGTGGCTACTGCTTGAATGGGTGACCGCTGAGCGACTCTGTCCTTGCAAGCAGCCCAGCCTGCACGGTCATTGGTGGTGGTTGGGAAGTCACATTAAGCCGTTGGTCCCCAGGTTGTGTTAGTCAGAGCTTCTTAGCCCTAACTTCGCCTGGTAAAATAAGACACCTTTACTTTACTTTGTATTTTACTACAGTATTATAGAAGAAAGGTACTAAGTTCTGTGTTTGTGTATATATAGCATTCTTGATCAGGACACCAAGCCAAATTAACCATCGAACAATAAATGCAAAGACCAGACTACATTAGAATGGCCATAAACACAGACTTATATAATCACAAGAAAAAGGAAATTAAACTTAATCAAATAAATGAAACTGCAGTAAATACCACTTAATCAGTTTAAAAAGTGTCCTTAAAAAGTAGTACCTATCAAACAGGAACCAGGCTGGACCTCTGATTGTACAAACAAGAGGACGTGACTACACATAGCCCAGGGCTGAGTGCGAGAGAGTTCCTAAATTACGGGAGTTTATGGTCAACATGGTGTCTACATGGAGTATGTGAAATACATGATTTCAATAACAATTAGGTTCAAGGCCATTAAAATATATGCCCACATAACGACAATTAATTACTGAATAAATAGCATACACATTGTTTAACAACAATATACAAAAATACTTGCTAAATTATAGCTAATAACGTTCTTTATATCTATTTTTTATTTTACTTTTCACAACAATCTTATATTTTGTCCTCCAAAATTTATTAAAATCAAAATTTATTAGTTTAAGTTTTGAACATATATAATATAATTGTTATAAATAATTGACAATACCCGCGTGTATTGGTGGTTTACACAGACTCACACTACGACAGCAAAGAAATCAACGTGCGCATGCGCCAACTTTTACAACAGCTGCTATAGCTAAATATGTATTATTCTTTTCCGTACGTCTTCAACGTTTTACATTGTCGGTGTGCTTAATGTGTATATATTTGCTAATTAATAAACATTAACTTGATTATTAATCTTCTGACTATTTATTTACAACAATAATAATAATACAATATATATAATATCAAAAATGGATGGAAAACGCACCATCCTAATAGCACAAGGTGAGACTAACTTTGCTATCTGATAGCATTGTTTAGGTCTGTAAGGTAATTTTGGAGTCTGTATTGTAACAATTGTATATACTAGTATGCATATATCTAATTTATTTATATTAGTATGCATATATCTAATTTATTTATATTAGTATGCATATATCTAATTTATTTACTTATAATATATTTTCTTACTTTAATATTTTGATTTTTTGCAGAAAATGTTTAAAGATAGAAATTGTTCTTCATCTATACAAAGCTCAAATTCAACTCAAATATTATATTTACACATAAAATTTAGTCGTGGCTGCTATTTTTTATTTAAAAAATATATTTCCTAACAATATAGCTATATGAGCTGTGAACAGGGTTATGTATCAACGTAAAAATGGTGTGTTGAAATTATTTATATTTTTTATCAGTTTTAACAGTATTCCACTTATAACAGCAAGCAAGATTATGGTTTTTGTAGTTAAAAAAAATTATAATTAAAAAATGTTGGTTTTTATTGTAACTAAAGTAGCAAATTAAGTAAATATTTCTTCCTCAATATGAATTGTTACTTTCTATATCGTAACATCAAAAAACATGAAATAAATTAAATAATATGTCAGCTCAAGCTACTTTCTAAATTTAATTTAATTTTTCTAAACTAAATTTGAAATCCATTGTATAGGAAATAGCCATATGCCGACCATAAATGTGTGACGGATGATATACGTGGCTGACCACGCAGTTAAAGTGAAATATTACCTGCAATACGAGGTTGGTACGTTGTGAAATATTACTATATTATTTTGATACTACTTTAAGTCCTCATAATAAGCGTGATCAAGTTTTAGGGAAGTTTTGAAATATTGACAAACATGATTTAACAAAATAGTTTACCTCTGACCATAAAATAAACAACTGTGTGCAAATAACTCTTTGTAATATAAGTTCAATAGAATATTTCACAACAGAAAACATTAAATCAATCATCCAGACACGTCATACGAATTTCAAAGTCCAAACAGATAACAGCGCAATGAACATTATTTATTTATAATTTTTATTTCATTAATTTATATTTGTTTAAATGTGGATTTTGGTGATTTATTGTTTCAACGGACAATGGAAAGTTCCCAGGAAAATCCTGTTTCCTTCACAACATCATTTATTGACACTAATCATTCCTAATAACTTTTTTTTAGAGAGTATTATTTCTATATCAAATTATTAAAACACTTTTGGGTCCATTAATCAGTTTAAACTATTACTACTCTTAAATGTTTAGTTTTATTGCATAGCCGCATCGGTGAATCAAGTTCTATATTGGCTTGATCTGATCAATATGAGCCATCCTCTTATTTAATGGTACTCGTGATTGTGGCTAGAAAATTAGTGTGAATATGGTAGGTAATATTGGTATTGTTGTACCTTAGGACATTTAAAAAAAAATCAGATAACTATATACAGTATATCACTGGTACTACTTAAAGTTGAGGAAACATAAATAAACTAGTATTTATCTATTGCTCCTTTCTCTATGCTTATATTAATTAACATATCATACGATTAAGGTTAATATTACTTGTATGCATTGTTCTTAATAATACCAGTAGCGTACAACAAAACTTTATAATACTCTTTCCATGTGGTTTTCAGTGTCTCGAACAGTAAAATACTTTAAGATTCATCCAATAAGGAAACTATGCCAAAGTTAGTCAAGCTCTATGTACATAAATCGTAAAATTAATGTAAAAGTGTTTCTAATCTTACAATTTTTACTTTAATGTTTAACAAAATTTAACTATGTTATTTTTGAAACGTTTTATATCGTTCCGAAAAACTAGTAAATGCAAAGATGTTAATGTATAATCATAAAAATGTATGGCCATAATAAATATGGCCAAATATATTCTTTGTTGCGCTCATTTAAAAATGAGAAAATAATTCAAAACTAAAAACTAAATATTACAATTTAACGATAAACATAGGTTACAATAATCATCTTGATGTTATTGTGAAATATTTTATAATTGGATAAGCTTTAGCCTAGATTGTATGATTTATTCGCAGAAAAATCTCGAGAATCAAACGAGCTCCACATTTGAAGCCTGTTATACGTGGTGACGTACTCTTACCTTGTTGGGAAAACGATATAACATATACATTTTTATATGAGAGTAAACCCTTTTCATCCATCTATTTATATAAGACTAAACCCTTTTGATCCAATCAGACAAAGTCATTCTCATATCCACAGTTATTGGCATATCGGCTAGAAGTATAGCAGCTTTTAGGTATTTGATTTAGAATTTGACAGTTCTCTTTGAACAATCCATGATTGTATGCAAACTATATATCTGTTGTTGACTGCACTAATTTTACTTTGAGTTAAGGGTATGATTGCATTCGTAAGCAATGTTTAGGAGTTACTTAGGACACACATGGCTGTAATTTGAACTGCAACCATAGTGGTGAGTTAAACAATGTTTATATAATTAAGAAAATAAAATATAACGGTTTTTGCTTTTGTTTTAAAAAGGAATGCATGATAAAAATAGTCCATTTAGTACTATTAGAACTATTTTAATGAATTAAAATTAATTTGAACCAAAAAGATAACGTATTATTTTTATTACTTCCAAAATAGTTTTAAAAATATTAGAACCGCATTGGAGATAACTTTGAAGATTCATTGAATTTGGTCTTAATTTGAGGTTACAGTAAAATATTTTATTATGTATTGCAAAATGATTGCGACAAACTGGATTGGCCCCTTTAAAGTTTAAACCATTTTAAATACTACCATACGAATTGGGATGGAACAACGGAATATATCTCGAATAAAATATGTTCAAAGGGATTTACATATTAAACTAGAAACTCATCCTCAAAGTTAACCTGTAGTTCAATAGAGACCACTTTCTTCACTATGCTTTCTGCATTTTTATTTTAGTCTATGTGGGACATTATCAATAATTTAAGTTAATTTATTTATAAATTGAAAGGTGGTGTCATTACCAACATTTTTCACTGGGTAAATCGTAGGTTGTCATCAAATGTTTTCCTGTTTCTATTGTGACAACATTTTTTTCCTAAAGATGTCTTTTCAAAACAAGGCCAAAATGTTTTAACGTCAACCTTTCTCCGTTTCTGAAGTCTAAACTTACATGGTAGTAATCAAATCGGCCACGAAATGTTAGGAGTGTGACTTTTAGCTTACAAAATATAATCTCGTAAATTTTCCTTAACAACTTGATTTCATTCTTATCTTTTTCTATTTGGATTTCAAGTTAACGAAATAAGCTGAAGTTTTTGCAGTGCGTGTGATTGATTGCGTTTATATATTGCGTTCGGTGTTCATAGTATCCTAAAATTGTAATTAAGTATTTTGATGAGACAATGTGTACCTTTACCTAGTAATTTTTAGTTAGCAACGGAACCAGTTTACTTTGCTAGGAACCAACCTTTCAGATTTACCATTATTAAAAATATAGTTTTTGTAAATTTTAATTTTTCGTAATGAAAATCTTAAATGCGATATAAATTCTAAATTTTATTCTACTTTTTAAACACCTCACAGTTTCATTAAAACATTAAAATATTTTGGAGCAATCAGATCTATTCATTTGATTCAAAACATGACTTTTACATTAATTTCTTTACACATGTCTTACGGTCTGTTGTTCTGTAGTATGATAAATGGTGCAGGTCCTTGGCACTATTACTATCGTAAATATATTGTTGCAAAACAAAAATTAACATATTCTTATACAGTAAGTTATTTTTGAGACACAATGAGAATAGTCAAACAAATTTAGAGTCACTCCTTCGTCCAATGTCTACATATTGATGGCTTCGTGGAGGAAGCATTACTAAAAATATGTAAATAGTGACTAAAACAAGACAATTACTTTTATAGGTTTAGTCTCCACGATTGCCCAAACACATCTCACCTTTGCAAGAAACTGAAAATCACTCACTAATACATGAAATAGCTAGGAAATAGGTTAAACATGATCAAAGTAAGTGACAAATAGCTATTAATAATAATTCATGCATGATAGAGAATTATTAAATAGCTGAGATGTAAATACAACAATATTTATAGCCGATATATGTGGCTAGAAATCCAGAGCGGCTTAAAGTATGCCAAGTTATAACTTTCTTTTTTACATTGAGATGAACTAAAGTGAGATAGGGAACTAAACTACGAGTCGCCTGCATCTCGTAACCAGTCATGTGAAGCTAGGCATGTAATTCGATACGTATCGGTAAACCTCTTCCTCGGTAAGTTCCAAACTATTGGCAACAGATAATGTTAACATTATACTACAACCGTAAATGCTTCTTATCTTTGCATTAAACTTATATCCCTCCTACTTCTTAATTCTTGTTCGTACGAGTCTAAGTACATCTCGATACTGTATAAATAGAAAATACTGAATTAGTACTTAACATATTGTAAGTAAGTTAAAGAAATATAGTCAATGTTGCAGATTTTTAGGTTCACACCACGCCAAACAATGTTTTACGGAATAAAAATATTTAAACCATGATTTTCAGAGCCATCTTCAGTTAAAAAGTGGTTAGAGTATATATTGGTTGCAGGTAAAAGAGGTTACAGGGGGGGGGTCCGGGGGACAATGGAGGACACGGAAAAAAACAGGTTCTCCACAGTATGGCTGACTTGCTGTTTACAACTAAAAAACATTTTCCAAATTCCAAAATATTTGTAAAAAGCGTTCTCATTCGATCAGATATTGGCTACAAAGCTCTTTTTGATTTTAACAGTCAGCTTGAAATAATGTGTCACAACTTTGGTGTCACATTTGTGGAGGCGAACTGTTGGGTTGCGAGGCGAGATCTTGGCCGGGATGGCAGACACCTAAACAGGAGAGGTGTGGCGCGGCTGGCGGCACTCTTTGAGGCTGTGATGGACTGAGCATTCTGCGACAGTATACCCCTTAAGCTCAATCTCTAACTCACAGACACCTCCGATTCCGGGAAACGGGCAGTAAGAGGGAGCAATTTTAGATTGGCTCATGTCAATATGCACTCCCTCAACACTGGATTTGATGAACTCCATGCCCTTGTGCAAGATTTCGATTTTGAGGTAATTGGTGTCACTGAGACATGGATTGGCCCTTATACTCCTTCTCTCAGTTACGAGATGCCGGGTTATACTTTTTTGAAAGCTGACCGCAGTCTGCAGCCTGGTGGTGGCGTTGCTGTTTACATCAAGGACTGTCTTAGATTTGAGCGAGTCGAGCTGACCGAAGTTGACCCTAGTATTGAACACATTTCGTTTATTGTCAGAATGAGAGAGTGTAAACTAGGGGTTGCCATCGTCTACAGACCGCCTGATGTGAACTACACTTGCCTAAAATCTCTGTTCCAGTCTTTTTTTGTGGACATGGCTGTTGAGGTTAACTCTGTCGTCTGTTTTGGTGACATCAACGTTGATCTGATGTCCAATACCTGCAGTGCTGCTGGCTACCTTCGTCGTCTGATTAAGTCTTACAACGTTGTACAGCACATCAGTGAGCCGACTAGAGTGACAAGCACTTCAGAAACATTGATTGATCATCTGATTGCTGACAAAGCTACCAAAGTAGAAAAGTGTGGAGTTATAGACACATCAAGTATTATTGATCACCGAGGATTGAGAATAACAGACCACAGACTCATATATTGTGACTTAAGATTCGAACAAGAGAAGACTCAGGTCAAGTTGATAAGCTACAGAGATTACTCCAAATTTAATTTGAATGAAACATTGGCAATGGCTGCTGAAGTGGATTGGAGTAGAGCATGTGATCTCAGCAGTGTTGATGATATAGAATATTTCATAACTTCCAACATTAAAAGCATTTTTGACAAACATGCTCCAATTGTTACTAAAAGAGTAACAAAAATAAGGCACCCTGGAGAACCCGAGAAGTTATAGAACTCACAAAAGTGAAAACCAGGTTGAAGAGGCAGTTTCTTAGAAATCAGAATGATGCTAACTGGTCAGAATATAAAAGAGTCAGAAACACAGTGAATAGTGCTATAAGATCGGCAAAGAAGAGATATTTTGAAGATAAGCTGGCCAATTGTAGAGACTCTATTATTTTCTAGAAATGCTTACGGCAGAATGGTATAGTGGGGTCTAAAGATCAAAAACTGCCTCCAAACATGAATACTAATGATATAAACAAGTACTTCACAGAGATGGGCACGTCTTGCGAACCTGATGAAGCATTGGTGCAGTTTTATGATATGAACAGAATGGTAGGACTAACTAACGAGTTTAAGTTTAGGATAGTTTTACATAAAGAGGTGGTGTCAGCAATGAATGAATTACCTCTAAGGCAGTAGGAACAGACGACATCGGTATTGATATGATAAGAGCAGTAAGCCCATATGCTATTGATGCCATTACCACCTTGTAAATATGTCCTTGGCAAGAGATGAGTTTCCACAGACATGGAAGATTTTATTTTTATTTTATTTTATTTGCATGCTTTATAACAGTATTAACCATTTACAATAAAGCAGTTATTACATATAAACAATTAACTGTGGGAATGTTCTTCACTCACTTCACTTTATATATGGTTTTAAATTATGTGATAACATAAAAAAAATTTTACTTACAGCCCATTGCCTGTAACTTATATAATCTATAACTTTTAACTTATAAGTTAACGAAAGAGAATAAATAAATATATAACAATCCATAACAATAATAATAAATATATCAATAATAACAACAAAAAATTAGTAATAAATATATGCACATGAAATAAATAGGAACAAATAATTAATTGGATGGAATATCAAACAGTTACAAACATAGATACAATAAAAATTAATTACAATGTACACAGCTGATTAGTTAATTTAAACTTCTGAGGCATTTAATTCTAAATACATTTTGTGAGTCGAAAAAAATGTCTGCATCAGACCCTAAGCTCTGTATAAAATTGTACAACCTCATCACCCGGTAGAGCGGCGAGGAAGCGTGAGCCGTCGTGCGGCATAATGGAACCGCGAACAGAAGGTTGCTCCTACTGTTGAATGAAGGTACGCGATAAGATAAGACGGCCAGGCTAGCAGGATCGTCTACCACGCCTCGCACCAGCTTGTATAGGAACATCAGGCTAGCCATCTTCCTCCTCAATTCAAGACTCCCGAACCCAAACAACCCCAACAACTCGTCATATGGAACTGCGTACGTAAAAATGTTAAAGCATTTGAAAAATAAATACCTTAAAAATCGTTTTTGAATTTTTTCTAACATATCTTGATATGTAATATGAATAGGATTCCAAATAATGATATTGTTTTCTAGCCTCGATGAGTATAGTCAAACCATTGCCGAAAACACAGATACCAACAAGTGTTTCTCATCTTAGACCCACATCAATCTTACCAGCCATGTCGAAAATAGTGGAAAAATTGGTTGTGAGACAAATTGCGGATTTTTTTGATGAGCAAAATATTCTACCGAAACTCCAGTCTGGGTTCAGGAAACATCACGGGACATGTACTGCACTGGTTAACTTGTTTAGTGACTTGTTTGAGAATCGGGACGGAGGCCGGTGTAGTTCACTAGTCATACTTGACTACTCCCAGGCTTTTGACTCAATCAGCCATTCTTTATTGCTTGCAAAGATGAAGTTTCTTGGTTTCGGTGATAATGCACTAAACTGGTTTAGGTCATATCTTGTTGAGAGGCAACAGATGACGAGGATGGGTACGATGACTTCTTCTCCTCTGGTGAAAGCTAGGGGCGTCCCGCAAGGAAGTTGTCTAGGCCCGGTACTCTTCACATTGTACATATAAGATCTGGACAACTGTGTGCGCCACTGCAAAGTCCATCTGTATGCCGATGATTGCCAGTTGCATATGCCATTTGGGTTAAATGGGTTGGAGGAGGCTATTGCTAACGTAAATTCAGATTTGGAGAGCATGGGAGTGTGGTCAGGGAGACATGGTATTAAGCTGCATCAGAGGCTCAGGTGCAGTGTATCAAACATAGCAACGTGCAAATCAGGATTGGCAATGAAAACTTGAGTGTAAGTGACACTGTAAAGACGCTTGGCGTTGTGCTGGACAGTGGGCTGGGGTTTTCTGACCATGTGTCGTATGTTTCTCAGAGAGCACTGGGGAGACTGCGAGGCATGTGTATGCTCTGATCCATCCTTCCAAAGTCCGTTAAACTGCGTCTTGTCCTGTCTGTCGTGTTACCAATTTTTTATTACTGTTTTCCTGCATACGGCAATAGCATCTCAAAGGAGGACGCAGAACGAATTCAAAGAATGCAAAACACTGGAATTCGATTTGTATACGGGCTATGTCGAAGAGATCACGTGTCACCCTTTCGAGTTGCTGCAGGACTCATGACTATGGATGCCGTGTGTAGGATGCAGACTTGCTGCCTTATAAACAATGTACTGTTCCAGCGGGGCAGAAAGGCTGTGCAGTCGTGCTGAGATCGTTTGCCGCAACACTCGGCAGAGTGACCAACTTCACTTTAACAAAGTGAGGTTGGAGATTGGTCGAAGGGGGTTTTCCCATTTTGGTCCAAAGTTGTACAACGGTCTCCCTTGTGACCTTAAATTGCTTAAAGGACGCCATTTTAAACTTCAGCTAAAGAAGCACCTCTTTTCACTGGAGTGAACGTTTTATACTTTTAACTTTGTAATTTTAACTGTTTTAAATAATTTTAGTGTCTAAAATATATTGTATCATGTTGACGTGAGTTATTATGAAAAACAGATGTATCTGATAATCCCATGAAATAAAAGGCATGTTTATTTATTTATTTTTATTTATTTAGAGCAATCTGTGATAACAATTTTCCAAAGTGGAGTCAACCACACATGTAAATATAAATGTAGATTGAGAGATATCCGCCTGGTAAGCATAAGAAAGAAAAACTTCAACTTTCATATTACCATTCAATTATATCTAAGTGTGCGATTAAAATTATTTACAAACTTAAATGCTAATTTTTTCCACTATGGATCAATGATACTTTCTCATAATGCAAGTATGCTTATGCGTCTAAGTATGCTTATAATCCATCACTCGAAACTAAAGTTGCTATTTCCGGTGCGCAACAAATATACGTATATTAAGGAGGTAATTCCCAGGTTAGAAATACAATTAAGCTCTTAGAGATAATTTTTATCAGTATTCAAAAGTAAAAAAAAGGAATCACTTTATGGACCAACATTAGTATTAATAACAGCTATTATTATTGTACAGCATAATAAAAAGACACTTTTACCTTTTTAAAAAATACTTAAATACATTTTGCCAATTCCAAACCAGTCAGAAATATTGATAGAATTTGTACTTCAAAGTTTGGTTACAAAATGTAGTCTAAATAATACGAAGGTCAATAATGCGTGTCAAATCAGGCCTTCTGGTCTACACGTATTCCAATCGGCCGAAAGAACAACAAACCTTGCAACAAGAGTACAATCAGACCCAAATCAGCTGCGATTGGTCCAGCAAACAAACAATGTAACTTCTCTGTCGTTCTGCAACCGACAATTGCTCTCACATTTAACATTTTTTCTGATTCTCTATAGCTGTTGAATGTATAACATTATACATTATTGTATATATACAATTTAAATTTTATTCAAATTTAAATTTTATATTTAAAATATAAATATTTAATATTCACGTTTCAACATTTTTATATCTAAATGGACTCTGTTGCGGATCTATTCAATAATTCAATATTTCAATTAAATAACAAATTAATGTTTAAGATAAAGATGTTAAAAATAATAAATTCTGTTTCAAAGAGAAAAGTATTGCAGAAATATTTGAATATGAAAATATGAGACAAACACATGCTTGATGTCGAAGAAACTAATACATTTTTTGCGCTTGTAAATGTTATTGTAATGTTATTATTACATGAACTTTTCAACTATGAATAAAAAATAGAAATTTTTACATAATGTTACTGTTTTTGAAAAACTTTCGTAAAGTGAGTTTTTAAATTTGTTTATTCTTGCTAAATGATGGAGTTTTTAAAAGAAATAAATGAAGTAGATGATCTGAAATTTAGAAGAAAAAGATGCACAAAATTGTAGTAAATATTGGGAAAATAAAAGTCAAATTCGGGTTTAAATAATTATGAAGTTAGAAGATAGCAAATTGCACGTGACGGTCAGATTTTATTCTGTCCAAGACAATAAAAAGTTTAAAGATATGGACAAAATAGATTATTTTATTAAACTTATTTATCACTGGAAAAAAGGAAATAAGATCAATTTTGTAGAATAATGGTTTTTAGCAAATTTTTCTAAATATTTTAAAGAGATTAATTAGTTGTTACTAACAGATTTTTCACTCGTTTTTTATGGTATTTTGGATAGAAATGTATATGGATTTTTGGTCATTAAAATACACTTAATAAAAAAATAATCATACTTACCGTTTGTACATATTACAATATACCGGGCATCTTACAAAGAGGCTTAAACGTTTGATTTTACTTGCCTATTTATGCACCGAACATTATCATACTCTACACAATTCATTAAATATGTTTAAAAAATGTTGCGTAAAAATTTTAGCTTTTTAACAATAAATGAAACAAAATGGTGGCATTTTGGAACACCATACCTTAAAACAGTAAAAAACCAGTATTTTGTTTCATTACTTGCTGCATATTCTAGAGAAATAAATCATTTCAATCAGAAAATTAGAATATAGCTTATTAAAAGCATACAATTACAGCCCACAATTATTCGAACTGTAATCCATCCACAGCGACACATTGATAACAGCGTTTAACAAATTAATCGTAAGCTCTTACCAAAATATCTGCGGTATCCAGAGAAGTTTCTCTTCAATTGATTGTTTTAATTCCTCATCATTATTGAAGCTACGAGTATAAACTTGTTCCTGTAAGTAACCCCGTAGAAAGAAATCACACGCACTTAATTCTGGTTATCGGGGTGGCAAATCTAAGAAATCACTTATACAAACAATCCAACGCCCATGAGGGTTGCCATTTAGTAATCGTTTGACATGATTTGCGAAATGAGGAGGAGCACCATCTTGTTGTAATATTGCTTGATCCATTTCTGGAACCGTAAAATGAGGTAAGACTTGTTCATTTAAAACCTGTTCATACCTTTTCCCAGTCATTGTAATCAAATCAATTCAGATAATTCAAGAAATGAATTTTTATAGGAAGCAAAATGTTAAAATTGTTGTTAAAAATATGTCACCATTTTGAGTTAACAATA
Organism: Homalodisca vitripennis; assembly: GCF_021130785.1. Lineage (NCBI taxonomy): Eukaryota > Metazoa > Arthropoda > Insecta > Hemiptera > Cicadellidae > Homalodisca > Homalodisca vitripennis. Next base: position 213,231,424 of record NC_060208.1, on the reverse strand, counting down.
ATTGTTAGGAGGTTTTAATTTTCACAGAATATACGAGTATTTAAAACCTACTTTATTAATTGTGTAGAGTTTGAAAATGTTCGGCGCATAAATGGGCAAGTAAAATACAATCAAACGTTAAACACTCTTCGTGGGACACTCTGTATTTAATATAAAGAAGTCCTAAACATGTTTCGGTGAGTTTGTGCATTCCTGCTATTGTCACAAAAATTCTGTTTCTTATGTTTTTATGTGTCTTAGGATCATTTTAGTGACACTATTCGTATTTATTTATGGCAATGTTTTACACTTAACCTGTCTATTATCCAATTTAGTTTTATGTTTCATTTTAACTTTTAACTCTTCATTCTTGTGCAACAATACTGTACTTCCATTTACAGTGTATAATCAATTGGGGTTGAAAACGATTTCTTTAATCATAAAACATTATATGAGATTGTGTTAGGTTCTGTAAGTTGCATCCGGAAATTATACCAATGCCAGAAGTATATAAGACCGGAATAATTAGACTGGAAAAGGAGACATTCTAGAGAACACAATCTTGTAGCACTTGGTTGCAATTAGATATTTCAATAACCTGTAGATTAGCTTAAGGTCTGAAGCATTGGTGGTTTGATTAAAACCTAACAAGCCAATTGTACGATGAAGAGGGGGTACCCACAAATTTAGTATAGTAAGTATAGTTAAACTAAACTACTAAGAAATACTGACTATATATTAGGATAATTCATATGGAACCAGGGACCAGAGGAAGGCTTGGTAAATGGGGTTAGAGAAATCCTAGGATCCCGGTGGACTATTAAATCCTGGACCATAATAAGAATGCGCCAAAATGTTCTAGAGGATCTGAGAACCCTAACTGAGAAATTTAGAAAGAATGTGAGATTTTTGGGCTGAAGAGCCCTGATGCAGAGAGAGAATCACGTTTCTATAATATACACTAAGTTGAGTTCTGAGGAGAAAAACAATTAAACGATTGGCATTTCCACATGCCACGAAATCCTAAAGCTAGACAACCTCTGCTTTCGGCCTTTAAATAATAAAGTATAATACTGGATATTGCATCTTTTAATTTAGTAAATAAATAAATGTATATGCAAAATAAAGTTCCAAATTCATACAAGTCCAAACGTTCACCGAATTAAACGAAAGACTCGCATGAGTGTATCATTATACAGGGTGAGTGGCTCTTGGTGTGACAAAATTTTTTGGGTTATAATGCAATGTAAATGTGATACAATAGCGGTTATAAAAAAGTCTAACTCCAAAAATTAGGTCTGAAATTAATTATTTTCAGTTTTTTTCTAAAAACACCCGTGTTTTTGTACGTAAATCTGATATTTTTTCAGCAACGTATAGACATATATGAGCAAACTACATCATTTTTAGATTATCCGTTAAATGTTTAATTTGAAAAAAGTTATTGGTTCAAACCTTAAGAAAAGAAAATTAAGCTTCAGGTCGATTCAAATGGCAAAGTTGCTAAGTTTCAGAAAAACTGAAATATCATTGAAACCCATCTTTTTACCACACCCTGTTACACAAGAATGTGTCAAGTGATATTAAAAACTTTGCCATTTTAATAGGCTTAAAAAGGGTATGCCATATGACCATAGTTTAAGTATTCTGTTATCTACTTTTATCGGTTTGAATATTAAAAAACATGCAAGCTACAAAAAGACTAAAACAATTTAATAACAACTGTACTTAATTTTTATGTTTTATAAATTGCCTCATAAAACAAGGAATTGAAGATTACAAAAAATTAAAGTGGTTTAAAATAATTTTGTGGATGCTAGTTATGGATTAATGGTCCACATCCTTTATCAATGTTTTAATTCCTTATCTTATCACTTTCACCAGTATTGTATATACATTCCTTATCTTGTTTTGTAAGACCAGTGTCCACATAAATTACTTCTACCTCCAATAAATTATTTTCCTGCTCAATTTAGTCAAGTGTAGCTGCCATGGAGTTAACTACTCGAGAATACTCTGATATGCACTTTATTTACGGGTTTTGGTGATGGAAATGCGCGTGGTGCCCAAAGAGAGTATCAAGCTCGCTACCCTGATCGCCGACTTCCCAGTCATTCTGTGTTCTCAAGACACCATCAACGTCTTGAGGAGGGAGGTACAGTTCACAAAAGACCTAACGAAGTAGGACACATTGTTCATGATGTAGGATTAGATGAAGTAGTTCTAAATTCAGTTCGAATTATCTAGAAGTTAGTAGTAGACAACTTGCTAATGACAGGTGTATCACAATGGAAGGTTTTGGACACTTTGCATAAGAATAAGTTCTATCCATACCATTTTAACGCCTGTTAAAGGTCTGAAAGCAACTGATTATGCTCCTAGAGTACAAATCTGTCGTTGGTTGCTAAACAAAGATATAGAGGCAGCGTCATTTTTTTGAAAAATCCTTTGGACTGATGAGTTATTGTTTACAAGAGCAGGAAATTTTCAATTGTCATAATATGCACCACTGGGATCAACCAAACCCACACCGGACAAGTGAACAATTCTTTCAAACGTGTTTTAGTATTAATGTTTGGTGTGGAGTTCTTAGGCGACCTATTGATTGGCCCTCACATATTTGATGGAACTGTAAATGGAACAAACTACTTAGATTTTTTGCAACACGACCTACCTTGTTGAAAGAGTCGAGCTTATATTCCAGCAGGATGGAGCTCCTCCACAATTCCAATGCAACAGTACGTCAATAGCTGACTGAAAACTATCCCAAGTGGATTAGAAGTGGGGGAAGTGTCGCATGACCTGCCCGATCTCCCGACCTTAAACCTATGGACTTTTTTGTGTGGGGTTTTTTTTAAGCAGGAAGTTTATTCCACCCCAGTAAACTCAGAAGATGAATTACGAGGCAGAATTGTTCTGACTGCACAAAATTATTTTAAACCGCTTTACTTTTTTGTAATCTTCAATTCCTTGTTTTATGAGGCAATTTATAAAACATAAAAATTAAGTACAGTTGTTATTAAATTGTTTTAGTCTTTTTGTAGCTTGCGTGTTTTTTAAATATTTAAACCGATAAAAGTAGATAACAGAATACTTAACTATGGTCATATGGCATACCCTTTTTTAAGCCTATTAAATGGCAAAGTTTTTAATATCACTTGACACATTCTTGTGTACAGGGTGTGGTAAAAAGATGGGTTTCAATGATATTTCAGTTTTTCTGAAACTTAGCAACTTTGCCATTTGAAATCGACCTGAAGCTTAATTTTCTTTTCTTAAGGTTTGAACCAATAACTTTTTCAAATTAAACATCTAACGGATAAATCTAAAAATTATGTAGTTTGCTCATATATGTCTATACGTTGCTGAAAAATATCAGATTTACGTACAAAAACACGGGTTTTTTTTTTAGAAAAACTGAAAATAATTAATTTCAGACCTAATTTTTGGAGTTTAGACTTTTTTGTAACCGCCATTGTATCACATTTACATTGCATTATAAGCCAAAAAATTTTGTCACACCAAGAGCCACTCACCCTGTATATATATACTATAATACAACAAATAATATCTGTTGTATTTTAATAAATTTCTCGAGATAGAGTATAAAACGATTTTTCAATAAATTGTATCAATTTAGGTTTCTTTGAGTCCCTTCTCTACAACAAGAACGCAATCAGATCGAAATCAAATCAGCGATGATTGGTCCAATGACCGAATATTGTAGCTACACCGTCCTGTAGCAATCAAGCTGTGATTTCCACCTATGATTTATTGACTGTTACTAACTTCAAAGTGCTACTCATATAATTGTTTATTGTGTAGTTAAGAACCTTGTTAGTGATATTAGTATGTTTATTACAAAGGCACTGTTTCCCTATCGGTAATATAATATAGTTTTACATCGCATTTCTAAAATTTCTTCATTTTTTTATTGTTTACAGTGTAAAAAATATGGCATTCAAAAATTCACAGATTAACAGTATTTATTTAATCCCATGTGGTCAACAATAGAAAAAATAAATAAGGATGGACATAAGATTAAGTAATTTTTTTCTAAATCTATGATAAACTTATAGATTAAATATAAGATAGATTGTACAATCTGCTGTATAGTTGCTGTATTTTGAAAAAACATATTTTACTGAATTTTATGTCTCATCCTTATTTATCTCTTCAATTATTGTGTGTATATATATATATATATATATATATATTTATATATATATATTTATATACTATTTAAATATATATATATATAGAGATTATTTATATACTATTGTTGATCGTGGCAACAAGGAAAATTCAAAATTATCGTCGGAAATATAATTACTCGAACGTAGAGTGATAACACACGTGTAAAACTTAAGAAATCGAGATCAGTGGGTCTCGTCACATATGAGGCTTCGTAATTATGATGTTAAAACGTATTGTACAGCAACATAGACGTCTGGGGATGAACGTATTTACAACATAGACATGTGTACTTTCCTTCAAAATGGGCCAGTTTCCTGAAATAAAAAAAGACATTCTCTTCATCAATACGATAATAACTTATCAGCACAACAGTGTGATATAATCGTATTGTAAAAAACTCAACCTACGTTAAACATATATTGTATAACTTAAAAATTTTAATAGGACAATCCAGATTACAAAATATTTAACCTCTTTAGGTAACTTCCAAATACTCATCAATAGCCGGGTACAATTATATGCTTGAAAAAATATTGAAAATTTCAAGTGGATACTGACTTTCCAAAACAATATTTCTATCAAAGTTGGGAAACAAGTGGAGGGTGCTCAACCATTTACGGTTTACCATCCGGATAGTAAAATACTGACGTCACATTACTTTGATTACTACTTTACAAATGTATCTATGCTTCCAATTGTACACTAAAGTCCGAATAAGGCTTCATGTTGTGTAGTATACAATAATGGTACTGTGGTTAGTAACAAATCTACACGAAATAAAATAAAAATCCTTTCGATGTCTTAAAATTTACAGTTAAACTTATGAGTTTTGAAGTGTCTAGGACCCAAGTCAAACACCAATAAGATAGACCCTTCCTATGGTCATACTTATACAACAGCATCAAGTTCTAAGCACCAGGAAGGAAGTCAAACTCTCTTCCGGTTTCCATTGCTTCACTTCCGGAAAGCCCAGTCGAGCAATCAAGTGTGTCACCGGCTATAGCTGAGTGGTACTAGCGACAAGTTCGTACTGGGCGAACCTCTAATGTCCCTGTTGTGCGAAACAATGTTATATTTTCTGTTTATCGTCTGGAAGTAACGCCATATTTAATTATTTGCAATAAATTACAAATAAATATGACAGGTACAGAATTTCAAATAATTGTCACAGTTTGTTGCCAAAACAAACATAAATGAAAGTTTAAATTGTCTCACTTAATTTCAATATGTATTGTTGTTTTTCCAATCAACTTGCGTAGTAACTGGTTAGCATTAGCTCTTATTTCTTTGCTTGTCAGTACTTTTTGACCTTATTCATTGTTTTGCTTAAATCAGTCAATGAGATCTTAGTTGGTCTAATTTCTGGAAAGTTAATCTTATTTATCTTTGCACGTTTCAACTTGTATTATATTCATAAGATGTCATATTTTGTTATTTTTGTCTACTTTATTAACATCTTAAATTCAAAGCATATTATTCTTAAGTAACAAGAACATATATCGAATTATATTATATAATTCGATATATTACAAAATATTATATAATTATATTTGTTATATGTTCACGTGATTTATTCCCATTAACTATTACGTGGTTCCTATTGTGTATTGTTATTTATGGTAATTTATGCTTTATCTTTATCGTTGTTATTTATATTTAATGTTATGAATGTAAGCAGTTCTTGCCGCTTGTCAGATTATTCTCTTGCAATTACTCTGAAAAACTGTTATGACGGTTAAGTAACTAAATATGTATAAACCGTTGCATTGTAGAACACTACAGCATCATACGAAACCTAAGGACGAATGACTAAAGAGCTGTTCTTATCTGTAAATCTATTCAAGCACTTTGACATTCTAACCAATGAGGCTCAGGCAGTTTCAAACTAAATGTGCTCACTCCATTGGCCAGTTTCCTGCTGGAGACGTACTACGCACTTCTCCCAGTATCGAGTATTAAATTTGGTGTCAAATCACTTTGATCATTTCTATCGTTAAAACTGGTACAGAACAGGCTACTAACGAGCTGTACTGTAATCTTTAATGTTTTTAGATTTATTTTCTGTAATTCTGTAACACATTATCAGAAAGTATTATATATATATATATATATCAGAAGAAATAATATATATATATATATATATATATATATAAATTAATCAGAATTGCATTAAGCTACTATTGTTATGCCACTCTACGAATAAATACACGAATCCGAATCTGTGCAAGATAGTAATAAACCTTTAGTCCCGTATTGCACTATTTTAAATGTTCCTTTTGGAGAAGCCGAAAGAAAGTTAATACTCTAAAAGATACTCAGTTTATTGCAAGAAGTTACTGTAGCAGTTAAAAAAGTAACAAGTTACAAAGCGTTATTTAAATTGTGTTACTTTTACAAAGACATGTTTTCTTATTCACATGCCATCATAAGGTATATCACGTTGTTCTTACAAGCGACATATTGTATCAGTGTTATAGTTACACGGTTAATAATACGACATCAGTCGGTAAAAAAAGGATAATACCAACTTCTTTATAAGTACTGCAGAAATGATTGAGTATTTTACCTTTTTTTAGTTGTTTTTATTTAATTTCCCAAATACAATAACCTTGTACAGTTTTCTCTACATAATTATGGTTTTCCTAAAAGAGTATAAGCGTAGGAAAAATTTATTTTTAGTGAAATTTGAGTTTAGCTCTATTTTACGTTCCTCTCAGCACAGCTTTTGGAATCTGAAGCTGCCACAGATTTGACTCCTGGAATCTGAAATCTTTTCGCCTGAGGATATCCAACAAATTTGGTGATAAAGCTCATAAAGAACACTTTACACCGTTTTGACATCAGAGTCTCCCGGACTACAAAATATAGTGTACTGTAGTTAATGAGATATTCTCATTGTCTTATCAGGTATATTATTAAGTGTAAGACAAAGCTTTGATACACTTTAACCAAACGAGTTTTCTAAACATAACTTAGGTATAGTGGAAAGAGTTGATTCAACGTGAACTTTCAGATCCCAGACGCTTTACTAAGAGGACGCCGAACACAATATTCTCATTAAATTAACCGTTCCCACCATAACTAATTTACGGGTAATATTTTGTGGTTTAGAGAAACAGGTTCATTTTTGGAGACGCTAAATCCTGAAGTTTTTATTATTAATACTCAACATTTTGAGATTACTATTCATTCCAATTTGAACCAATATTGCACCTAATGTAATTACTTGAACACGTGCCTTCATAACACACATCTTGAATTACCGTCTATAAACAGAGTTTTTATTCCCATAAATAATAATCATTTCAAAATATGAATAATGCTAGTGATATATTATTGTTATATAGTGATCGTATAGTAATCACAGCAGTTCAGTGAAGTGTTAATATAATGAACTAAAATACTTAACGATATCAAACATGTTACTTTAGCAACAGTCCTTTTCGAGGATAATGCTTCTTAAAAGGACTATTGAGATCCTTGATTCGTAAAGTTATTTGAGATCCTTATGGTGAATTCGGTATAGTAAATAGATTTCTAAAGCTTGCAGGTTCCGGCGTCTTGCTCAGAAATAGCCAACTTTATCAGCAAGCATGTACTAGTATTTCAATTAAATTGAGTAAAAAGATATTTAATTTAATAGTTGCAACGGTTCAAAAATATCTTCCAAACATAATCAGTCACGCAAACATTTTTAATTATTATTTTACAATAGCCGATGACTGCCCTAATAAATTAGTATTCGTCCAATGATGAGAAATAATTATGCTGAAATGTTAATGTTTATAATGAAGCCATTATAAACAAAGTGTAACCTTTGGATATATACTTTGAGAATCGTTCATAAGAACATTAAAAAAAAACTTTTGGTATGTTGTAGGTACATTAGTTCATTCTATAAACTCAATTAATTACAGTGAGAGATACATCAAGTTTATAAATAAAAAACTACAACAAACGTGAATTTAGGTTTAATATATTGTGCAAGTGTAAAATGTGTATTCGTAAACATGTTTCCTTAAAACACAAATCTTCCACACATATTTAGAAGACAACTGGGTAATAGTCTGCAGCGGAACTCAGGATGACTAATAAGAAATAGTAGATAGTTTCCTAAGTTTAATAACTATTAAATATAAGCTCATTTTACAATGTAGAATCTCGAGAACTACGTAGGTTGTTGGAAGCGAGCCAACTCAATAAGACTGCACACGCCGTTCCTTCTTCCTTGTTTTGCTCCTACAGGACTCCTGTAATCAGATTACATACAATAATTCGGAGAGAGAAATTATAGGGAAATCCGAGGTAAATCTTAACTATCTTGTTTTCATAACAACTATGAACGTCTGATGACAATTCAAGAGCAAGCAGTTTTCTTTCTTTATCGAACATTAAAGGGAACAATTACGTGGCACTGCGTGGTCGGAAGTTTTGAATTAAAGGTATTTGGTTTATCGTACCTCAGGGACAATATCACGGAGCAAAGGACACAATTATAAAGGATCAAAGCATCAGACGTAATTTAATCCTGAGAATATAAAGAATAAACTAGACCGGAACGGTTTCTGCCAACGTTATCTAGTTTTCATTCAAGAAATTAGAGCAGTAACGTAAAATGTAATAGCGTTGCATGTAACAGAATAGGTGAGGGGAATTTCCTACTCTAGTTTCTTTTAGCGTAGGATCAATAATTTCAAACAGGACGAATTAAGCACAGTATTAAAAGAGGCTGAGAGAAATAGGATTGCAGTGGGCGAAATAAGTATAACGACTGCAAGGACTCGTTCGGTGTTTACAAAATTAGATTGGAATTGGGAAGGAGGTAGCAGTAGGAATACTAAGGAAGATCAGTAGGAAAATTGTGATTGAGAGAGATTAATCCATTGGTTACAAGAATTAATGTAATAATAAAGCATTGAGAAGTAAGGAAGAAAGGTAAGGTCTTTTTAGTAAACCTGAAATAAGGCCAAAAACAACTCAAAATCCTTGCTAAGAAAACGTCGAGGAAAAGGAAAAGTTATCAGTTTCAATATGTACTTCTAGAGTAAATGCAGCTTCTATAGCAGTCATTGTTTAGCCTTCTATGTATCGAAATACCCAAGTTCGGTTATTCCAGTTACGCCTTCATAAATCCACAAATAACTATATTATACCCCATAAAGGGGCGAAAATATACTCAAGAATCACTAAGCGGCAACCCCTATCGTCCTCATCAACACTAATAGGAAACTTTTTGCTGAGAGAATCCCCTTCTTCATGTCAGATAACTAGTGCAAGTTTTGAGTACAAACACCACGCTTTCAGGGTAGGTTGTTCAAAAGGTCTGCAACACACTAACCTATGCAGGCCATGGCCATGGCATATTAAAAAAACATGCCCAACTAATGTATTAAATATTTCACATTTTAATTTATGACTACCAAATGACTTACTCAAGACAATTAATTTTTTTTTTTTTCAATTAATAGGTCTACTACAAGGCAGATTCCAAATTTTTTGAACTGCCCGAACTAGTATAATAAAAGTTAATATTGTAATTTAATAATGATTCGTTTGAATATAATTATAAGACTCATTCTATTTTCTGCATACCTATGCATAAAAACTGGAAGCTTAGGTTTCTAAATTAGTTGCGTTATATGTACAAAGGCAGAAATACAAACGATAAGTTTTTAATTTAACTCCTGTTATTTTATCTACACCAGTTAGATTGTGGTTCATTCTTTTTAAAATCACCTGAATTCTTCCTCCTTGAATCTCAAACTAAAAATTCCGTGTTTACCAAAACATATAAAATTCCGTTCAACATCAAACATTTTACCGCAGATGTATTGAGTAGATTTTAAATCCTTTAATATAAAACTTTTAAGCTTCCATCTACAAAAATCAACTAATGCATCTCCTAAGCTAGCCATTAACCAAAGAATCCTATACAAAATGTTTAAGTAAATGTACATACGAAAATTTAGTAATAACTACAAATATGCAGTGGTTAAACACTGACGCGTGACTGTGAATAGTCTGGCTGACTGTTTGTGGTGTCCTGATTAGAACGTTGTGGCAACACTAACAGAATATGCTGATATAAATGTTAGCGATGACTACAATAGTTATTACACATATATGTGCCTGAGAGTATTCTTGCTTAACTGTATGTTTGTGGTGGTCTGATTATAACATTGTGGTAACATAATGCACGTCGACGACGTTTACAGCAGGGCTTCCCGCACTCTTGGCCTCATCATGGAAACGGCTCGTCATGGTTTTAGTACTGGCGCGGCTACACTTCTGTTGAAGTCGGTGGTTCGTCAGGTGCTGGAGTACGACTTCGTCGTCTGGTCGCCATACCAACTGGGCGTCGTTCTAGCCATGCAAAAACGTTTTGTGAGATTATGATCTTCAACAACGCCTGACACTTCAGCCACTGGTGGCCCGTAGACGGGCAGCTGACTTGATGTTCCTGCATAGACTGTTTAGAGACGCAACGGACTGCCTACCTCTTCTAGAGGTGATCACTTTCAGGGTGCCCTCCACTACCAGATCTAGTCTCGGAACTATCTGCAGTTGAGTCCCATTCCTAGACTTCTTCGCTTCAGCAGCAAGCTATGTACCAGAGTAATGGTCCACCTTTTATGCGCCAGCATGGGTACCATTAGGTGTGCTTCTCTTAGCCTTAGTACCCACTAGGAACAACTCCATTATTGTTGTGTTTTACGTTTTTTAAGACTTTGTTATAGTTGTTATTATTATTGTCATTGTTGTTGTCATTATGATTGTTGCTTTGATATAATTTTTGTCTCTTATATAACTTCTATTATGGCGTTATAGTTTTTTGTTTTGGTTGCAGATAGTTCACTGTTGGTTTAGGCTTTAAATGGGCATGTTATTCTGCTATTCATATTTTTCACAATTAATGTTAAGATTATTTTTGGCATGGCCATCTAGTAAATTTGTTCCCTGTTAAATTGGTTCTCACGTGAAAGTAAATAAATAACACTGACACATCAGCATATATAAATGAAGTGATGACTAAAACCCTTTATTGATGTTCAGTTTAGCTTCTGTTCAACTTCAGAGCACCAAGAGGCAGCGTTACGAATCTGTCCCTGCCACGGAGTCTGGAGTCATGTCCGTCTGAGGAGATAAAACACTTGAAGACGAAAAAGTTCAAAATGAACTGACACCTATACTTCAATTTATTCATCAATTCATCTAAATTTATCCACTAAAGATGTTTCACTAGTTGCTCCTCCGTGCTGTGGGATCTTGTCAAAAACATCGTCAGTTATTACTGGGATCAAAAACAGAAGCGTGACTGTGAATAGACTGGCTTCACTGTTTGTTTGTGGTTCTCTAAGTAGAACAGTATTGCAAATCAAACTCAACTTGAGGGTTTAAAACAGTATGGACAAATATCATTATCAGTATAGATCATAAACCTGTAGTTAATACAATGATCAAAGAGGTGTGATTCTGGCTTAATTGTTTAGTGGTCTGATTAGAAAATTTTGGCAACACAAAGACAACGTGATAACATACATTTAATGATAACGATAAACCCAAGACTTTTTCTAGTTCTAATTCCCTTATTTCGCGTCTTTCAAATGAGAATAAACTACAACTCTTAGTGGCCAGTATGAAGCTATCAAATGTGAGAAGCTTTCTAACCTGAAATTTCTTAGAGACTTGAACTTTCTAGATCCTATAGTTTTGGGTGTCGTTTAGATTCGAATCTCCACAGGTCTCCTGCAGTTAGGGGATTCTCTAAATAAGAGACTCCCTAATAACTATAGGAGTTGATATTTTCTTAGGTTTGGTAACTTCTAGGGACTAGAAGAGTTAGAAATATCACATTGTCCATAAACCTTGAAATCTGGAAGTTTTCTTTACGGAACGACTCCTGCCACTAGGATTTTACAGACTGGGAGCATCCTTAGCCAAATTGGTAGAGCTATTCACGATACAGAGTGGCTTGATATTAGAATATAATCATGTTAAGGGTTCTTAGGAGACGGTAGTTATTATATGTCAGTATTTCTACAGAATAGGATCTCAATCAAATCGAGAATTGCCAATGGCCAAAATCTACTGGAAGCTAGTAGCTTTTAGAGGTTAGAATATTCCTTTTATTAAAGGCTATTAGTTTACTAATAACTGGGTTTTCATGGTACCTTCTATAGGACAGAGGAATTTTTTAGTTTAGGTTGCTTCTCAAAATATTTTCAATGATTCAAAACATTAGAGTTCTTACAAACTATGAGATCTGCAGATTTAAACAAACAACAGATACAAAAACTACAGATTTTGTAGCTGATAAGCAAAAATTCGTGATTGAATTCCAGACAACCTACGTTTATCTCTCTTATAAAACTTAAATTTGAAATTTAGTGTTTACGAGTACTTTTACATTTTTTACTCATATATTCTTTTATAAACCATTTTCTTTAAGTTCTGCAAGAAAAGCATTACCTTTTAGACATTTGCTTAATTGGTTTTTTTTAGTCTCATTTAAGCCTCAGCGTCAGCTATGCCGACTTCGAAGTGCACTGATTTTTTATTAAAGTACAAAGTACATGATCGGACCTCCCCGGGATTGGAACCCGTGATCTTTCAGTTACAGAGCCTGTACCGTAAATTAGTTAATTAAATTTCATACAATGTAAATTTCGCAACCTAATCAGCCAGTATAATATAATATTATTTTACATCCAATGTTCCGGAACTAAATTATTGGGCGGAGTAACTACCTAATTGGCACGCGTATGAATTTTTTTCTTCTAACCCTTTGTAGCAGCCCAACTACGTAACCAATCAGACCTCGCGCGCTTTGTCCGTAAGTAAAATTTATCTTTTCGTTTTTATTAAATTAGCCCTTTGATGCCATATGTATAAAATGAATGTAACGTAAAGTAAAGATGTGAATAGTAAAGTAACTTACCCTTGAAGATCTTTTATTTGCTTGATGTAGATAGATAAAGGTTGTGGCGTCGTCCTTATGGCGACGAGCACGTTGTTATAAATAGTAATTTGTATCATTAAATGGCTAATACCGTCGCGAATTTGTTTTAGGCGAGTTTACGTAGCTGATATATCTCACGTGTTGTTTGAATAGATGGCTACCACTTCCCAACTTCTACTCCTCTTCTAGAAATAACCGTTCTTAGACTACAGCTTCAATGTCTCGTGCCAAGACGCCGACACCCGGGTTGAGAGTGTACCTATTGCGAAGGGAAGTGAAATATTATTGTTTTGTAAAGTAAAACGTCGTACGCATAATTCAATAGAACATTGAATATTTTAGGCCCACCTAGAAGATATACTTTTTAGTTATTATATTCTAATTGGCAGCAACGTGGCATTACATAACTTTTCCTTTACCATCTAAAAGTGGTGCTTTTAAGTTTTCGTAATTAAACTGAACTTACAAGTAAACTTTGTATTTCTAGTATTTATTACTACGACCTCAGAAGTCACCACCCCCATGTGTTATCGTCATACGGTACAAGCCGAGACTATAACCATTAGTCTACGGAGGAGAACTAATTTATTTATTGACATATAAACATATTGATATAAATTCATTGGGATTTTTAAGAGTTAGATACTCTATGCAGCTTTTTGTAGTTTTATTGTAAGAATGTTAAGCTTTATCAACTACATAAAAAGATAAAACCTGGAGATAAGATAAACATTAAATCTCGATCGAAGTTATTCCCTGGAGAGTCATAATATATATCTTCGACACATTGCCGAGTCTGTAGATGTGGTAATCTCCCAGTAATACTCACCAGTTTCACTGACAATTATTAATATCCCACGCAGCTGGCTTATCACTACATAAATCAAACGGACTTATGCAATATAACACTTTGCTGACTGCGGCTAGGGGAAGAGCATATGATTTGTGTACATTAGTGATTCAGATTTGTATCGTTTAGTATAACTGTTAATAAACATCAACAAGACGTAAACAAGTAAAGATTTGTATGTTGCCACTTATTACCTAAGCGTTAGCGAAGCATATCACTCGAGGAGTTGGAAAAATTGTATTTTTTTCTGTCTGTATGCCTGTTGTTCCACACGGTATCTCAAGAACAAACTAATCTACAGACTGGAAATTTTGCATAAAGGTGCATTGCTTTACAATGTATAATCATCATCAAGTTCGAGGATGTATGTCACTCCATAAGTCTTTAAAAGGTATTATGGATAAACATGAATAATTTCAACAGGAAAATTGCAGAATAAACAAATTTGATGAGATTTTTACCATGGGGAATACAATAGTCACACATGTAGCATGACCTTCATACTTAAAATTATGCATCTTAACTCAAGGAAGCTTGTTACCTTTCACGTTATATAGAAATTAAATCAATAAAATTATTTATTAATTTTAATAAAATACGTTATGAATCTACCTGGTATACAAATAAATAATTTAAAACCCCTTTTAAGATTTATTAGACTAATATAACATGAAGGAAATAGGATTTTCGGGACATTTGCCAATGCTCTGTGATAGAATTCAATCAATAATATTACATTTCGAGGCCTTTGATCTGATCTCTTCTTCAGGTAAATGCCAAAACTAATCCATTACTAAAATGTTGGTTGAAGTAATCAAAACATACCAGAGCATTAATATAACATGATTTCAGTTAATTCAGTTTAAAGTCTTCACTTGTACTCTGTATCTGTAAAATCGCTATACTTAAAACATAAGTTTCAATGAAAAAGTTGACTTTTACAAAGTTTTCTTCAACGCGACTAAAACTTTCTGGTATAATTGGAGATGTTCAGACCTCGTCTCTGAAAGTATAACTTTTACCCTCAAACTTTCCTATGGCATAAAATACTTTGGTTGAGTTCCAAAGACCAACATTCGCCGTATCATTATATCCAAGTAAAGAACTTTGAAGTAATCTAGGTAAAAACGAAGAGCTTGTATAATGTTGTTCACATGACGTCTCAGAGTTTGTATGCAAACTTCCACGTCTACTATTCAAAAAAATAACTTAGAAGTAATCTAGATAAAAACGAAGATCTTTTATAATATTGTTCACATGACGTCTCAGAGTTTGTATGCAAACTTCCACGTCTACTATTCAAAAAAATAACTTAGAAGTAATCTAGATAAAAACGAAGAGCTTGTATAATGTTGTTCACATGACGTCTCAGAGTTTGTATGCAAACTTCCACGTCTACTATTCAAAAAAATAACTTAGAAGTAATCTAGATAAAAACGAAGAGCTTGTATAATGTTGTTCACATGACGTCTCAGAGTTTGTATGCAAACTTCCACGTCTACTATTCAAAAAAATAACTTAGAAGTAATCTAGATAAAAACGAAGATCTTTTATAATATTGTTCACATGACGTCTCAGAGTTTGTATGCAAACTTCCACGTTTGTCTCTTTGTTACTATGTTCCATGTTAATATGTCAGTTGATTGCGCTAAATATGCGTAAAAATTTATTTACTTGGCAATCTTATTGTTGCCATTATGGTTACTTATAAGAGCAATACCAAACTGTTAGCTAACTCTCAGCCAAATTCCAATGAGTGATAATTATTAGCCTACCATCGAACTCAGTGTACATATAGAAATGAAGCTTCATGCAAAATTCAAATCCATAGATCAAGTTCATTCTCGAGATATCTTGCATGCAGGCGGAAACGTAAACAGAAACAAAACTTTTCCAACCCTTTGAACTACAGGCTTCGCTACAGCTCAGCCAAGTAACCACTATGCCAATGAATTTGAGAAGGCAAATGTCAAATTAAAAAATTTTAATGTATAGAATAGGCTAAACAAGGCTCCATACGTTTAATTCATTGGGATTATAGATATAATATATATGTATATATATATACATATGTATATATATATATATATATATATATATATATATACATATGTATATATATATATATATATATTAATCCCAATGAATTAAACGTATAGAGCCTTGTTTAGCCTATTCTATACATTATAATTTTTAAATTTGACATATATATATAATACATATATATAAAATACATATATATATTATATAATATATATATATATATATATATATATATATATATATATATATAATATCTTAAAATGGAATAATAAGAAATTTTTAATACGTAATTCAGAGCTACAGAGATATTAAAAGCAATAGCAACACTTTGAAAGGCTGACAGAAAACACTAATATGAAGCAAACTGGTCTGGTTTTCAAGAGGAAATCGAAGAATCGGAAATCAACTGTATCCACTGAAGTTACACAATAGTTTTATTGGTCAACTGCTCGATGAAACTCATCGCGTACAGAATTGCTTTACTCATACTTCCAAATTAAAATCCATAAAAATAAATTTATCTGGATGGATTTTATAGAAACAGTTGTTTAGTACCAGTTCTTTAAATATTGCTGTAATATCATATGGAAAGGCAGTTTAGAAACTTAAAAATATATTCATCATCAGTTTCAAGACGAGAGGAATGTAGCCAAAAACTCATACGAAAGTTATTTCAATTTGATTGAAAATTTTATTGCCTGAAATTCAGTGGAAGCTAGTCAGTCTTAGGGGGTATATTTCATTCCTGTCTGTCTATCCACATGATATTTCTATGGTGCTTATCACTGGATTGAAGTTATTCAATGTTTACACTAGCTGAGATTTTAACACGTGACTCGTTAACAAAGCAGATTATTTCTATATAAAATAAAAATTAATAAAATGAAATTAAATGAAGAAGTCTATGACAAGATCTGATTTCTGCACAAAAAGAACTGATTAATGAACAAAACTGCCAATGGAGCATGTGGCAAAATATCTGGATAAAAAGCAGACAATAAATATCACATTAAATTTCATTTTGACATAGACAAGAATGAGGTCTGTGATGTTTCATGTCTAACCATGGAATATGGCTGATTTTCATTGAAAACTATCGTTCTTAGGCTAACGCAAATTATTTTTTTATCCTCCGGTGGATGTAAAAATTTCTTTTCTGTATAATGTCTGTCTGTTTAGCTAACCGCACGACGCCTAGATAATAAACTAATGGGTTGCAGTTGTGCAAGCAAACTTAGCGAACACCTTGAAGCAAATCGTGGGTGGCGAATTCCCTATTCTATATAATTATTATTTTTAAATACTTCAGCAATTATTAATTGCAAGAAACTTAAAGTACACTATAAAATATCTGTAGCTGGAGCATGAGAGCAATATTAGTTTGCTAGAACGATGGTTACTTAAATAAAACTCTCATTAAAACTACAAACACGTTTTCAACAGTTTTCGTACGTCGTAATGTACATTCATTAAGTAGCATTTATTAAGTAGAACTGTGTTGTTTAACCTGTTAAAAATTATTTAGATGTAACAATCAACGGTAAACCCAAACTAAATTACTGTTGCTTGTAGTTGTTATTCTAGCTTCGCCATTCATTTAAAATGTGTAAGTAAAATGATCCTAGCAAAAATACAGCAAACATTATCATGCTTTACACGTTCAAACTACAACCGATCACGTTAAAAGTCAAATACACATTTTTAAAAATGTGGTACAAAAACTTGCGTAATTAATTGCGTAATTATGAATTATTCAGGAAGCTAGTGTATTAGGACATTGTGGTTGGGATGAACGTGTGGAGCGAGAACAGCTTTAGTTCGAGACGACCGTTGTAAATGATACACAAGAGCATGAGCTCCATGATTGATAGCCAACACAACAACGCTATAGAGTTATAACAAGTCTGAGGTTACCGACAACATGATATTTATTGTAGCACATGAATAATCATACTGTGCATATGCTCCGACATTGGTAGCCAACACAAACAACGCTATAGAGTTATAACAAGTCTGAGGTTACCGACAACATGGTATTTATTGTAGCACATGCATAATCATACTGTGCATATGCTCCGACATTGGTAGCCAACACAAACAACGCTATAGAGTTATAACAAGTCTGAGGTTACCGACAACAAGATATTTATTGTAGCACATGAATAATCATACTGTGCATATGCTACGACATTGGTAGCCAACACAAACAGCAGTATAGAGTTATAACAAGTCTGAGGTTACCGACAACATGATATTTATTGTAGCACATGAATAATCATACTGTGCATATGCTCCGACATTGGTAGCCAACACAAACAGCGGTATAGAGTTATAACAAGTCTGAGGTTACCGACAACATGATATTTATTGTAGCACATGAATAATCATACTGTGCATATGCTCCGACATTGGTAGCCAACACAAACAGCGGTATAGAGTTATAACAAGTCTGAGGTTACCGACAACATGATATTTATTGTAGCACATGAATAATCATACTGTGCATATGCTCCGACATTGGTAGCCAACACAAACAGCGGTATAGAGTTGTAACAAGTCTGAGGTTACCGACAACATGATATTTATTGTAGCACATGAATAATCATACTGTGCATATGATCCGACATTGGTAGCCAACACAAACAGCGGTATAGAGTTATAACAAGTCTGAGGTTACCGACAACATGATATTTATTGTAGCACATGAATAATCATACTGTGCACATGCTCCGACATTGGTAGCCAACACAAACAGCGGTATAGTGTTATAACAAGTCTGAGGTTACCGACAACATGATATTTATTGTAGTGAGCCGGGGCTCAGTTTGAACGTTTTTTTTGTCCTTACCTTTCCCACCTCGGCCACTCTTATCAGTCGGTGGGGGAATCACTCCGTCAAGTATTGATTTTCTGCCTGGTTGGACTGATTGGTTTGAGGTCAGCTGGTTGACCTTGACTCAGGTCCGGCTACTGTTCGGAGCGGCCAGACACGTTCGGAGAAGCTACTGTGTTTCTGGCTGTTCTCTGCTCTTCCCGTTTCCCCATGGCTGGCTAACTCGACTACTTTCGGCAGGTAATTGTCTTTTTCACCCTCTTAACTTTATTTTTGTTGGGTTTTTCTCTCCCACCCAGACACATATTTTTCGTTGATTAGTTATAAGTAGTTTATATTTATTTTGTAACTTGTGTTCCTCGTGTACGTTTTTCGTGTCGCTAAATGTTCTTTCCTGTCTATCGTACGTTCTAAATTTGTTATTTTTATTATCTATGCCGGTTAAGTTTTTATATTTTTTGCGACGTGCTTTCTAATTGATCCGTTCGGCGAACGGAATTTATTTATTTAGTAATCACCTTGTATTTATTTTAGTGTAAGCGAGACGGTACAGACTTTGCAAATTTCGTTACCTCGTGTTTTGTGTTGCGTGCAAAATTGGGTGGCAACATTAATGATTTTCATTTTATTGGTTAATTAATTATTTTCCTTATAGTAGCGTGAACGGATTATAATTTAATTATGGTTATTTGGGAAATAATGTACTGTTATTATTTGTAAATTAATATAATTATTATCTTAGGCCTACCTTACAATTAATATTTAATAATAGAATGTAAATTTTTATAATATTTATAATAGAATGATTGAAATCCAGTGAATTATTGTTACAAGTAAATGTTATCACGCTGAATAATTTAGTATGGCTGTTCTAGCCTATAAGTAAATGTTTATATATTTGAAAATTTGTTTTGTACATAATATTTAATATTGTCCACCAAGTAGTGTATTTTATAATACTTGGTGTCTTTGAGTTATTTTTAGGAAATAGTCTTTGATACTTAAAAGGTACTGTTAGTTTACAGATGGTTATTTTTAGTTGTTAAATATTTTATATATACTTTGTGGCAAACATAATTAAGTTTTTTATTATTTCTCAGGTTGCAATAACATTTTTCTAAATATCTACTGGTTATGTTGGGATTCAATAGGGTCCCCGTGAGTACCGTCAGCGGGACTGGTGCGGCGAGTCTGCCCGAACTGAAACAAAAATTGAATGCCCTCGCCCTGCCAGCGCTACCGTACCGGCATCCAACCGGAGCGTCCGTATTCATCTTGACAAGGTTGGATTCAAAATGTTTTTTTTTTCTTCTTCTTACACCACTTGAGAGGATTGGCTTGTATGGAGCGCTGCCAGATGTAAGATCTGGAGGAGGGCCAGTATATTAGCCAGTATTTATTTAGTTTAGTTACATGAACTGAAGGGGAGGATTTTATCTTTAATTCGGATTCGTGGAGGCAACTAAGCCCCCGCCTCCTTCGAAAATTGGCTTTAAATATTTTTATTTTTTTTTTATTTTCGGCTACAAACTTGAAAACCAAATTACTTTTTAAAATTAGTGGGCCTGGAAATTCTACAACCTTTTCCCTCCCCTCAGTTCATAAAAAAATTACCTGTTAAAATTTTTATATATTTACTACTGCCGTACGTGAAATTGTTATTTATATATCAAATTACTATATTATATTATATTATTTATTTATTATGTTATTATTTCTATTTATTATGTTATTGTCTATATTGGAATTTATCTATTGTTATTTAGTTTGTAAGTTACGCTGTGCACCGTGGTGCTGCAGTTCATTGTACTTTTTTGTGTAAAGATGTTTGCCACCTAATAATTATATCATGTACTGGAAATTTTGTCTCGCTTTGTGTTCTCTTCCCACTAGTGGCATGTGATTTTTTTTATGGTTTGCTCCGAGTTTGGGAGGGGCGCGCTTTCCGGGAACCTCATGTCTATTTTCGCTAACTCGGGACAGTAGCACATGAATAATCATACTGTGCATATGCTCCGACATTGGTAGCCATCACAAACAGCGGTATAGACTTATAACAAGTCTGAGGTTACCGACAACATGATATGTATTGTAGCACATGAATAATCATACTGTGCATATGCTCCGACATTGGTAGCCAACACAAACAACGCTATAGAGTTATAACAAGTCTGAGGTTACCGACAACATGATATTTATTGTAGCACATGAATAATCATACTGTGCATATGCTCCGACATTGGTAGCCAACACAAACAACGCTATAGAGTTATAACAAGTCTGAGGTTACCGACAACATGATATTTATTGTAGCACATGAATAATCATACTGTGCATATGCTCCGACATTGGTAGCCAACACAAACAAAGCTATAGAGTTATAACAAGTCTGAGGTTACCGACAACATGATATTTATTGTAGCACATGAATAATTATACTGTGCATATGCTCCGACATTGGTAGCCAACACAAACAACGCTATAGAGTTATAGCAAGTATGAGGTTACCGACAACATGATATTTATTGTAGCACATGAAAAATCATCCTGTTCATATGCTCCGACATTTTTAGCCAACACAAACAGCAGTATATAGTTATAACAAGTCTGAGGTTACCGAGAACATGATATTTATTGTAACACATGAATAATCATACTGTGCATATGCTCCGACATTGGTAGCCAACACAAACAACGCTATAGAGTTATAACAAGTCTGAGGTTACCGAAAACATGATATTTATTGTAGCACATGAATAATCATACTGTGCATATGCTCCAACAATGGTAGCCAACACAAACAACGCTATAGAGTTATAACAAGTCTGAGGTTACCGACAACATGATATTTATTGTAGCACATGAATAATCATACTGTGCATATGCTCTGACATTGGTAGCCAACACAAACAGCGGTATAGAGTTATAACAAGTCTGAGGTTACCGACAACATGATATTTATTATAGCACATGAATAATCATACTGCGCATGTACTCCTACATTGGTAGCCAACACAAACAGCGGTATAGAGTTATAACAAGTCTGAGGTTACCGACAACATGATATTTATTGTAGCACATGAATAATCATACTGTGCATATGCTCCGACATTGGTAGCCAACACAATCAACGCTATAGAGTTACAACAAGTCTGAGGTTACCGACAACATGATATTTATTGAAGCACATGAATAATCATGCTGTGCATATGCTCCGACATTGGTAGCCAACACAAACAGCGGTATAGAGTTATAACAAGTCTGAGGTTACCGACAACATGATATTTATTGTAGCACATGAATAATCATACTGTGCATATGATCCGACATTGGTAGCCAACACAAACAGCGGTATAGAGTTATAACAAGTCTGAGGTTACCGACAACATGATATTTATTGTAGCACATGAATAATCATACTGCGCATATGCTCCAACATTGGTAGCCAACACAAACAACGCTATAGAGTTATAACACGTCTGAGGTTTCCGACAACATTATATTTATTGTAGCACATGAATAATAATACTGTGCATATGCTCCGACATTGGTAGCCAACACAAACAGCGGTATAGAGTTATAACAAGTCTTTGGTTACCGACAACATGATATTTATTGTAGCACATGAATAATTATACTGTGCATATGCTCCGACATTGGTAGCCAACACAAACAACGCTATAGAGTTATAACAAGTCTGAGGTTACCGACAACATGATATTTATTGTAGCACATGAGTAACTATACTCTGCATGTACTCCTACATTGGTAGCTAACATTAACAGCGGTATAGAGTTATAACAAGTCTGAGGTTAACCGACAACACAAGATTTATTGTAGCACATGACTAATCCAATACTGTGCATTGTGGCTTCCAATCATCACTTGTCAAACACATTTGGTCGTGGTTATTGATTTATGTAGCAGTAAAGTGGGTAGTTTGTTTTGGAAATGGGAAGTTTGATGGGCTATTAGAATTAATGAGGGCGATTAACAAAATATGACACGTCATTCTGCAGAAACTAATTTGAGTTCTGAGAAGGGACAGCTTATAATTTTGAAACTATAAACTAGGTCAGTTTTATGTAGCAAGTGGCTTTTCATTCTAACATTTTTAAAGATATCTTGGTTAAATTTTCAAAATAAAGACATTTTAAGTATTTATTTTAAAATATTTACGTATATTTAAAAGTCTTAAAGCAAAAATTTGTAATGTTTTGTGATGTGTTAGTTCGGAATCGGGTTTCAAGTTATAAGGATTTAATACCAATTTATATTTATTATAGAAACATTACGTAATGGAAAGTGGACTGACACATTGAAGATTTATCGTGATGTAAAATTAACATTCTTAAGGATGGATGGACAAGTTAGAAAGGGTAAGTAAATGATATAATAAAGGGACTACCAGCACTACAGCAAATAAAACAAAATAAAAATAAGTTCACACTTGTTGTATTTTTCCTCTTTCATTTCTCAATTTCTCCTATTAAACCAAAGGCTAGATAGGATATTTTAGAAGGAAAGGCAAGTGATTAAATCACAACGTTAGGAAAAAAGAAAACATGTGTACTAGGCACTAAGAAATCGCCTTAAATGGCATACCTCAATATTAAGTCCAACTCCACTAATCATTTGGAGACATGGACTGCCACAGGTTACAAATCTAAAGGTATATCAGGCTAAAATTATAACCCAACAGAAAATTTAGTATTTAATTCATATATGTTCAAGTTGAATACATAGAAACAATGAAATAAATTATATCTAACATTAATTATGTAATTTCAAACATAATTTATATCGTTGTTAAATAGTCTTGTGATAGATAATATAATTGTATAGACATAGATTAGATTTATAATTCATCACAACGGCGGTTACTTAAAGTAAAACAACAGTTATATTTCTTGTAAGTTGTTTTTGCAACGTTTATAATAAAAAGTTTTAAATGACGCATTCAAATATTTGTTGTAAAATTGAACACGCAGAACAGGTTTTTGTCTATAACTATTTTTTAGTATAGGTATCATGAGCATTCTAAATACAAGTAAAAATACTTAAATTTATTATATTCCCGCGAAAATTTCACAGTTTCTAAAACCTTTAAAAATGAAAAATAAAAATTTTCTTTTAGGATTGATCTTTTTCTATAAATTTTTTAAAATAAAATGTGTATTCAATACTTTAGAGACAACATTGTATTTTCTTTACAATAATAATTTTGACAGTAACACAATTTTATATTACGTGTGAAATTACATATCCATATGCTTTAGGTGTTGAAAATTATTATGTTTTAAATTTATTAAGTTCTTACTTCTGAACGAGTAAGTCAAAATAAACAAACTATGCCAAATATAAGAGTGTTTAAACTTTATACTACATTCACAACTGCAGAAATATGTATATTGCTTTGTAAGAAATGTTAAATAGTTCTCCATGTGGGAAGATAGTAAAAGATTTTAAATTGGATTGGATTTCAAATTCATAATTTTATTGTCATTAAAATATAAGTTGATGGAGTTCCCCATTTAAACTTTTCTATCATTTTGATATTTCTCAGACACCAGTGGTGTCAAAATTTAATTGATGAAAATATATAGTAATTCGTTTTACATTATTTTATGTAATTTCTTGTATGCAGTAATCAGGATAGAAACAAAATATGTATATACAGCGTTACAAAGTAATGGTAAGATTTATAGTTTTCGCTTTTTATATAACAGTTTGTAGTTTAAGTTGTATTTATTTCAATCATCCATCATAAATTATATCTGAACCCAAGAGGTTATATAACTCTGCACTAATGAGAGCCAGCACAAGAAGTAAGATAACTCCAATAAGTTCCCCCATTACGCGGCACATTTGGAGCGGTTACGGTAGCATAAAGTCAAGAGACCCCGTGCTTTAGATCGTAAATTTTACGGTGACAACTTTCTCAACATTGTTAATTTTTTAGTACATATCAGGTGTTGAAGTAAACTGGTACTCCGAGACGGTATAAAGTTTTTAATTAAAATTATAATACAATATGTATATATATTTTACAGTTAAAAAGCAAGTTTTAAAATTAATTTCAGTATATCCACGCTGAAATGTTGATTATATAAGATTATGATTTTCTTATTTACACAATTATATCTACCAGTAATCCACATCTAGTACACTAGTAGGTAATACCGATTCCTGATTATAGTACATACTTTTAAATAAGAAATGTTACTTAGTATTATTACACATTATACTGGTATTTTGATATAAAATATTATTGAAATATTTTTGCATATATTCTGAAGAATTTATTTAACTATTATAACTCAAAGCACGAACTATATATCATCTTTATTATTTATAAAAATTGCTAAAGCCTAAGAGTAAATATGTATGATCCGTACGTCCCGAACTGTAATTTCAGTCCTTACTTCAGCATAACCATTCGAAAATTACTAGGCAAAAAGGGTTGCCTCCCCGACTGTAATTAGCATTAAAGCCTAACATTTTATGTT
This sequence comes from Homalodisca vitripennis, assembly GCF_021130785.1. Taxonomy (NCBI): domain Eukaryota; kingdom Metazoa; phylum Arthropoda; class Insecta; order Hemiptera; family Cicadellidae; genus Homalodisca; species Homalodisca vitripennis. The sequence goes on along the minus strand of NC_060208.1, from coordinate 213,206,054 downwards.
AAAACCTAAACTTGAAGGCCAGACTGGTGACAATTAACAAAAGCTATGTCACTGCACAGAATTCATGGCCCAAACTACACGTCACATGCACTAACGTAAGTAGAACATTGATGAGAAAATCAATGTCGGCATTTCAAGTTGACTGGCGGACGTTATCTGAAACATTGATAAAGGAACGCTATTTAATTCAGGGAATGGAACAATTGGTCTGGAACAGGCTTAAATGGGGAAGCTTGTCAAATTCTTTATAGAAGTCAATCTAAGTGTTGATGCGACCTGATTTGGCTCAGTCGTATAACTTCTTATAAACCAGAGATTTTATGGAGCATTTGGATGAAAATCATACAATTACATGTAAAATGCATATGTTTATTTATAAAATTTATGTATTATAGTCACTAAATATATATGTGAATAAAATTATAGAGAGTTAAGGTCTACTGTATGAAATCAATATAATTGCTGGAGTTTTTCATGTTAAGAGTAATGTTATTTAAAATATGAATATAAAATAAGCACGTGAATATCGTCCTCAAAACTAAATGCTAAGATTGCTTCAATTTTTATATTTAAAGAATAAATTTAACCTTACGAAATTATACCGAATAAATCGTACCCCCTGATAAAAAGATTTTAAATCAGATATTTTTACCATAAAGTTTCTCGAAACTGAATTTAATATTATTTTATAGCACGTGGAAGTGACATCTCCTCCTTAATAGCGAGACCGAAACTTGTTAATAGATTTCCAGAAGTAGGTTCACTTACATTTCAAGCTCCTTTTAACATATATGTGATAATTCCTCCTACAGCAAAGCAGTTACTCTCTCATTATAAAAAATATACAAATTACTAGACGTGAATTAAAGTCGCTTACATATTTTATGTGATTATAGACTTTAAAAAAATGTCTTTACTTAGAACAATAGAAAACTTCATCTTCATTAAAATGATAAAATTATTTATAAATAGACATTTATTTCCCAGTAGTTTAATATATCGACTGCAGGAGATCCAATAATGAGCGTGTTGTGGCCTTACACAACTAAAGGTGTATTTATATATCATCCATTATTAACATAATAAAACCTAAGTTAAAACCTCAGCAAGTGGTGAGATGCCTACTAGATAAGCTAAAAGTAAAACGCTGATGCTTTGTTTTATAAATTCCAAAGTCGGAATGTTATTTCTGCAACGTGAATTCATGGATTATAATATCGAGATGACATGTCCTTCTGTTTTCTTCAGTGCAAAATATAACTTGACATTATAAACAATTGTTACCTCGATAGAGTTATTACAGAATTTATTAAAACACTGCCTCATTGTTTTCATTTCTTACTGATATTCTTCAGTTATGATTGTTTCAAACTAACCTTAATTCAATAATACTTAATCTATATCAATTGAGAATACTTAAACTATATGCGTATTTTAGATTCTTTAACCTTTGTGTAACTCATGCGTGAGTAAATGCACAGAAGTTTAAACAGCTATCGATGCAAGATTAGATAGTGGTATGGAGTCAACGTCACACTCCCCAAGTTTTAAGTGATCGTACTTCAAGTGGAAGGTTCCCATTAAAAGTTGAGCCTTGAGTTGCAGTTCTGACTAATCACAAACCTACATGTTTGGCTTCATGTAAACCATAACTTGTGACATTATATTAAAAGTCTTGTAAATAGTTTATTATTGCGCTAATGAGTAAGATGTGATATTTATGAAGAAATTTAGGTATTCGATGTCAGGTTCTAATATGGAAAATTACTGGTATTTTCGTGTAAACCTTTAAGTTAATAACAAAGAGACGGTATTTTGGGCTATTTGCCGAACTGAGATTTCATTAATAAATACTATTTATGACTTATGTATAACACAAATAAGTATTAATAAGTTGCATATTTCCATTTTTAAATTCGAATTTACTATCATTATCATATATATATATATATATATATATATATATATATATATATATATATATATATATATATATCATATATATGTTTTAAATAGATCTTAACTACGCTAAAATTTGTTATGCATTTGCTCAAATTAATGATATAATTTAGTTCCTAAAGCTCAGAGAGAAAGAAATTAAGCAAAATATGATATTAATTTATGCATCATATTCGCTGCAAACACTCAAAGTCGTCTATGTTTTCTCACGTTTCATTATTTAGTCACAAACATCAAGTCCAGCGCAAATTATCACACTCTACTGTAGTTTCACGTATCTACACCGCAGTGTACTAATCAGACCACCACAAACACTCACAGACGTCTATGCATGGTCACGTGTCATTATGTAGTCACAACATCTAGTCCTGCGTAAATCATCACACTTTGTTTTAGTGTCGTGTATCTACACCGCAGTGTACTAATCACTCCACCACAAACACTCACAGCTGCCTATGCTTGGTCACATCTCATTATTTAGTCACAACATCTAGTCCTGCGTAAATCGTCACACTGTACTGTAGTGTCGTGTATCTACACCGCAGTGTACTAATCACTCCACCACAAACACTCACAGCTCCCTATGCTTCGTCACGTCTCATCATTTAGTCACAACATCTAGTCCTGCGTAAATCATCACACTGTACTGTAGTGTCATGTATCTACACCGCATTGTAATAGATCAGACCACTACAAACACTCACAGCTCCCTATGCTTCGTCACGTCTCATTATTTAGTCACAACATCTAGTCATGCGTAAATCGTCACACTGTACTGTAGTGTCGTGTATCTACACCGCAGTGTACTAATCACTCCACCACAAACACTCACGGCCGCCTATGCTTGGTCACGTCTCATTGTTTAGTCACAACATCTAGTCCTGCATAAATCATCACACTGTACTGTAGCGTCATGTATCTACACCGCATTGTAATAGATAGACCACTACAAACACTCACAGCTCCCTATGCTTCGTCACGTTTCATTATTTAGTCACAACATCTAGTCCTGCATAAATCATCACACTGTACTTTTGTTTCATGTATCTACACCGCAGTGTACTAATCAGGCCACCACAAACACTCACAGCCGCCTATGCTTGGTCATGTCTCATTATTTAGTCACAACATCTAGTCCTGCATAAATCATCACACTGTACTTTTGTTTCATGTATCTACACCGCAGTGTACTAATCAGGCCACCACAAACACTCACAGCCGCCTATGCTTGGTCATGTCTCATTGTTTAGTCACAACATCTAGTCCTACGTAAATCATCAGACTGTACTTTTGTTTCATGTATCTACACCGCAGTGTACTAATCAGGCCACCACAAACACTCACAGCCGCCTATGTTTGGTCATGTCTCATTATTTAGTCACAACATCTAGTCCTGCATAAATCATCACACTGTACTTTTGTTTCATGTATCTACACCGCAGTGTACTAATCATATTGACACAAAAACTCACGACCACCATTGCCTGGTGACGTCTCATTATTTAGTCACAACATTTAGTCCTGCGAGAGATACCCATACCCTCAAATCGTTTAAGCAAAATGTTTATGGTGTCGTTCGCTGTATGGTACCTAGTGCCGTCGCAGGTCAGTTAGGTTTCTGGAAGTTTATCTTGAGCCTGGGTTCGTCTCACGTTCGTCTATGCTTGGTGTCGTCTCATTGTTTAGTCACAACACTTAGTCCTGCATAAATCATCACACTGTACTGCAGAGTCGTGTAACTACACCGCAGTGTACTAATCAGGCCAATACAAACACTCACAGCCGCCTATGCTTGGTCACGTCTCATTGTTTAGTCACAACATTTAGTCCTGCGTAAATCATCACACTTTACTGTAGTGTCGTGTATCTACACCGCATAGTAATGATTAGACCACTACAAACACTGGCGTCCGCCTCTGCTCGTCACGTCTCATTGTTTAGTCACAACATCTAGTCCTGCATAAATCATCACACTGTACTGTAGTGTCGTGTATCTACACCGCAGTGTAATAATCATATTAAAACAAAAACTCACGACCCCCAATGCCTGGTCACGTCTCATTGTTTAGTCACAACATTTATTCCAGCGTGTAAATCGTCACACTGTACTGTAGTTATATGTATCTACACCGCAGTGTACTAATCAGGTCACCACAAACACTCACAGCCGTTTATGCTTGGTCACGTGTCGTTGTTTAGTCACAACATCTAGTCCAGCGTAAAACATCACACTTTACTGCAGTGTCATGTATCTACACCGCATTGTAATAGTTAGACCACTACAAACACTGGCGTCTGCCTATGCTCGTCACGTCTCATTGTTTAGTCATAACATTTAGTTCTGCGAGAGATACCCTCTAATTGTTTATGCAAAATGTTTATGGTGTCGTTCGCTGTATGGCACCTAGTGCCGTCGCCGGTCAGTTAGGTTTCTGGGAGTTTATATGGAGCCTGGGTTTGGGTTGGGAGCCACATGTATTTTTATGGGAAATCAATTTTGTAAAGGTTTATTTATTTTAAAGATTCTTAATTTGAGTTTTAGTAAATGCTCTTCTTACTGTTATTCTCTGGAGCATTCCTCTTTTGTTAATTTATTACTTTTTCAAAAATGCAGTACGCATAATATTTAGAGCTAAACCTAGAGATCACTGTAAGCTATTATTTACTTAACTAGTAGCCTCACACTTCCAGCTGTATATGTTTTAGGTTGTTCACTGTATGTAAAAGATAATATAGGACACTTCACATCGTACGATAAACTACATAAGTATTCTACCAGACAGGTAGACAATATGTTTATTAAGATTAATAAATATTTAAGAACTCATAAAGATAAGAGGTGACTGATATTAAATTGTACAAAAAACCTTCTAACTGGTATAAAAATATAAAATACAAACAGTTATAAATTAAGACTGAAAAACTTTCTTATTTCCAAATCTTTCTAAAGCACTAAAATATTCTTTAACTTACAGTAAACTTAGTGTATGTGTAGTCCTGACTGTTGTTGAATGGCTTTGTAGACTGTACATTTAATTCTGTTCTCTTCGTTATTTTGTTGTTTATTGTACATTCTATTACGAGACCAATGGCGTGTTTATATTTTGTATGGTCAATAAAATATTTATTCTTAATTCTATTGGACTCTGGTCAGTTCTTTGTGGTTTGTCGTTCAGTTGAAACCTATTATTGTTTAGATCGATTTCAATAATTTGTGTTTTTAAAATAACACTTTTTTGTGATTCTTGACTGATGTGTTTCATATAATTCTGGTTCGATTTTTTAAATTTGAACCTAGAACATAGTTATGTCCTTGGGCATTTATCCACCTGATGAAGAGATCAGATTCCAGATCTCGAAACGAAGTGTTACTGTTTTTTTTTAAATTACTGAACGATATAGAACGTCCGGAAAATCATGTTTCCTTTACAGTTCTTACATCTTCAAAAACGAAACAAACAAAGAATATATCATTTACATGATGATAATGATGTCTTGTCATGAAGAGACTATATATTACTACAAACGGTGATTGCTTGGCTATAAATTTCAAATAATAAGGCATGCTCTTTTTTCAGGATTATGATGTGTTAAGGTATAATCGATCTGTGTAACTGAAATTAGTTCAGTTCAATCTCGATGTCAACATAACTACCGTGGACCTAGGATCATATATTTTGTATATTTGAAAATATTTAAATCAGCCTAGAGAGCTGCCAGTTAGTACTCTGAGTAGTTTCTACATTGGCAATCTTCGCAAGGATAAACAATTTTAGATTACAATAGGTTTTTTTCCATATACTAAAATAGAACATATATTGTATATATATTGTATGAGTAGAACAGTTCCATGTACTATGTCAAAATAATTCTCTACGAACGTGCTTGTGATGAATAGTACCCGAAATCATGTTTTCTTTATGCTGAGACATATATTTGGGAGTGCCGATGGCCGAGTGGTCTAAGACGTTGGACTTTGTGTCTGAGTTAGAGATAGCGCAGGTTCAAATCCTGTCTGTGGCCGTTGCACTTTTTATCAGTACCTCGACCTTGTACTGTATCGACTCTCCCCCTTGTTCTGTTTGATAAGATCCTCGCACAGGCCAGTGGCCCATGAGGACGGACAGAATAGGGCTTAAAAGAGGATCGGCCTCTCCTTAAAAAAAAAAAACAAAAACAAAAAAATATCTAACCCCTTAACCCACAAAAACTCATAAAAATCAACGATTACATTTACTTCAAAACGAAAGCTTAAAAAATGATTAAGTGGTATCTAAATTGAATTCGTATCAAAAACTGATAAATCAGTTCTTTAATTCATTTTATCTAGATTTTGTAGTAGGAACTTGCATACAGTTTCGATACCAAAGTATTTCTTATCTCAATACATTTTAGAAAATAATTATTAATTTGTAGTAGCGCGCCTACATGCTTAAGGCATGATATTAATAAATGGAATGCTGTGGTGTTAAAAAAAGATTATTGTGGATCTAATTGGTAATAGACTATATTTTTTTAATGCGAACGTCAAGAACCCCTTTAAGTTTATAAAATCTTATTCAAGACATGGATTACAGTGGAAACACAAGTATAAATATTAATAAACTACATATTCTACGAGGATTGCAAAAATTATTTGGTGGCTACACGGCGGTGGTGAAAAATTTCTTAGAATGCACGTCAAAGGAAACGTACGCTCAAGATGACTTGCAGAAATCCTGTCACCGCTCTACTAACAAAGATAAACCGCTTGTCAGTGCGACCTTTGTTTTTGTCCTTCAGTAAGGTTCTGAGTTTTGTTACAAAGAAAAGTTTATTGCTGGTGTTTTTTAGGTGTGCGCGAAAAACTATTTCTGTTGTTTAATTGTAATAGAAATATTACTATTTTGAGAGAACCCATTCACTAAAAGCTGTTATAAATATGCTCAGTTTGCAATACAAAATTTTTAAATCTTAAGGGGGTTCGGTAGGCATAATTCTTCAAAAATATCGTAATTTTTTATTGAATTTTTGTATTCCTCTGCATCTTAGTTTTTATTTAAGACCACTCCCACTATTGTACTATAAATAAATACAAACGGAGTTATTCAACTTTATGTAGGACAATGTCATGACGTTTTTTCCCTTTGGGACGGAGATTCAAGTGCGTTCAGTACAGTTCTTCAGAGTAGGCCATATGGAGACCAATGTGTGATTGAAAAACTGGAGTGTTGTGGACATGTTCAAAAGCGTATGGGCTCAAGACTTAGGAAACTAAAAATGAAATGTGGGGAAAATGTTCTTTCTCATGGGAAAACTATTGGAGGAAGAGATGGACTTACCGATGAGCGCATCTTAGCTATACAAAAATATTACGTCTTGGCTATCAGGAGGAATTCTGGGAATTTGGACGGAATGAAGAAAGCTATATGGGCTGAATATTTTCACCTGTTATCCACAAATGAAACCCCCCAGCACGAACTTTGTGAAAAAGGTGAAGACAGTTGGTGCAAATACCAGCGAGCCATAGCCAAAAAAGAAAAATATGACCACCGTCAGCACATGCACATACCTGGATCTATTAGGACTGCCATAAAACCTATTTTCCAGGATCTGTCAGGCCCTAATCTACTAAATAAATGCCTTCATGGCAAGTCACAAAACCCTAACGAATCGGTCAATGCAGTGATTTGGTCGCGAATACCTAAAACAGTATTTGTAGGCCTGAAAACCCTAAAATTTGGAGTCTATGATGCCATTTTAAATTTTAAGAAGGGCAATGAAACTAGATGTCTAGTGCTAAAAGAACTTGGAATGACTGTTACTGATAATACAGCCTCAGTGATGTGTGAACTGGGCAAATTACGTGTACTACGAGCCGAGCGAATGCTTTCTAGTTTATTGAAAAAAGCCAGACAACAAAGAGAAAGTGCAAAAAGAAAGCTGGAAGAAGCATTTTTAGATGAGGAGGACCCACACCAGCCATTATATGGTGCAGGAGTGCACTAAACCCCTATTTATACAGGTAATAAAAGTTTATTTATACTTTATTTGCGATTTGCCGAAAACTTTAAATTTTTATGCAAATGACCGTTTTCTCAGAAACTATAAATGATATGGACTTGATATTTTTACCACATGCTAATTGAGATATAATTTAAACTTTAACACAGGGGTTTTAAAATAATTGGTTTAGGTTTTTATTTTACATGCCAAAACGTATGAAAAAATTAGAAATTTTGATAAATAAATTTTAAAAAAATTGTAATTAAAAATCAGGGATTGATAAAAGAAATTTCCCATGTTAAAGTGTTAACCATAACTCATATATAATGTGTAAAAAATTTTCAGTCAGATATCTCCAGTAGTTTCTAAGAAAACGGGTCATCAATATAGTAAATTTAACATTGGCAAGATAGGGCCTACCGAACCCCCTTAAATTTTTAGCAAATGTTATTTTGCTACCACTCCAGACTTGAGAAACTAGAAACTTTGCTGATACTCTGTGTGATGCACGTTTTTCAGGTCAGTGAAAGAAATATCGAGTCCTGCGTTCAACTTGTTTGTGAACTAACTTCAGATAAACTCATTTACTAGCTGAGAAAGAGTAAATGCTCCTGGAAGTTTAGTAACACAATTGGCTTGTCAACGACCTTTTTGTTCCGATTCAGTTTAGTTTTGAGAGGAACAACATCACAAGGCCAAAGATGGATTCTGCTGACACTGCTTTCAAGATAATCATTTTAAGTTTTACGTGCACTGATAACATTGTTAAGAAAAATCACAGCGATATTTTATCCGATAATTCCACGAAGAAGCTTTAATCCATGTAACGCTGTTTACTCTACACTGATTTTGATATTTTTACTGATGTAATAAAATTATCTGTATAAAGTTAAATTTGTCTTATCCATCATGCACTTAATATTCTATCTTGCTCACAGGTGATGAATAATGACATAGCCTAATGTAATTTTATGCTTTATTGTTTTTGTATGTATATCTAATTAATTATTTTTGCTTTCAATTTAGTGGCACTTTCTTAACAAGTATTGCCTTTTGAGGCCCCGTATTTTTAACCTAAGTATTTAGATCTCCAACAGTATAACTCCCATCTTAATATGTATAATGACATTTACTTTATTGAGGTGTAAATTTTAGTGTTAAACATGACTATTCGCGCTTACTCTAAATTAAATTACTTCTGAGAAAAGCTGGTATAAGTAATATAATCTCAATGGGAGTAACATAAAAGTTACTTGCTTTTATACCAATGTAGGATATTTGAATATTATTAAGAAGATATAGAAATTAACAAACCATTCTAGGTGATGTCTGCTACTTATATGATTAAGAAACTTGGTAAATTGGGTAACCAGAAATATATTAACGTATATTCCCCCGATAAATTTAAGTAAATTTCTTTTTTATAACTACTTCAGAAAATATCAGTTATATTAGTTAAAAATAATAGCTACCTTGCAAAATGGTATCTGTCAAACAGGAATCAGGCTGTTTGCTTCATTGTACAAACAAGAGCATGTGAATTGTGTGTATACTTGTCGAAGTAGCCCAGAGCCGAGGGAGAGGGAGTTCCTAACTGGAGGAGTTTCTGGTCAACATGGTATCTATATAGGGACGATGTCATCACAGAATTATTGATTATACAAACAAGAGAACGTGACTGAACATAGCCCAGGGCTGACTGCTAGAGAGAGATCAGAATTTTAAGGAAGTTTATGGTCAACATGTCTAGATAGAGTGTATACCAAAACCAAATATTCTCTATCAAACAGGAACCGGCCTGGCCACTCGATTGTACAAAGAAGAGCACGTGACTAGACATAGCCCAGGGCTGAGTGCGAGAGAGTTCCTAACTTAAGGGAGTTTATGATTAACATGTTGTCTAATAGAGTGTATAACAAAACCAAATATTCTCTATCAAACAGAAACCGGCCTGGCCACTCGATTGTACAAGCAAGAGCACGTGACAGACATATCCCCAGAGCTGAGTGCGAGAGAGTTCCTAACTTAAGGGAGTTTATGGTTAACATGTTGTCAAGGTAGAGTGTACCAAAACCAAATATTCTCTATCAAACTGACACCGGCCTGGCCACTCGAATTGTACAAACAAGAGCACGTGACTAGACATAGCCCAAACCTGAGTGCGAGAGAGTTCCTAACTTTAAGGGAGTTTATGGTTAACATGTTGTCAAGATAGAGTGTATAACAAAACCAAATATTCTCTATCAAACTGACACCGGCCTGGCCACTCGATTGTACAAACAAGAGCACGTGACAGATATCGCCCAGAGTTGAGTGCGAGAGAGTTCCTAACTTAAGGGAGTTTATGGTTAACATGTTGTCAAGATAGAGTGTATAACAAAACCAAATATTCTCTATCAAACAGGAACCGGCCTGGCCACTCGATTGTACAAACAAGAGCACGTGACTAGACATAGCCCAGAGCTGAGTGCGAGAGAGTTCCTAACTTAAGGGAGTTTATGGTTAACATGTTGTCTAGATAGACTGTGTACCAAAACCAAATATTCTCTATCAAACATAAAACGGCTCTAGGTTTTTCATTTTGAGTCATTTGATACTTATTACCAAACTAGCTATGTGCAAAATTACAGTATTTTAGTACAATTTTCAGGCAATATTTACTAAAGTGAACGAGAGTATTTAACATTAGGAATTAGTATAAAATGTAATGCATATCATGATAAAATACTTTTTATATTAAAAGTGATAATGTTATTCAAAAATAGACTTTATTGGCGTCCGTGGAATACTTCAAAACAATGGAACAATTTTAAACTTATATTCACTAGCAATATAATTGCATCCTGAGAATGTATGTTTGTTTAATACATGATGGGTTTTCAAACTCTCAGAATATGCAAAGATCGGCTGTCAAAAAGTTGTCTCCGTTTATTGGAAGCTCAAATTAAACTTAAATATTCTACTTACAGATTATACGATGTGGTGTTCTATATATATATATATATATATATATATATATATATATATATATATATATATATATATATATATACATATATATATATATATATTAATTATATATATATACAATTAAATTATTATAAATGACAATAGCCTAGTTTAATTTTGATAAACATGAAATCACAAAAAGTATTTCCTCCGCCTGGACCTTACAAGAAAATAATCATCAAGTTATACTCGTAATGTTCCGTAGATACAAGTTTTTAACAATAACGGTATTGTTTAAAATAGATATGTATTTTTTAAGTTAATAATGTTTTCATTATGATCTGTTTTTTTAATCTATAAAAGTGCAAATTGGTAATATTTATATTTTCATCACCTGTAACTGTTTTTACTTGTAAAAACAAGCAGGATCAAAGTTTCATAATTAGTTTAAAAATATAAACACATCAATAATTAGTAAACAAGATCTTTGTCAATATAAGTTGTTACTAATTACATACTGACATAAATAAATAATCAAAATAAACGAAGTAATATACCGACTCAGGTTAGTAGAACGCGTTAATTTTCACAATGGAAATTTTGAAATCCATTGTAGAGGAAATAGTCACATGTCGGCCATAAATGTGTGTGCTTGGATGATATACGTGGCTGGCCTCGCAGTTACGGTGAAATATTACCTGCAATACGATGTTGGTGCGTTATGAAATATTGTGGGATTATTTTTGAATTTAGGACTGACAATAAGTTTAATCAAAGTTTGAAAATTATTTGTAAACTAAGGAGCATTTAAATCAATAAACTAACTAACTCTCCAACTTTCTAATGTTCTCCATAATTTTAATACTTAGCCTTCAACACGAGGATCAACATCTTTAAAAGCATATCTTCATTAAGGTTGCAGTGTCTGTTATTTATCAAAAGCAATTTATATTTATTAGGGTGGTCCACAATTATATACGAAAAATGAAAAGTTTTAGATACTGTATGTATTTCCACATTGCTGCCTTTGTTCCACTATTCATACTGAATCACCAGAAAAAACTGGGCCCAAGCGGAAAACGTTTACAGGTCCCTATGAGTTGAAAGTTGTAGGTTTTATTTAAAATTTGTATAAATTAACCGTTTAAAGGTTACTTTTAAGCAATGTATCTAACAATTGCAATAAACTTGCTTTTAATAGGTTTAATTAGTTGCACAAATTTCACCTACTTTCTATTCATCAACTTTCACTTGTGAAGATCCATTATTCTTAAACTGCATTATCTAACAGTATGTCTATTTTATGTCACAAATTATAACGGTTTGAATGTCACAGCTGATATCTAGTAAGCACGTTAATTGAAGGTAAACCATTCATATATGTCCATAGATGTTGGAGTAGTGAAATTACTGAAAGATAAACTGCTCATTGATGAACAGCAACGAGATATTACCGAATGGTTAATGACTTCTCTCTAGAAAGAAAAGGCAATCATGAAGCGTGGATTGCGCAGCAATAACCTGTCATTGGAGTGATTGCCATTTACTTCGCCATTCATTCTGATATAGAAAACCGCCTTACTGTAATGGGTTTGTCTGAGAAAGCTCTCTTTACATCAAGGAGAAAAACTAATATGATATTTTTCAATAGCAAGCAATTTTTTATACATAATTATACATATCACGGCTCTTATTACATAATTTATCAGGTAACTATTTTTGTAACTATAAGTTAAGAACACAAGTTTAAAAGATAACCATTACTCTTCTTTAGTTAAAGTAATCATACTTCTGAGCTGAATTAAAAAGGTATATTGTAACAAAAAGTAAAATTTTAAGTGACGAGCACAACTCTGATATCAAGTGCCAGAAGCAGATGGGCTCCAGGGCAGAAACATGCTGAACGGTTTCTGATATTTTATCGTAAACTTTACGATATCGTTGGAGAGAGAACTTCATCTTTTACAAGTATATTATGTTTATAGTCTCTTCCTCAAACAATTACCGAAATGTAAACATTTAGGTGGTATATAATAAATGTTTATATCAATATTATCTATGTAGTATCATCACTCACACACTCATCACTAACTCTCCAACTTTCTAATGTTCTCAAAAGATTTAATGTAACACATACATACCTCATGACTTATGCAGAAAGAAACAAGTATTCTCATTAACTTCAACCACCCTTGCGAATTGAAATAGGGTTGCAAATCCCTTGAGGATTTTCTTGTTGTTCAATTTCCCACCGTCCTTAAGAGATACAATTTTTTTAAATGTGTTTCAACAGACTACCGGCACTAGAAAAATCTTAGACGGAAGTGGATTACAATGGCCAGAAATATTTGCTTTATGACCGAAGTAAAATTACTAGACCTATATATTATGTAAATTTTCTTCATTGTGGAAACAATGGGGACACTAATACGGCATCCAAAATATCCTAAATCACAATACGGCCCGAAATAGTCACTTTTTTACCGTGAAATACTTTCATACCTATTTATGTATATATTTTCTTGAATGGGGCATCAATGCAAATACTACTATGTGACCCGAAATATTGTAGACGTCTATTAAAATACAATGGCTGGAATAGTCACGTTTGGAATAGACCGTGAAACAGTTTAATACCCATTTATGTATATACTTTCTTGATTGGGACAACAATGCAAGCAATACTCCGGGACCAAAATACTTTAGACCAAAAGTATATTAGAAGCCCGGAAGTGGATGTCTTTTGACAGAATCATACTCTTCAGACCTACGTATGTAAATATTTTCTTGCCCGAGGTACAAGGGTAATGCTACTGAACAACCGGATAAAAATTGTACTGGGAGAAGTTCAAAACAGACAAAACTAGAACAATTTTGATTGGATTGGACTTCTCAGTGCAATTATATGTAAATATTTTGATTTTGGCTGCAAGATAAACTGTACTATGGCGATTGGAAATATTTGAATCTATCGAATCATGCTTCTTCACATGTTAAACCAACAAGAGCAAATGGAACTCTTTTGATTTTTGAAACTCCAAATAATTTACACTAAAATAATAAGTACGTAAAAAGTTTCTACTTCCGGTTCAAATTTATCATAGGCCTCCACCATATTACGTCATAAGTACTTTCACTAATATTTTTATGGATTTATTACTTCTACTGATTTACCTAAAACAGTTCAACTGAAACTAAAATTGTTGGAGGTATTCTATGAAATTATACAGACATCGTTGTGAGTTTTATTATTATTATTATGAAGTCTATTTTACTCTCTGACTTTATGACGCTATAAGATTGTTCTTTAAGCTTAAATTATAGTTATTCTTATGTGGATCGGGAGACTAGAATGTCTTAGTGACGTCACTTGTGTTCAGGCTGTTTAAAATGACATACCCGTGACGTAACTGCTATTCAACAGGAAATCGCGTGCAAAGCCGTATATACTGTATATATATATATATATATATATATATATATATATATATATATATATATATATATAAAAATTAAATTATTAGAAACGCCTTAATATTTTTATTGTTAGCAGATCAAATCCATACATTCTGCAAAATTTTCATACAGCTAACTACTTTTTCATGCAATAACCCTCACACGCGTACATTGAGGGGCGCACCGTGGGAATTGTCAAGGAAATCCCAAATGAAATCCTTGGTCAATATGTATATGTCATTATTAAATTATTTATTATTAGAATATAACGCCGCATACCACATTATGTGCATTATTCTTGCAAATTGTGGCTGTTCATAAATATAGATATTGAACATTTAAACAGCTAAACTTTTATCAAGTATGAACGTTTTAAGAATCGCTATAATAGAACTTACGCACTTTGATTGCGTATTCAAAAATATCCACGATGGTTTAAATTCTGACTACCCTATTTAAAAAGTATTAAAAATTAAAAAAATGTAATAAGAGTACAAATTCCTAAAATTACAGTATTAAGAGTATAACTAGTACAAAATTATAGTTATGAGATATTCAAAGTAATTGCATTTTAAAGAGAAGATGCAAAAACTTGCAATATTGAATTCAGACGCCTCCTAATGGCATCAGGTGCAAATCTGAGAATCAGGAGAACACAGGGATAGAGTGGAGTGCTTGCTTTTGTCTAAACAATGAGCATTGTTTCCCAGGACAGTTAGAACATATATATTGCTGCAGATGGGGACGGGTATGGAACTTCAAACCTTAGCCGGAAAAGCACTTCGAGCGTTTTAGACTGGGATTTTTTAAATGTACGACTACGTTGGAGACGGTAGCATGTGGCTTTGCATAAACAAGAAATCTAAAACATCTTTTCCTTTGTGCTTTTCAAACAAATTTAAAAATTCCACATTTTTTTGTTTTTCAGGATGAACAGAATTATTTGCAATCTTATCTTTTGATGTACTTACTACTACTTTTGATTTAACTGTTCAATTTAAAGAATTCATTATTACAATAGCATTTCAACAACTGATGTTCAACTTTCAGTTTCAATTAAAAGTAAGCTTTTCAACCTGTAAACTTCAATTGGCATTAGCGAAGTGTATCACTCCATGGTCTGGAAAGGTATTTTCCTGTATTGGTGTGTAAATTTGTATGCAGGATATTCAAGAACAAACTGATCAGTTTTATCAAGTAAGTTTCAAATCTACTTCTTTCAAATCTTCCTTGCTCTAAGCAAGCAAGATCGAGTTCTATGATGGTTCATGTCATTAAATAGGACTTGGCTGAACGTCGGGGACAATGTTAACATTGCTCTTAATGATAACTATGATAACACGAAAAACAATTTCAATGGATAAATTTTTATAAAACAGAATACACGTACGAGTATATGACATTTTCTGTTGTAATG
Source organism: Homalodisca vitripennis (assembly GCF_021130785.1). Lineage (NCBI taxonomy): Eukaryota > Metazoa > Arthropoda > Insecta > Hemiptera > Cicadellidae > Homalodisca > Homalodisca vitripennis. The sequence goes on along the minus strand of NC_060208.1, from coordinate 213,190,288 downwards.
ATGACTACAAGCCAAAGCATTTGTATTCAAAGGTTAGTAATAATTAACCTGACTTAATAGCTTTACTCATATTACATTGATAGTATTATAATGTTATCAGACATATGTTGTTAGTAATAATGTACCGTTATTATAGTACATATATTGAATTTGTATGGAGCTAATACTTTATAAATTAGAACAACTTTTCGGAAATACTTGATTTATTCCGAAATTTAAGTTCACCAAAAAGTTAACAAAGTTTACAAACTTGTGATTCGATTTTCTTCAAAATGTCACTCAATCGAACAAATCTAATTAAGAGTCTGATAAAAAGGAATTAAAATTTAAATTAAACTAAAAAATGTATACTTCTCCAAAATGGTTTAAATTAACAAAACAAAATAAAAAGTTTTCTTCTCAAAATACTCAAAATTAATATAACACAAAACTTGATATTTACTTTATCACCAAAATTTAATTCACAATACTTCAAAAAAAAATTGAATTAAATTTTCAGACTCTGAAATATGGGAATCTTTAGAAATTTTAATTACAGTATTATAAAAATAAAAGATATTAACTATACGCTGGTACGGGACTTACTACTTTGAAGATTACGGAGGCAGATCGGAAACTAAAACACACTAAAGAAACTTAAATACTTAAAATTGAATTTACACGCGATAAAATAATTACTCTAAATCCCAACTATAGGGTTAGAGAAAGAACTTCAGCTTCTTAACTGGACCGGTGCACCTTCTCGTGGAAACTCCAAGACTCGACTCCCCCCCTCTCTCCAGCGAGCCGGGTCGGAACGTATCACCGTAGCTCGATCAGCTGATTGACCGGTCTAACTGAACAAACAATGTCCACGCACCGCGTCTAGTTAACAAGAGCCTACTTCCTACCGCGATTCAGCATAAATAATTAGAACTATGGTACAATAAGTTGACTGCACGCTAAAGCCTTGGTTGGCTTCAAATGTCAAATGTCTTAATAGCTGCAATCATATCACAATGAATAGTATTACAATGTTATCAATCACGTTAAATTAATTCTATTGCAATGTTATGAAACATGTGCTGCAATAAAAAGTCGATTACATGCAATTTGTCTGACCGTTGTTGTGCCATGTTGTCAGACAAATATGCTGTTATTAATAAGTTAGTCAACGCTAACACGCTAAGGCTTGTGCCTTCAAAGGTTGCAAAAAATTAAACTATCTTAATAGCTAAATAACATTGATAGTATTGCAATATTATCAATCAAATTGTATTAACAGAATCTCAATGTTATGAATAAATTACATTGATAGCATTGCAATCTTGTCAATCATATTTGTTTACATTAAAGGTGTTGCAATGTTATTAATAGTATAGTATGTTTTTACATTCATAGTATTACAATGTTATAAATTATATGTGATTACATTAATAGCCTAGTATTACAAAGTTATCAATCGTATATGTTTACATTGATGGTGTTGCAATGTTATCAAACATATGCTGTAGTAATAAGTTGACTACACGCTAAAGCCTCCGCCCTCAAGGGTTGCCAATAATTAAGCAGTCTGAGCAGCCGCAAAGCAAACTGATAGTAACTTCAACTAAGTTTGTTTGTTGAGTGGAGCTTATGTAATCAAACGCAGACTTCAGTTAAACATCTTTGTTTTATAAGTTCTTTCAATTACCGAGAATTCAGGAATGTACATTAGCTATCGATGAGATAACATACTGATATCCAAAACTGTTTAAGACATATATAGGAATAGTGCTCTTGATTTTAATCTGTTTATCTATAAAGAAGTATACTTTAGAATATTAAAAATATGCAAACAGTTACCCTTGACTTAGCTTGCAATTTCGTTGGTTTTTGCACCTGTATGAGCACTTCTGGTTCCATGAAATTAAATCAGACGCTAATTTTGACGTTGCTTCCTTCCCATGATCAAACAAATACGTCAAAAAGTGAATATTTATGACTATATTAATTTATTTCTTCTTAGTCTTTTTTTAGTTGATTTCGCCTTGTTTAGCGATCAAGAAAATATATATCAAAGATCAGAGAAGCCTACTTCTGTTAAAAAACAACTAAAATTATTTTATAACAGGCTTTAATATATATATATATATATATAAAATATATATATATATTAGAAGTTACATAGTAACTTTAGTTTTTTATATCACACATAAGGTTGTTAAAAATTTGCAGTTAAAAGTACATTAACAACTACACCATTTACTTTTTTGTTTCTTTATAAACTGACAAATATTTTTAGCATTTTAGAACATATAGAGAATCGGAACATTAGTTCAAAACACAGTCAAGTGAACTTCCATCTAGCATAGTTCTTGCCTAATGATTCAAACTCAGCCATTTTATGCTTTAGGACATTTTCTAAGATATATGAGTACTTAAACTAATCGCTTAAATCTAAAAACGACGTGAAAAGTAATTGTAGACTCTTGGAGCAATTTGAAAATTCTTTAGATATTACTAAATATTAATAAAAATAAACAATTTGGAAAAGTAGTGTTTTTATTAACATTTAGTGAAAATTAATGGTTACTCTTTTCACTAAACGTAACACCACAAATTAAAACAAATTTAAAATAGTGGTTAAACTACTTAAATACATGGTTGCGTTGTTATAAAACAATGTGTACACAAAAACAATTAATTACGTTTAACAGGGTTTTCAAGTAATATTTCACAACTTTAGAGGCCAATATGGGATTTATCGCTACTTTTAAACACCAGTGGGGCATATCCCAGAGATATTTTCGAAATAAGAGTAGGCTATTCACACCAGGGACTTTAAGAATGTTCATGTAAAATCTCACTTCATTCCCTTGAATACTTTACGTGATAAAGCAAAACAAAAAAGAGTAACTTCACACATATAATATTATTAGGATGTATAGGTTTATACACAGGTTGTAAATTAAGTCCTGATACGCCCTTTATATATTCCAAATGGATTGAGGTGTTATATACCTTTGATATGACTTGTAACACGATAGGTGTTCAAGTCGAAAGTTTAAAGTTACCAATTTCTTAACTTAAGTTACCTTTGAAAAGGGGGGTGAAAATTTGTACCCTCAAAAAAATAATAAGTATGGTGAATATTGTACATTGATATCTCAATCCGTTTGGAATATATCCAGTTCTATTAGGACTTAATTTACACCCTTAGATATAAGGGGTTGTTTGCCCATAACTTTTGCTGCGATCGTCATAGAGATGTTTTGTTCATGTCATTGTGTTTCTTTTGAATTTACCTTTCAAGTGACACGTCACATGATAGGGGTTGCAATTTTAAAATATAAAATCATTACCCATTACCCCCTTTGAAAAGGGGGGGAATATTTTTGCCCTCCGAAAAGTCCAAAAAGTATTTTTATAGATATAATGAAGATTTTACTTTGATATCTTAATCAATTTGGATTATATACAGGACTTAATCTACATCAAGTACAATTTATATAGATGTATAATATAATATTCAAGTATTGCAGTAGTTACATTCTACATTAAGACAACGGAAGAAAAGCAACTGTACCATAAATAAGTATTTATAGTATTGAAGGAGAATGATAACCGAGCAAATATATTTTTGAATATTATTTTGTCCATTATATACTGCAGAAGAAGCAATACTGATTAGTAGGGAACAATGGGTTTCGTATAAACAGAGTAAATTACGAGCGTGGGTACAAAGATAAGGGATCCATAAACAAACCCCACCACCACCACCACCAACCTCAACTTGATATCTTAGAACCTCTTAAGAGCCTCCCGTAGTGGGATGACCTTATGTTTTTCGATATAAGAATACTGATTAACTTCATACACTTTTATGCCTTTATATTTGTAGTTCTTTTGGGGATAAAATGTAAAGATATAATAATTAACAAGCATACAAATGTTTTTTATAGTTTTTCCTTGTAAAATTTAAATTTTCTGATAGTAAAACAAGGAATTTTAATGTTTTGTTTTATGAAAGCTGTTTCAAAAGCTTTAAATACGTCCAAAAGGAATAATTCGCTTGGATGCGTAATAATTATATCATTAAAATGAGACCTCCAAAAATTATTTGACTAAAACTATCGTCGTATAAGGTAATAAGGTTTAACATTGTTCTTATTGGGCTACAATCACAGCCGGTTGCAACCAGACTAATATAGGAGCGTGGGTGAGAAGATTACAGATAATAAATTAGTACAACATTTCAGTACTGTTTCGTACACGGTTTGTTACAACAATATTATTCTATAAAACAAATACAGAAAGATAGACAGAAACAAGCATTATAAAACATATGTTTCATTTGATTTTCTCCTTACATTGATTTCCTGAAGCAAATTCCTAAAATATTGGTTAGCGGTTGGGGATACCCGTATTCAGTACTCAGACGGCTACTTTAGTAAACACTGATACTTTATTAATTAACTGCACTAAGCACTGATAATGTCGTAGTTAGACTTTATTAAACACTGATAAAGTAGTAGTTAGCTACAGCGAACACTGATAAAGTAGTAGTTAGCTACATCGAACACTAATGAAGTAGTAGTTAGCTACAGCGAACACTAATGAAGTAGTAGTTAGCTACAGCGAACACTAATGAAGTAGTAGTTAGCTACAGCGAACACTGATGAAGTAGTAGTTAGCTACAGCGAACACTGATGAAGTAGTAGTTAGTTTTTAGTAATCCCTGATAAAGTAGTAGTTATCTCCAGTAAACACTGAAAAAGTCGTAGTTAGCTACAGTCAACTCTGATAAAGTAGTATTTAGATACAGCGAACACTGATAAAGAAGTATTTAGTTACAGCGAACACTAATGAAGTAGTAGTTAGCTACAGCGAACACTGATAAAGTAGTAGTTAGTTACAGCAAACACTGATGAAGTAGTAGTTAGTTTTTAGTAATCCCTGATAAAGTAGTAGTTATCTCCAGTAAACACTGAAAAAGTCGTAGTTAGCTACAGTCAACTCTGATAAAGTACTATTTAGATACAGCGAACACTGATAAAGAAGTAGTTAGTTACAGCAAACACTGATAAAGTAGTAGTTAGTTACAGCAAACACTGATAAAGTAGTATTTAGCTACAGCAAACACTGATTCTAAGTCGTAGTTAGCTTTCAGTAAACACTGATAAAGTACTACTTAGCCAACAGTAAATAATATTAAAGTAGTAGTTAACTACAGTAAACACTGTTAAAGTATTAGTTAGCTAAAGAAAAAAAATATACATTAGTTGTGATATAACCTTTTAATTAGATCGCTAAAATTTTTAAGTAATCTACGTTCCAAAAGAAGGGAAGTTTTGCGTGGTTAAAGGATTCAGGCTTATACAAAAAACAAATCTATAAAGATTTTTCACATTTTTTCTTATATTACAGTTAATTTAATTTCGCCACAAATTATTTGTTCAGTAATTGTTTTGAATTATATTTTATTTCATAAACATATTAAGGAATAATTTTCATTGGTGAATGCAAGCTCTCAATTAAGACGCTAGTGAATATTTAAAACGATAGTCTTCAAGCTAGAGATCGAAATGTTTATTAATGAGCATAAGTTACTAATAAGCTTCAATGAATAAAGTAGTTATAGTTTTTCAGAAGTAACAAACATGGCACAGTTGAATATGGAGCAAGGAAGTACAGTGAGTTAGGGTTGACCGACGGAGCGGACAGAACCCCTTCTGAAACTGAATAAAATTATTGTTTTCTTTTGTGTTCACCGGTATCTCAACCTAAAATAATAAGCGCAGTTAATTTTTATTTTCTTAATTCCTATTATCAAGCTAAACAATTTTGATTTATAATATCCTAAATTCAAGTATAAGGATAATGATATTTTGATTGAATCTGAAAAAATATGTACACTAAACACACACACACACGTACATATTTTACACTTTGAGCGTTCTTGTTTCCTTTTCTTAAGGGTTCCATTATATTGAAGTGGTATTCTTTTTTTAAGAAAAGCAGTCAAAATCCTTTTTCACAATTTTGTTGACAACCTCGGAAGTTGAATCCGAACCCTCTGCGAAGAGCTACAGCCCAATAGACTACATTGATGGTAATCCCTTACAGTCATTAGGGTAGGCTCAGGTGGTCACATTGTTTCGTAATTCACATTTCCAAAGAAATGTATGTATTTATATATACGTTGATAAATGAGTCAGATAAGCGAATAATGTATATGCGTAAATTCATTACACATGAAGCAGATCTCAAACTTGGTTTTACAAGTACATCGCCACACGTCGATTAGTTTTTGTATTACGTCAAATGATGCCTTCTTATATTTTAAAAAGGCAGCAAATTCAAATTTCCGAAACGCAGTTGTATATTTTGTGTCGGAATTTTTCTCTCAAAAACTTTATAATTAATTTTTCTGTAAACATGACTCAGTATAAATATTTGTAATAATTTGTGAATTTAAATATTATTGATAATATAATATAATTCATGTTATTTATTTGAAGAAATAATTTATACCAAAAGGTCAGTATAACTTAGTAAAGGTTTAAGGTGGAGGAATATATGAAAAATAGAATGTACACAAGATGGGAGAAGGCAATATGATACAGTACATCGCAGATTTGAAGTGTCTGGAGGGAGAAATACTTGCCACCAACAAAGAGCGATTGAATCGGGTTGTTTGTGAGGACAGAAGCACTGTATCTGTCAAATATTTCACTTCTCGTTATAGTTTGGAATTTAGAACAGGGTTGTTTTATTTCACAGAGAAAGACTTGGTTATGTTCACCTCTCGTATGGCAGTTTATTGCATGTTTATATTCAAGAGTTGAGGCCCAGCAACATGAAATAAACCACAGTTACAGCTGTTAAGCTGTTACCTTACAGAGTGTAAAGTAGTATTTGTTAAAATGTTACAGTAATGGTATTTATATTTTATATTCCTGACAATGACATTTTAAAACATTCCTTTTAACAATTGACCTAACGGAACGATCTATGAAACTAGTCCACTAATTAACAATACAAATTACGTTCATACTGTGAACTAGAAACCGATCCTAAGACGATTTTTATGCATGCTTCTTTCAGGTTGGATGTCAGGGACCGCTTCCTGTCTAGATCCATAAGGAGCGGATAGCAGGCTATATCCGTCGTGACAATTGGAAGAAGTGGGGAATGCTCTGGTCCAGTCTCTTCAGTCAGAGCTGAGAGGTAACACCAATCACTCATGTCCAAGAAAAAGGCATTTAAGTTTAGGAAGCCCCACCAACTTTTGGGAGTGAGGATGGCTGAGCGGTCTGACGTTGGACTTTGAGTCTAAGTTAGAGATAGCGCATGTTCTAATCCTGTCTGTGACCGTTGCACTTTTTATCAGTACCATCGACCTTGTACTGCATCGACTCTCTCCCTTATTCTATTTGATAAGATCCTCGCACAGGCCAGTGGCCCACGAGGACGGGCAGAATAAGGCATAAAAGGGGATCGACTTCTCCTTTTATAAAAAACTAACAATCAACCCTAGAATACTAGATATATCATCTACTCTTTTACCCCAATATTTCTACATTAGCAGTTAATGATGATCAGGATGTCCATAGGGTTTCCAATAATAATAAATAAGTGACACATCGCTTAATTCCATATCCAGTGTAGGTTTAAATGGAAGGAAAACCAGTTAAAAAGTGAACCAACTGCCCTGGGAACACTCATTGTTTACAATATAATCTTATAAATTTTACTAGAGACGTACTAAACTTATCACGTTTTGGCATATACAAATAAAACCCAATTTTTTTAATACTAACATTTAATACTAAATAGTGTTTCAATAAATGTAATTTCGACTGTTCTGCATATTCATACAACCACATTTTGCCCATCTACATATCGATTATACAGAGTTTCAGTCTGCAAAATATATACATTTATTTCAGATTCTATTACGGACAATGAAGGTCATCGGTTTCCTGCTACAGCGGAAACGGAAGGTTGCTTTTGGAGAGTGAAGGCTGGAACGGTTTATCTCCAACAGGTCTTGGATTGAGTGAATTGCGTTGTAAGTATTTAGGCTGTTAAAATTCAATTTATTTTATAGTTCACAAGTATTCAATTGTGTACTACTTTAAGCATAACAAAAATACTCGCGACTAAACTTAATCGCCAATATTAAATTTAAATATTAATTTAATAACGCCCATAGCTTATTTATTGTATAATAACCCCTGTTATAACTACTACCTAACATTTTTTCTACCTAAAAATATAGTTTAAATCTTAAGTGTTATGTATAGGATAAATGTGTATAGCTTTTGTTGTAACGGTTACTCACATTTTAATTTGCACTGATTAAATGTTAAGTGGAAAACAAGATCATACTAAAATCTAGTTTTAAAAATCCAAAAAAGTATTGTTTCGTTTTTTATAGTTACTTCTTTTATAAATATTTTTGAGCTTTATTTTGTGCTGATTATTTGCATACTTTTGATAAGTAAAATTAAAATCGTAACAGGTATGAATAAATCACTATTATATAACAGTAGTCTACATCGAAAAATAGTGAGAGCGATTTTCAGTGCTATAAACCATTTTAATATTGTACGATTTCTGGTGTGTTGGGAAAGTTAGTGAACAAAGCCCTTGATGAAACTTTTCCAATATCCCTTCATTTTACAGGAAGTAATGAAAAAATATTTTTACAAAACATTACTTTTATTACGAAATTCAAAATAATTTCGTATGTATGAGAAATTGGTGTTGACTTTTGGCTTGTATTAGAAGTGTGATTAAAAATCATGGCTTATAGAAGACAATTTGCAAGGACAATAAAATTAAATTTTTATGTGAGCAGTGATTCGGCTAACGGATTTAAAACTTTTAAATAATCTGTTTAGTACGTGAATAAGGAAGATTAAAAAACTAACTTCAGTTGGTCTGGCTGGCTGCTAATTCACTTTTATAAGTAATTGAGGAATATTTGAAAACTTATATGTTTCTTTTAGTAATAAAATTACCCTACAAGGTCTTGTAGAAAATCTTTATTCCAATGAATAAAATGCCTCTAAGCTAAACAAAAACGCTCTTCACAAATTCAACCCACTATTTTCAAAAATTTTAAGCCAAACAAGTTCAGAGACACTATTATGCTATAGTCATGTATCGCACTCTCTTCTTTTATTCATTCAAATAAAATATCCTTAGAAATAACCTTTTACCACATAAACATCATAACCGTAGACATTGTTTTGAACATTACTTTTCTCTGTTTAAGTAAAGAAAGATATGATCTCTCAACCTTGAAAGTTGTAATTAATTAATGGCATCTCCTAGAGAAATTTGTAATTTGAAACTTACATCTCTTAAAATACCAAAATACCTCACGTCTTTAAAACGAAAGAAGAGAAACTAAGTGTTATATTTTTTTAGTAAATAACGACTGAAATGTCGTAAATTCTGTTAATATAACGATGACAATTGATGGAAATCATGTTAATACAACGAAATGAAATGTTAAGAAATCCTCTTAACATTTCTAATTCTAATTGGCTAATAACAAATTAAAAATAAATATTCGTTTTTCAGGACACTGCACTCATCTACTTCTGTTTTAAAACTTCAAATTGCATATAAATGCTTAAATGTAACTCAAATGTATTCTGCAGACTGTTTATAATTTGTTCCATGTTATATGTCTATTATAACATATTTAATATATACCTAAATAATTGTAATTATGAAATGAAAACAATGTTTTATTTATTACTTATTAATGATATGCCGCTATAATATATAGGCTACTATTTTTAATATGTTTTAATACCTTATGTATAGAATATTATGATTTTGTTCTTGTTCTATACGTTTCTTGTGTAATAACGGTAGGAATTTGTCACATATTATAAACGTTTTTGTAAAGTATTTCATGTTTTTATTGCACCTAGTTTAATCTTTCATGCAGTTAAATATCTGATTTAACATTATTGCCGGTGCTAATGTAATTGATACATTGATTATACTGTTTTCCAGTTTCAAAACCATACATGTAAGATAATTTGGCAAAACTAAATTCAATTTCAAAATTTCCATACTACTATCCAAGGACAATGAGAGGAACCTTAAAAATAATCGCGAAGATAATCTGCACCAAATAATATAGTATGCTATTGTTGAAAAGCTGGCAACCAGTAATAAAGAAGCCATATTGATTTTTGCCATTTCCTTAAAATTCGGGGGGACGGCTCATAGTTTTTTTAAATGCAAAAGACCACTCATTAATAATTACCTCCTACATTAAGGTTACCTCCTCATATGAAAGGTCTTGACAAAAGAATAAGAATAGTGCAAACTAGAGCTTTCTATCTCAACGCAGTACAAAATTGCAGCTCATTGAATTTAATAAGTTAAAAGCATGGATGGATCCTGTTCAACCTTCAGTGGAACAAGATATTCTCCAATAATACTGTGGATAAGAAAGATAAGAGAATGATAAGACACTTGCTTGTCTTGTTTACTTAGAAATACTGACAGCGAAATTAATAATTATGTTAATATAACACAAAACATTTTGCTTTTTGGCAATATCATTGCATTCAGTAAGTAATGGTGATGTGTTATAAGCAGTAGTACTGTAGTTTGTAGACTAATAATAGTTGTGTAAGAAATTACATTATTGGCTGCTGATACCAAACGGCTTGGCCGTAAAAATATCTTTTTTATTAAACAGCAGAAAGTACTGCTTATAAATATTTTCCGTTGTTGATTCTGACATGTTTTGAAGAAATTTTTTAAGTCAGAAAGAGTTTGCTTATAAAGCTTGGTACAAAGGCAGTTATAATTTAATAACAAATTATTGTAACAATATTTGCAATACTGCTATGAACTATCTATAAAATTTTTTCAATATTTGTACAGTATCTATTTTATTTTATTTAATGCATTGTCTTTAACTAATGAAGAATAAAACTCGATAGAAAACTAGAATATTCTCAGAACGTATTACTCAGATGTATAGCCTAACCGTCACAATATTCGTGTGTAATGTGGATGGGAATTATGCAAACTATGTAACCCTGTATGGATAAACAGCCAAAGCCAATACCGTCCTGTTGAATGGTGAATGTGCCATATTAATACATATGTGAATCCCCATTGACAGAGTAGTCATAGTTGGGATTCACACACCACCGATCAAGAGAGATTGCCAAGCATTGATTATACAGGACTATCAAATAAATTAGTAAACATTGTTATTAATACACTACATGTATGGTAACACTCGATTAGTACATCAATCGAATCATTGGGTCTAGTGAGTCGAGTCTCATATTGTCAATGTTATACATGTTTATTAGTATTTAAATTATGTATAACACTTTGAATTAGTTTAAACGGCGTTTAATAGATTAAATGTGTAATATCAAGACTAGAGACTACCATTTTCAAACATTTACGGCAGGATTCATGTCTGTATTATTATGTTTTATTAGAGGTGAAATTTAAATATTGTATTTACGATTCTTTTCATTTCTTAACTGGTACTAAATCATAGATAGGTATTGTGGACAGCGTGACAATGTAATCAAGTAATAAGTTGGAAATTAATGCTGACATCCTTAGGTATTTTCTTTAATCCACTATTTAACTTTCATTTCCTTTTGATTAAGAAATAATTTATATACTTAACTATCAGATGACTTTCAAATGACTAGGTGTCACTTGTAACACTTCATGTCGCGTAACAGCCTTAGATAAAGTTTCATTCACAATTTCAATTATATAGCTCGTTTTATTCTTTATATTCCCTACGGACAAATAGACAGGCATCCATGAAGGCGGTAAATGTTAATCTTTTGGCATGCAGAAGATAAATTGAACCAGCGTACTTAGTTTGAGGCATATGAGGCATTGAATTTCTTGTCCATAAATGAAGCTGAATACAAAGTTTAATGCCCACAGATCTCTATGTTTTCGAGATATTGTGCACACAGAACGACAGAAATATATTTTCCTTTCCCCTCGAGAGATTGATTTAACTAACTCTCACTTAATAGATTTTTCCAATACCCCAGAAACAAATATAAAAGTACTACAAAATACGTCAAATAAGCTTTTATATTTTGAGAAAGTTAGTCTGTAGACACTAGTTGTCAAAGAATCCTATACAGAATTTCTTACGTAATCCTGAAATGCAATATCTTTATCCAGTTTTTCACTGTCTGAATTAATATTTTCCTATCCTATAGGTATTGCACAAGTAATTTAGTCACCATTGAAAATAAATGTACCTTCTTCTGTTTGGAATATTGTATTGAAAAATTCTAGAATAAACGCACTTAAGAATGAAATTCGGCCCTAATTAATATAATACTCTACAGATTCTACTATCCTTTTAATAATCTTTAATTATTTTATTTCTTAAAATTATACAAATATTAATTCCAAAATTAGTATACGAACTTTTTAATTAGTTTGGGTGAAATTTTTTATAACCTACATTTATACTTGTGTTGTTTTGATATTATCTTAGAATTCTGAATAACTTATCTGTAACAACCATCTACAATTATTCAATGATGGTACAAAATAAATATTTAGCTATGTACTTTGCTAATCTAGGAACCTTTAAGGAAAATCTGTTACAATGACATAATAACTTACGACATCTTTTTTTCCAAGATGATGGTTTACAATGCGGCGACTTTTGTTTGGGCACTACAGTTTTGAACGTTTTCTTGAACTTACCTCGAATTGCACTATCCCATTTCTACTTCGCTACTTTTCGCAGAAGCCTGTGAGTGAACTCCACTCTGTGTTTCCCAAAATCTACACCTTTTCAATAAACTATCCCTGTTTAATAACTGGCCATATCCCTTGTGACGTCACTAACACTCTGTCTGATCTGGAAAGACTTTTCATAAGTCATCTCACGCCAAAATTTTCTCTGGCCACAGCCCTCAGAATATCAGGTTTGCTAAGCAACATAAATACTATATAAAAAGCACACTTTCAGTGGTGAACTGAGTAGCTACTGATTTGTGAGCTGTTTGCCTTCTCGTTGTTGCATTTCACAAAGTATATTTTTGAGATATAAAATACAGTACATTCTATATACTATATTCTCGTATTATGTCTACTTCCTGTCCTGTTTGCGTAAAAGAAGTCTTAGATACAGAAGAAGGCTTGTGCTGTGATGCCGAGTGTGAGAGTTGGTTTCACAGAGAATGTGTGAAAATGTCTAAATCTGAATACCAACGATTTAGCAACGACAACAATATAAAATGGTATTGTCATAGAACTGACTGTAAAAAGACGCTGGCAAGCCCAATAGATGCCAAGCTGGATACCATTCTCTCTAAATTGTCCTCCCTTGCCACTCAAACAGAACTCTCAGAAGGACTACAACTTATAAAACAAGACCTGGAACTAGTGACCTCCAAATTACAGGAACTTGAGCCTCGCTTGGCCTATGTTGAATCTGAAATAAGCATTATCAAGGATAAACAGGTAGCGGGTAGTGATCAGCTTTTTGAAGATGTTTTATTCGAATGCAACGATCGTCATCGACGTGCCAAAAATGTTATTGTATATAACATCCCCGATTCAAACACAGTCTCAAAAACTGCGGATGCTGCTTTTGTCCAGGATTTTCTAGCTCATTTGAAATCTAATGTTCAGTATTCAGATGTTCGTCATTTTAGATTGGGAAAAAAAGAACAAATCGTCCTCTCATGCTTTGTATGCCGTCTGAAGGCGCTGCTATTCATATTTTCAAAAGCTTCAAGGAAAATGATGTTCCTAATAGCATGCGTGGAATATCAATCTCACATGACCGCACTCCTCGAGAGAAGAGACATCTGGAGACTCTTCGTGCCACCTTAAAGTCCAAACAGGATGCCGGTGATACTTCCCTAATGATTAGATATAAGAATGGAACGCCTTCTATTGTGCCAAAAAACGAATAAATTCCAACGGTAAGCAGCAGCATGTTTCTCTGAATGTTTACTGCCAAAATGTAAATGGTCTTCGTTCGAAGCTTATCGAGTTAAAAAATAATTTATCTGCATGCCTTGATGATGTTATTCTACTATGTGAAACAAATCTCTCTCCTGATATCCCCGACTCCGAAGTTGTTGGTGATACTGACTTCATTGTTCATAGATGTGATAGGTCTGCTGCTACAAGTCACAAAAGTTCTGGTGGAGGAACCCTACTTGCAGTTCGTAAGAAGCTTATGTCTAAGCGACTAAACTCTGGATTCAACATTGAAAGTGTCTTTGCCCTTGTGAAATTAGGACTTGGTTTTGATCTTCTTCTGGCTTGTGTCTACATTCCTCCTTCAAGTCCTCTTTCTGTTTACCGTGAATTCTGTGATGCGGTTACTGAGACAGTCGAATCGGCAAATTTCCCAAAGAAGACACTAATTTTTGGAGACTTCAAATTGCCTCACTTCGATGTCAATTTACCTGTGTCTGGCCTCCCTCAACATTGCAGCGAATACCTCCGTGACATGTCTTCTCTGCACTCTCTCTTCCAGACTAACATGTTCAAACCATAGAGGAGTAACATTGGACTTGGTCTTTCGCTCTGATAGTGAAGTGCAAGTTAGCAGGGCTAATGATTTGTTGATTAAACCTGAAATTCATCACCCTCCTCTGCCCCTTACTCTTGAGTGCTATATGCCTTCTACTTGTGACAACAGCTACAGCGGCTACAACTTGGAGAAATGTGACCTCCCAGCTGCTTTTACAGCCCTACAGGAAGCAGATATGGGATTTATTCACCAGCCGATCTCAATTGATGAAAAGTTTGATCTTTTGGAAAGTTCCTTAGAGAAAATCGTCAAAAATGCAAGTCCGTTGAAGAAATTTGGTATCTCACGCTTCCCTAGGTGGTTTAATAATGACCTAAAAAAATGCATTATCGAAAAGAAAGCTGCGCATGCACGTTTCAAGAGAGGTTTCAATCTTGTCCATTATTATGAGTTCTCAAGGCTGAGAGATACTTGTAGGTCGCTGTCTCGCGAATGCCACATTCGATATTTGTCCAATGTTCAATCAAACATATCTTCTAATCCACGAGCTTTCTGGGACTAGTTAAAGCTCAAAGAAATACTCCTGATATGCCGTCTAGTCTGCATTTAGATGATGAAGTAGCCAGTGACACAACAAGCATATATCAGCTGTTCTCCAGTTATTTCAACTCAGTCTACCCTCCCTCGTCACGTGTTTCACCTAGCTTTAGCTATCCCGTCTTTGATTCTCTTTGTGTCATAACAACCTCAACAGAAAAAGTTCTCAGCAAGCTTAAGAATCTAAACACTACAAAGGGAGCTGGAATTGACAATATACCGCCATCTATGCTTCATCACTGCCGATCTCTCTTAGCTGAGCCCCTCACAGTGTTGTTCAATGAATCACTTAACAAATGAATCTTCCCTAGCTCTTTAAAGTTGGGCTTCATCATTCCTTTACACAAAGCAAATGATCCCAGCGACATACGGAACTACCGTCCAATCACTATTCTGCCGGCAATTGGCAAAGTTTTTTAAAGTATCGTGGTAGATAGACTGAATCCTTTTCTATCCAAAATAATCCATCCTTCCCAACATGGTTTTACGAAGGGAATGTCTTCTGTCTCCAACCTCCTGCTCTTTCAAGAATATGTTTTGTCTGCTTTTCGCAAGAACTACCAAGTTGATACAGCCTACATCGATGTGGCAAAAGCCTTCGACAAGGTCGACCACACAATTCTTGTGTCTAAGTTGCTGGGCTACGGAGTGGCTGAACCTCTTTTGTCATGGATTTCTAGTTATCTTCAAAAACGTTCTCTTGTCGTGAGGATTGGTTCCACCACTTCCACTCAGTTCTCACCTTCTTCAGGAGTTCCACAAGGTTCTTTGGTGGGACCTTGCCTCTTCAATGTTTTTGTCAATGACCTACTAGACAAATTAACTATAAAGGCCTTACAATTTGCTGACGACCTGAAGATTTTCATTACTGTGTCTACACCAGAAGACTCTCATGAAATTCAAACTAGCCTTTCCGAAATTGAGGATTGGTGTGTCAGGAATAACATGTCTGTAAATCCCAGTAAGTGCTCTTGTATAACCTATCACCGCATAAAATCCCCAGTCATGTACGTATACTCCATTTCTGGTACGTCCATTCCACGGTCCCAGTGTATAAAAGACCTAGGCGTTATATTTGCCAGCGACATGGGATTTTCTGGACATATAGACCACATCAGTAACAAAGCAAACAAGATGCTTGGTTTCATAGCAAGATTCTCCAGAGACATCGACAACCCTTCTGCTCTTTGCTCTCTGTATTGTTCCCTTGTGAGACAGCTTGTGGAATATGCAAGTCCCGTGTGTTCGCCTTACACTGTTGGCAATAAGACGAGACTGGAGGCTCTACAAAGGCGTTTTCTTCGCTTGGTTGGTGTCCGGCTGGGTTTTGCCTATCTTGATGTGCCTGTGGAGGAACTGTCCAGCAATCTGAACTTGTCACCTCATGCCCTGCGACGTGACGTGGCTGATGTTGTTCTTCTCTGGAAGATAGTGAATGGTCACATGAACTGTCCAGATATCCTAGCTGAAATCGACCTCAGAGTTCCTGCAAACACAAGATCTCGAGATCTGCTGGGTCGAAGATACCGCTCAATCAACTTCGACTTCAACAGTCCTTTCGCAAGGTTTATTCGCCTGGGAAATCAGGTTGCGTCTGGGTGTGACCTGTTCTTTGATGGACTTCACCAGGTTCGTCGGCAGGCCTCCTCTCTTCTTCTTTCTGTGAAAGACTAGAAATTAAGACCTAGTTAGCTTTAAGCTGTGTTAAGTGCATGTTCATTGCATTGTATGTTGTATTTATTGAATTTCTACTGTTATTTGTTAAATATTATATATTATATTTTAATTTATTAGCACTATTTATTTATGTTCGCTCTTATCAATCTTATACTTTCGTTGGCTAGTTGATTGCTTGTTCATGTTGCACAAAAAGTTTTTATAAATGTTTTTTTCCTTTACGTAATTATTTATTATTCTACATTTGATGACATCTACCTATACTTTACTTGTTTTTTTATTGTTTTTTATGTAAATTACAATTTATTTAAATCAATTTTCTGAGTTGTTTCCATATTCGAGTAATTATTTTTGTTTGTTAATCAATATTTTTATTTTTTGTTATGTTTTAGATATTTATAAATTGTTATATCTTTGGATACTTATTATTTATTATCAAATTTATGTTTACCTATTTTGCTACTTTATGTAGATTTATCATCTGATTGTATTAATTTTATTTTCCGCTGTATTCTATTATCTATGCTTGTCTTTGTAAATTGGCTGCTGCCGTTGGAAATAAATAAATAAATAACTGATGCACAAACATAACATTAGAAATGTTGAATTGAGCGCGAAATACACAAAGTAGAAATAAAAACTAAAACAGTGTTAAAAGGGGTACTCTTTTTACATAATTTTCGAGAATGAACTTCACAATAAAAATCTTCCAAACTTGCATGAGAGTTATAATTATTATTGGCACAATAAACATTTTTAAAATATATGAAGCAAGTACTAATTAGAATTTTATGTTATTTTAACACATAAAATTGGCTAATTCTTTACTTGACTGTTATTCCACGTTTCATGTAAGAATTCCTACTCGAAATGTTCATTCATTCTCAGGTATACAACTCATCAGAACACTGGGTTCACTCATAGTATCTGGAAATGATAATACAATAAATTAAGAAAACATTCATCATACGAAACTCTGCGTTTTATATTAAACGTTATTTTCCGTTTATAAACGGAATTAAGTACCATTTGTTACTAATTACCGTAATTATTATACGTTAAAAATATTTTATTCCTTTTTTTTAAGCTACTAAACTCACAGCTACCATGATTATTGAAATGAAATATTAAAGAATGCTATATTCATACAAAACCTACATCAAATGCAGATGCATATAAGTTATTTTAAATGTATTGTAATCTAGTAATTTAAAGTGTTGCGATACTATAAAATTGCATTGTTACTAATTCGGAAAGAAACAAAATGAGCCCAACGCACACCATTATGACAGACCGCTGGACATATGTCGGCTTATTAAACCACATACACATGTTCCACAGTTTATCCACCCTTCAGCGTACCCACACAGTGCGGTGTGCAGCGCTGCTGCTGTTCCTGGCACAATTCTAATTTCCACTATCAAATTTATTAATCAGGATAATACGTAGGTCTGTGGTAGATAACATCTCCTCATTATTATTCTATAAAATTGTGTATGTGTAATCTTTTTTAATCACTTTATTTAGAAAATGGTTTCACAAAGAGTTTGTCTACCTGAATACTATTCTAAAGTTTAATACAATACTGATGTTGCTACAATAAAAACGTGGCACCAAGAGTAAGGACATTTTTATTAAACAAAAAGTCAATTCCTGGAAGCATAAAACGACACATATGTGATAAACACATATGTGAAGGTGTATCTTAAGCGTAGATTGCACTTATTTGATATAATATTATCAGTATCTAATATCTTATCCAAAACACATATCTTACTGTGTCGTAACAGTTCTATTGATTAATATAATCTAAATAATAACACATTAAATTGTTTTTATATATTTGAGCACATATTTAAAAGTACTGCAACTGTGTTACCCCCAATGTTTTGAAATCGAGATTGTGTTTGCAGGAATAGTAAAGAAAGAGTCTAAGACATAAATAAGGATTTATTTAGTCTTAAGAGAATCAAAACATCTCCTGTCACTTAAATCAAGAATGACATCTACTAGTAACTTAGTCTTTGCACTAGTTACTCAAAATAACAATGAGGTAAGCAAATACATCATACCAACTTGTGTCATGTAGAAAGTTAAATATATTGTAAACATTTGTGTGTTTAATAATATGTACAATTAATTTTTATTAGTTTAAGAGATATACGGCTACTAACCACGAACATGGTTAGCAAGGAACAGCAACCATAATATCTCGCAAAAACAACAGATTGCTTTAAGTTTATGTCACTTATATGTTACTTTACATCCTAATAGTGTATATTTAATAAAAACACAATATATTGCAGTTGCCATTGTTGCATGGCTTTAAGTTTATGTCACTTATATGTTACTTTACATCCTAATAGTATATATTTAATAAAAACACAATATATTGCAGTTGCCATTGTTACATGGTTTTGTATTTTAGTCATATCTTTGAAAAAAAACATAAATTTATTACTCTTTTGAAATTTCATGTCTGCTATACTTAATAATTGGGGGTATTTATACAAAGAAAGTAAGGCAGCGATTCAAAATATTTCTTACCTGTAAATATGAAAGCGGTAGGTATGGAAACAACGAATTTAAAACAAAATAAAAGTAGTTCATACGTTAAATACAATCTTAGCATCTGATATCTAATATAAAATTAATATATTTCTGTTTAATGAATAGCCAATTAAAATATAAGACGTAAGGACTGTGAGGTGCAGTGGTAACAAGCTCGCCTGGCAAGTGAAAGACCCGACTTTGAGTCCCAGCGGAGCAAGTACTTTTTTATTCAATCTTTATTGAAAAAGAAGGATATACATACCGGGTGAGTTTTTTAAAGTGATCCTATAGCTAACTTTTTAATTACACGACTTAGCACCACACTTTAAATTTGGAACTTGCTCAATTGTAAGTTTCACTCTGGAATACTCTTTCAAATGTTTTTAAGATGGCCATTTTCCAATATCGTGGCCAACTTCAAAATCTGTTATGGAACACCCTGTATTTTGTGTTGTTTTTAGATTCTGTTCTAAAAAATAAGACATTTTTGCTATAGAGAGTTTTTCAATATCTCTAATGGTTCAGGAGCTATGTGGACTGGAAGTTTCCATCATCAGTGGCATGAACTCCTAAAGCACGATTAATCAATGTTAGTTTTATGTGTTGTTAGTGTTTTGTTATGTGTGTAGTTTGTTTGTGTTTTGATATTAGACATATTTTACGCTGAGCATTAATCATTTTGTTTTGATATTCATTTAACTTTTCGACTAAGTGTTTAGTAAAAAAAGATTTTAGATAAAAAAAGATTTCAGAAGCAGCGACTTAGATAGATCGCAGTTAAGCAAGCCATAGAAAGAATGGGGAGCCATAAAGGATAAGGTGTACCGCACGCCCACTACAACTCCCGATGACATGCGTGAAAGGATACGCAACGAGTGCAACTCAATTGGCGAAGACGTTGTAATCAGGGTACAAAGAGTGCATGTGCAACGACTCAGAAAGTGAATTGAGACAGAAGGGTTGCACTTCGATCATTTGATTTGAACTTGTAAAGTTACTAAGCTATTAGAACTGATCCTTTATTTTGGTATTGCTATTACAATAATAATTTTTTATATAATTTTTAAATGTGTTCAGTAAAATATGTATTCTTTAAATGTGTTTGTATAACTGCGATATACATATATATATATATATATATATATATATATATATATATATATATATAATATAATATAATAACAAATTAGACTTCTTAGTTTAAATTCCCTATAAATATATATATAGTGGGTGGTTTTAAAATCAAGTACTATTAAATGTACCTTGTCTATCGGTCGTATTTTTTATTTATAATTTTTATTCTTAAGCCTCATGACTTTTACTAACGTTTTCCGTCACTTAACCGAGAGTTCAAATACTGCTAATACAAATTAAATAATATCATATATGCTGGCCTCAATGGGGAGAGCCATCTTCAGTCAGCAGGAATTAAACCAAAACTGGAATACAAGTCAGTGCATCAGTAGACTAATCATAGAGTTTAGTCTTAAGCAAAGACATATAGTTACTGTCTGAACCTCAGCTTTAAATAAGACCAATCATGTAATCATAAAAATAACTTCTTGCTAAAAAACTCCTTTCTTTTGTAATAAAATGTCACTGCTTTCTTTGTCTAACTTATTTTTCTTTATAAATTATTTGTTCAGTATTCTCTGATTGTCTATATTTATATTAAAACCTTTGTTTTCCAAGGTCTCTCATATGTTCGGTTCAACATTTGTGTTCAACTAGGATTTCATTGTCTATATTTTGGTTTTACATATGGTTTTTCTGTAAATTCTTGTTTATAAACGTACTAATATTAAATGTTTAGGAGGGTTCACTTCTGGCTGGTTTGTACAGTCCATTTGAACTTTCAGTAACTACAGCAAAAACCGATGTGTCACGTAATTCTGGGCAAGCCTGTGGATTTCCAAAAATGACACATCATGGATATATGCAGTGCTTAACTGTGGATGCCCAATCAATGGGGTGTGACAGTTGTATCACAGTAGCACATTGGCATGCAGCAGTCGACGTTCGTTATAGGCTGTAATCGCTTGTCAACATACGCAGTTTACATAATTTTGCTATGCAATGTTGGTCCGATTGTGAGCACACATTGGCATGCAGCAGTCGACGTTCGTTATAGGCTGTAATCGCTAGTCAAACATACGCAGTTTACATAATTTTGCTATGCAATGTTGGTCCGATTGTGAGCACACATTGGCGGGGTGTATTGAGTGAACGTAAATTCAACAGACCAATACTTTTTATGTAGACAGTCTGTAAGAGTAATTTTAAATGTTCATTATTATGTAGGTTTAACATGTATTGTTACCATAGTTTTAGCCCAGGCTGCTTCTGACTGAGTCAGTATTCAAAATTAAAAGATACAAAAAGGTGTTAAGACTAAGTCTCCAATGCAAGCGAGGGAATGTAAACAAATTCATAGCATTACAGGTTAATGCAGTTTCGATGATTCTGACCATCATGCAGTGGCCTGTGATAAGACAGTTGATAAGAACAGTTATGTACCAAACTTTCTAAAAATGAAGTCAAACATCAAACTGAAACAATCAGTTATATGAAATGGCTTAGGAGTAATTTCACCAACTGTCACATCAAATCAGAAGCTGACCTGGATACCTCGTCATTGTGTTTGGCGTCAGTTGACTTTGACTTCATCAGTTACTAACTCGGTAGTGGATGAAATGTTATCAAGAGCGAGTAATAGTAGAACCATCTTACAACAATAATATGCATAGTAAAAACTAGAAAAATGTATAAAATGCTAATTACCGCTGTATATTTCTAAACCAAGTGTTTGAGGAACTTCCCTACCTCACAAGTATAAAGTTTGTAAGTCTATACATTTATATTATCCTATCACTCCTCACCTTATTTACATAACTTAACATCATCATTCTCCTGATGATATAAAATATGAAATGGGTACATTTCTATTAAATACTATAAAATATTTAATTTAAAGTTCTTAAAATCGGTCAAGGAAAAAGAATAATATCCTTACAAACATTAAAGCACAGTATAATTTAGGCCATATTTAATTAGTCATGACAGAGTTTGAAATAATTTTATAATTTTAAGTTTTGTAAACTATGTTTTGCGATAACATAGTCCCAACAAAAACTGCATTACTATTTGGAAAGTTGTCTATCCTGTGGTGTACTCCAAAGTAGTTTATACCGACATGTATTACGATCAATAATAAAACCATTTTGAAGTGTGTCATAGAAAGAAATCATTTGCCCACTAAAAAATTGCATTGTATTACCAGCTTCGCTGAAGTTGCATGCAAAATTCAATTCTGTAGCTCATTTCAATTTCGAGATGTCGTGCGGACAAATGAACAGACTATAATAAAGAAAAAAATATTTTACATCTTCCGGCAGATGAAAGAGAAACTTTGTCATGCTACTGAGTGATATACTTCAATAAAGCTCAGCCAAATCCCATGGTTAGTACGCTCAATTATAAAATAATTCATTTTGTTTACGTATAAATGAAATTTAATGCAAGATTTATAATTTAAGGTTACGTTTTTTCAAGGTAACTACGTAAATTCATCTGCATTTTAATGTAAATATCATCCTCGTTCCCTATGATACTTCTAAAGGTCAAAGTTTGTTCACAGCCTTTGCCGCAGACCATTAGCTCTTATTAGTGTACACAGACCGCAAAAATCCTGAAGTAGCGCGGCAGACTGTATCACCATCCTGATGATGTCTTGGGTGTGCAGATAGCTCACTTACTTATCGCTTCGACAGCGCTCTAACGCGTCACGATCGCGACTGGTAGCACTTAAAGGGTTAATTGCTAGTAATATTCGTAGTACCCATTTTATAGATATTATGTAACACAACATGAAAATGTGAATCTAGAGTAAAGTTTGGGCTAGAAGCACTCTCTAACACTTAACCTAGGGACCAACGGTTTAAAGGGGACTTCCGAACCAAAGCGGGCTGCTTGCAAGGACAGGATCGCTCATCTGTCGCCTATACAAGCAATAGTAACGCTCAACGTTATTTTATCCGGTTATCTTACGATAACCGTTGTACCCGCTACACTGTGACATAGGCAACACTTTATCAATCCTCTAGTCTGAGTCTGTGGTTGACTCTAGATCAACTTGCGGTTATATCAAACATTGCCATCTTCCAGCACTGTTTTATGTAGCACTACTCTGTAAATTGTGCATTGAGCCACCATATATTCCCAACATAAAGTTCATCATAAAGCCTTAGCATAGTAAAATCTCATTGAGGTTCAAATTACGTAACACGTGCTCAAACGGCATACATCTCATAGATATAACACAAAGTTCGTTGGTAAAATCGATGCCTAATTGCTAATATTCCATCATGATTTTTTAATAACTTGGATCTCTTTGAATCTAACGTTGAATCATTGATGTGTGAATACTGGCCTACAACTCAAAGTACATAAGTGCAATGCTTCGTTCTATATATTTATACATGGTAATATCAAATAAGCCGGGACGTTGGTTGAGGTTAAATTATCTCATATCTCAGCAATTGTGAATCATTTATGTTTGAACAATAGCCTCCAGATCTACCTAGACAACTGTAATATTAAGATTTTACAGTTATTATCTTAATAAAAGCTTTCTATTAGGTTTTACAAATCTATTCTGGTGTTTAACCATGTTCGGAGACTGTACAAAGAGTGAATGTAGCTCGGCGGGTAAACGAACTTCCAACATCTGCTAATCTACGTGTAAATAGGTGTTCCCAATTAACTGTCCGGCGTATTGGGCGTGGTCCGTTATTTATTTCAATTGAAACTGGGCGCCACTTTCATAAACTACCAGCTTTATTCACTTCCTTTCACTGTTCAATTTTGTAACAACGTTCAATCCTGCAATTATTAAAATCTTATTTGATTAATTTTCTGGGCCTCATCGAATATTAATAACCAAATTTGATCAATAATACATGTTTTGAGAAACTTCAAAGTATTATGTACACAAATAATACTTTCAGTACCAAGGCATAGAGATGTGTACCAAACCATGCGGTCCAACGTACCTTTTATGTTATCTGTTACTCGTACATGGCACTACATTAATATTGAATGATTAGTGTTACTGCAGTATCCACATAAAACAGCTCAAGTTTTATAACGAATTTTAGATTTCTATTTTCACCCGTATCCTGTGTTAAATAAAATCCTATTCTCAAACTTATCAATATAACCAACTGCAAACAATTTGTGGCATTGAAAGTTTGTTTTATCCCTTACTTACAGACTGAAAATATTGTGTATTCAATTAATTCACAGCCTTAATATCCAAGGAGTACGTAGACTAATAAGACAACATTTATTACGGTTATACCTTAGGTAATCATTTTATCCTAAATAACAGATATGTCAGGATTAAGTCCAATACATCACACACAGTTGAAAAATGGCAAATATCTGTGATACTGCCGATATTTTCTTGCGTAGCGATCATCAAGACTGATGACAAATCATCGAGACGATGACACGGAAAAAGATAGGAGGTTTTCTAGTTTTTTATTTTTATTTAATTTTGTTTTTCTAATCTCTTTTATTACTATCAAGAGTGTATGTAATTATGTATTACAAGTAAATAGCAGGTATGAGCAACCAAAACGCAAATGATAGGTGTGTGTGGGCTAATAATTTACATTATTTTTAAGATTGTAAAACTCACGTACAGACATATCACTGGATTGTCAAGGTCAGATCACCGAAGGCTAGCACCGATGTTACATTTTCTTAAACATGTGTCCTTTTTATCCTGTGGATGGAATTCGATTTATATCATTTATTACTTTGTTCAGTTGTAATATCATTTTTTTGACGTATTGTAAATTCGTATTTTATTATTGACGGTAAAAATAAATTTATGTACATTCTCATGAAATGACTTATGTATTAATTTACAATTTAGTTCTGATAATATTAACGATAATTTATAGATAAAGATAGTTATAGGTATATATTTTCTAATATTTTTCGTGATTTGGAAGTTTTTGCATAAAAAAAGTCCTGTCGCTTAAACTGCGCATATTTCATACTTATTCCTTAACCCTATTAATTACTATATATAGTATTTAAACTAAAACATAATTCAAACTTTTATTATGTATTCTTGACCTTTAATATAACACGTTAAAAATAAAAATTGTGATTAGAACAAAAAGAAACTCTGATTTAACTATGTACTATTCAACCATTTTTGCATTTTGCATTTTGTATATTAAGGTTTGTGTAAAGCGCGCATGGTCCGACTATATAATTTTGCATAGTTTTTCTATAAGTATTTTTTGCATAATTTTAAAAATTCCTATCGAAAATTGCTGGTCTAGGAGCCAAAATTGCACTGCATGGGACAGCGCTCATACAATTATTTTTGACAACTAGATATTTAGATTAAAATTAACCTTTTGAGGGGCTAGGTAGATGAAAATAATTTAATATTTATTAACTGTTCGTATTACACTTCTCCAGCCTCGATCTTTCTGAAAGCATTTCCTCTGTCTAAGATAATTGATCTGATTTCTTATCTAACTACAAATAATAGAACACTAATACACAACCACTGAAACTTAGACTATTTTTAATAAACAAGAGTTTTTATAATTGGTTTAAAAATCCAATTTCCAATATTTGGAACTACTTAATACATAATTTATCAAAACTATGTGGTTTTAGGAACTTAACAAAAGCTAAAACACAATCCATCCATCACACAATCTCCATCAAACACATAAAAAAAACGATCAAAGCAAAAACAAGGGGATTGATATCAATTTATTTCAACTCACCTTATTCAATTGTACTTTCCCAGTTAGGACTAAGTGATGCATCTTGTTTGTGCAAATTTTGTACAAACTAAACTTATTTTTATGTAAATTTAGAGTTATTCTAAAATAATTCACCGTAATTAAAAATCACCTTAAAGCGACTAAACTAATCGCGTGTGAAAAACGAGCTCATATATAAGCTTGCGGATTGGCGACCAATATTTATCTCCTGAAATGTCCTATTTATCTTTTTACTGTAAACTGTTGTGTTTTTATATTTAATTAAACAACATTGGTCATTAACTTCTACATTCTATAATAAAACGTCATTATAAATAATGGAATCCAAAAAGTAAACTAGCAACCTTTATAATTGGTCTCAAGTAGCTCATCCCTTGTTTAGAGAAGATAAAACCTTTTGTCACTTGTCTTTGGAGAAAAGAAAGTCACAAACATTATAATTCGCATTGTTACATTCACTCATGACTTGGACTGTTAATTAATTATATAGATAATTTTCTTTGTAGTTCCAACTTAAAACAAGTAAACTGAAAATTCTTTTCAAGTACAATTAAATCGAACTGTGTATATTTATACATTGTAATATATGTGTGTGTGTGTGTGTGTGTGTGTGTGTGTGTGTGTGTGTGTGTGTAAACTTAAACTTATGGTTTTGTATTTGATATATTATTTTAATGTAACATCAGATTAATTATTTTAATAAGACAACGCATGGATAGTTCTTTTCATACCAGTTATTTTTTTAAAAATTATTAACAACAAAACATATAGTTTCTATATTAATTTTAAGTAGGTCACCTCTATTAAAATATGAAACCTTTATCCCTATGATAATAATTAATAATGGAAAGTTTTTATTCAAGCTATTGCTTTGAGTGTTATTGCTCACAAACATAAAGCACTATTAGTACACCCTGTAAATACTACGAGGAAAAACCCGTAGTACAATATAACTCGCAGTGCACACGAGCTCCCCCAGTTAACAGCAACAATCCTATTCAGGGCCAATGGCCGTGTAACTGATTAGTTACAAGAGATGTTCCTATAGAAACCTTTCCGGACAATTCTCTAGAAACACTATGATAATGGCTAGTGCTAGGATACAACATTAGTTCAATTAACTGTAGCCGTTTTGTAACCTTTTACACATTAATCCACCGCACAATTTAGTTCAAACTTTATTTAAGTTTATTCAAAAATGTTATACGTTTTGCAGATAAAGAGTCATCTTCTCAAAAAGTATAAAGCGCGAAATGGTTACAGAATTATTAAATAGTCGTAGGTATAAAATATTGTAATAAATGTATAAAAATACACCTTTCGATATCTGCGATCCGATCTTTTTCACCGGTTGTTAACCGGCATAAGACTACTAGACATAATATACATGTGGCACTTTACGCCTATGCTTTCTTTGGTTTCTTTAAGCCACAATAATCATCTTGTGTGATGATTACATCATGTAAGCTACATGACACCATAAACTATCAATAAAAGTGCACTAACACGAACACGAAAACACCAACACTACTTATTATGGACTTAACTGAAGAACAGTTCCAGAATAAATAAATTATTAATATTTCAATTAATATTTACCTACTTCTTCTGACTGAGCCAAAAGCACTATAGTGGAGGAGAATGTTTTCATTCATTAAAACTAGATAATTTATGGATTGCCTATAAATGAATTAGCCAAAGAAAAGGATCATTAGGACTGAGAAAATGTAATTTAAAGCTTAATTTAAATTTATATTTCAATCTCTTAGCATTCTTTTGCTTTTTAAATCTATTTAAATTTACAGGTTACTTAGAAGAGATTTGAATTGGAAAATATTGAGTGACACCTAAATACCACATTTCTATTAATGTTTTAAATTTTCATCATGGAGATACCACTAACTGTTAGATATTTACTTATTCCATAATGGTAAACACAATGGAAATAAATAATGGAAATAAATGGTGGAAATATCAGAGAAGATGAATTTTCTTCGTATTTTTAGTAATTCACTCCAAGAACTCCAGTTCTGAGATTTAACTCGGTTATGTTTTAAATACATTAGGCATTTTAATCCTTTCAACCTTAACGATCAGGTTTACTTTCCCACATTAACATTGTAAAGTTATAGACAGAGTTGTATATATGTTGATCGAGCTGGTTTTTAAAGAGTTTCAGACCTCAGGGTCATGTATATTCACAACTTTGTTTGGATCCTCGTTGAAATTCTCGTCAAACTGTTCGTTAAACATTTGTTTATTCATAGGTTAGAGGAATTGTATCCGCATTTTACTGGTTAAAGTTGATATTTTGTCTATTTTCCCAAAAAGAACATACAGTTTTTTGTAATTGTTGTGATTGTCCTAATCGATACTTTTCTCACATTCATATACCCGTAGTATGGAGTGATGTGTTGCTGTTTGTTTTCTTTGCATATTACTCATTGACCCGTAATTTTGTTAAGACTAAACAGACTTTTTATTTAATTAAATATGCTACTTCTTTATTGTATTCTAAATTATTGTTTATGAAATTAATTTCCCTCCACATACATTATACATAATGCGGGGTTAATACAAACAAACGCTTGACAATACAGCAAGTATCTATCAGGGTAATAATGGCTTTCCTCGCATAAATCTCTATTTTATTTGTAGTATAATTTGATTAAATATTATCGCTCGCTGATGGTAATTAAACTATTTTCCGGGAGAAAATACCAGAAAGTTAAGGGAGTGATCCTTCTTGGAAATCCCAATATTCACCTAACACTGTCGTAGGAGAAGGAATATATGCCTACGACTATTAAATTACACCACCACTGAATATTTCCTTCTTGCTTATAATTGTATTTAAATACGCTCACATACGCACATATGTGACGCCCTACCACATCTAAATTGTTTCTATCGTCACATTATAATCTCGTATGGTTTCTATAATAAAAAATACTCCAATTAGTTGTGACAGTGGTGAATTTTATCAATGTGTATACATTAGAGTATTTATTTAAACGGCGTTTATAGTTCAATTAAAAAACTTACTTTAGGTAATATCATTTGAATAGCTGGGACCATCAACAATCAATCGATGCTAGGGAGTGACCTGTCAACAACAGTTCAACTCATTATATTACAAGAGTCCCGCCCTACTCAGACAGTTGGAGTACAGCCAACTTAATAGGGCTTCACATTTTCTAGTTTCTCGTTTTATTCCTAACTGATAGCACAATTTAATAATGATAGCTTGGTTTTCTAAATTAATTACAATGTCATTCTTAATTTTATTATTCGCTCTGCTTTAGTCGCACGTACTTCAAGGAAATTATAATACTTATCATTTAGTTGAAGTAAAAACCCTGCAAAATAGACATTTAATGTCATAACTTCTTTTTGCAACTCGGTTTATGGAACGAGTAAAAAGATTATCACAATATTTTAAGTACTTGTAACACTAAATTTCCAACTAAAAACAAAACAAAACGTGTAGACCATATTTTAATTAATAACTAAACGTACCATTATATTAAATTCAATATTCTTTGTAAATATAATGGACATGTAACATAATCTTTTAGTCACATACCCAAAAATTTAAAATACATTACATCATATAATTTCCTCAGGAGGTACAATTTGAAGAAATGCGAAGAAATTTCAAGACTTTGTTGTATATTTGCGAGCGATAATTTATATAAAAGACAGATACAGGTACAGTAAATACTTTTGAAAAAGAAAAGGGAACATTTTTACGATTATATAACCCGTCCTCATGGGTTATTATTGCCTGTTATGGTAGTCGTGGAACAGAACTGGAGGAAAGATCACTACATGTCAACAGTAATATAAATAGAGTATTGAACCTATTTTTATTTTGCAGCATTTCTAAACAAGACTGTACCCTCCACCTCTATCATAGTAATTAGCAAATAAAAGTCGTATGATACTAATGAGGTTCCCATACAAATAATTTTCTATTTACAAATATATTTGATAAACTCGACATGCAAACTAGGTATGCGAAATTATTCCGGGAAACAAATACAGATATAAAACAATATTACCATTCAGGGTGTTATTTTTATTTTCATTTTCGGCTGGGAATAACTAATCGTTAGCGGAGAGACTAGAAATTTTTAATTTATGATTGGCTGGTTATTATATCTGGCTGTCTGACTAACTGTGTGTTTGTCGGTACGATGTCACGAGAACGTTTAGTACGTTTAGACTTGAGAATTTAAATGAAGCTTCACTTCTATATTGATTATATTAAGGTGCATATCTTAGTGGACTTGGATGAACGTCTTTACTTCTTTCTTATGGGTAAAATTAATGGCAACAGGAAGATTGCAGGATAAATTATTTTACAAACAAACTAAGTACAACCATATGAAAATAAAAAAATTCAACTTAATAAATAAGACATATAAACTAACCATCAGAATAAAACGTACTGTTTAACACTAACTTTGCATTCAAAAGCAGCGAAACCTTTTATGCGACACATACTTGTACTTTTATATTGAATATAATAAACTAAGTACAACCACACGAAATTTCAAAACGCAACTTAGTGAATAAGACACGTTTACTAAATATCAGAATAAAACATAGTGTTAGACATAAAACTTTGCATTCAAAAGCAGCGAAACCTATTATGCAACACATATTTGTACTTGTATATTGAATATAAGACTATCAAAATCGGGGATGGATAAGCGAATACCTTAAATTCTTGCCCATAAGGTAGAAAATAGAGACGACATTGTTTCACATAATAAGACTCTCCGGTCCACAGAGACAGTTTCACTTTGACAAGTTCACTAGTAGAAGTTTACACACTCACTGAGTAAAGCAGCAACTCTCGGCATCCATGTTAAGGTTGTTTGCTCTCCATGTTCTCCAGTGTGAAACTTTTCAAGTTATGTGTTCAACTGTAACTCCTTCTACTCTTGTGAAACCTCCCTCGTAGTAAATGGATAAATTTCGAGGTTAAAACTAGTAAAGCAGCAACTCTCGGCGTCCATGTTAAGGTTGTTTCCTATCTATGTTCTCCAGTGTTATTTTAAATTATTTGTCTACGTGTTAGTATAATGAAAAGTCAAAGAAACCCCCTTTTAAATGTTTTTCTATGTATATTTAAGTAGTTTTCATATAGAAAAAAGTGCGCTAAATAAAATTTCAAATTAAACACGTTTGCTCATGCATATTACGTATTTTACTACACTAGATTTAAAAAATTTAGCACGAACTGTATTTTTTATGATTTAATTTGCCTTTTAATTTGAAACCGCATATGATATTCTTCTTATTCTAAATTATTGTTGTCAATACTCCATAAAAGCTTCATACTTGATCAGACTACTATTTTTTCTGAATCTGAAGCAAGCTCAAAAACGTGTATTGGTATTTTATTGTTTAGGGAAAAATGTAGACTTTATTTGATTTAGAATTCAGAAAAATATTATTTCTGCTTAAACATTTTAAATCCAATTGTTCCCAGAACAAGCCCCTCACTCGCCAACCAATCAACATTACCTAAAACATTGCTTCTTTCCATTATGGTATGCTTATCGATCACTACAGATTGTATTACAAAATTATCCGAGAACCCACCCTCTCTATCAATTGCCATTACTGAAAAAAATTTTTCTTTCAATGATACTATGCCTCTCCATTGTACTATGTTTATCGATCACCACAGATTGTGGTAAAAAAGTATCCGAGAACCCACCCTCTCCACCAATCTTTATTACTGAAAACATTGTTTCTTTCTACTGAACTATGCCTATTTATTATACTAAGTTTATTGATAACATCAGATTGTAGTACATTCTCGAAAAACCTTCCCTCTCCACTCAATTGCCTGTACCTAAAACATTGCTTCTTTCCATTAAACTATTTAATCGATCATTTTATCTACCAAAAATTGTAATATAAAATTCTACCACAACACCCTCTAACCACAAAATCGTCTTAACCGAAAACTTTGCTTCTTTCCTTAATACTATACCATATGATCACCAGATATTGAAGTAGAAAATGCCCCCGTAATCCAACTATCAACCCCCAATCACTATTACCAAATCCTTGCTTCTTTCTATTATAATATGCTTATTGATCACCACAGATTGTAATACAAAAGTTAAGTTGTTCTATACCTTCACAGCGTGTATATCCTTCCTTTGAAGTGAAAAGTTTTTCCATTAAAAGTTTAGTTGTTTACATCACATCTAGTTTATCAGTCTCCCTATCCGTTGTAATTGTATTGTGACATAAAAGTTTACTTGTTCTTACATGTATTCCTTTCAAAACCTAAACTTAATATTACCTGCGGGATCGTGCGAAATTTGCCTGATTACTCGGAGACTCTCATGTGTCTATTATGTTGTTAAAGTGTTTTGAATATAAAGAGCCAACTTTTTACGATAGCTGCCATATTGAGAAAGAAATAGTGCATCGAATCTAAATATGTGGTGCCTCGTATTACTAAAAACAATGGTGACTACACAAAAATGACTACATTTTACCAAATATAAAATACTTGGTAATAAGAACGTTTCTTAGAGTTTAGGATCAAGGTATATATATATTACATATTATGTAATTCATGCTCAACATCTAGTTTAGTTACTTGAGTAGCTTTTATATTATGATTGCCACAATACACTATAGTATACGCACGGAAATGGATAGAGTCCACGCGCCCTTCAATGGACAATATGTGGGGTCATTTTTCGCCACACCCTGTAGCCCGCTGACTAATGAATAACTCGAGATTTTGACCATTATTAAGTATTAATTAGACTGAATAAGTACTTAACCCTCTTAGTTTTGACATGAGAGCATTCAAATATTAATCATATTCCAATAGTAATTGGAATAGTATTGATACGTATAAAGTGTTTGAATTTATTATTACTTTTTGTATTATTAAAACATTTTAATTTTTGAAATTTAATGCTGTGGACTTACTGTCATGGCGATTAGCTGGAAAGGAGTTAGGTAAGTAGGTGATTAATTAAACCTCATAGTTTCTAAGGTATGCACTTAGTTTATTTTTTTCATCAATTTTCTCTGGTTTCTTGATTTCGTTAAATTTAAATTTTAGCGGTAAAGATAAAAGCTACGCAAATGGTAATAATAAATATGAAAGATGTTTGTTTTGATTAATCCAACATTCTTTTATATTTTTGTTCTTCTATGCGTACCTTACACTAATCTTAGCAGGCCTCGATATTTTCAGTTATAACTTCACGAAAATATTACTGTACGGTTGTATCGATGAGAATGTATTGTACACAAAGAGTGCTGTAGAAAGTAGTTAAATGGTACCCAATATAAACCCCGCTTGAACCTATTTTGAGCGCAGTTATAGAAGTGTTTGAGAGCATTGTTTGGTGGATATTGGGAATGACGTGATTGACCCATCAACGTGTGCAGGTTTACCGTTTTATTACTTTACCAGAATGTTGCTGTCTACATGTTTGTGTTGTTGTATATATTTATCCTTGTAACATCAAACATGATAGGAATAATCCAGTCGTCCTAACCAGTAATATGGTTGTCAGAACTGTTACTAATTGTCATGCTTACATTTAAATAGTTGTTTTATAAAATATATATAA
This sequence comes from Homalodisca vitripennis, assembly GCF_021130785.1. Classification (NCBI taxonomy): domain Eukaryota; kingdom Metazoa; phylum Arthropoda; class Insecta; order Hemiptera; family Cicadellidae; genus Homalodisca; species Homalodisca vitripennis. The sequence goes on along the minus strand of NC_060208.1, from coordinate 213,156,509 downwards.
ATAAAAACAAGTTATATTTGCGTATATGGATTTGTGTTAAAAATTAAAATTAAACTCCATTTATGAAGTATTTTATTTAGTGTTTTTAATTAGTTACCACTTTTAAACAACTCTTTCGCTTATTAAAGTAACAAGACAAGAAATCTAATTTACAGTAGTGTTTTAGTACATTTTTAATTGTTCTTAAAAATTTTTATTTAAAATTGTTACAAAAATAACTATGGGCTTCTAGATATATATGGAACTACTGAAACACATTGATAGGACTTCTGAGTCCCAGTTCGCAACTAAATAGCTATATTAAATTCCGATCTGCTGCAAGTAGTATGTGTAAAGGAAAACAGGATTTTTCTGGACATTTGCCATCGTTCAGTGATACAAAAAAATCAGTAAAACTACGTTTCGACGTTTGCAATCTGATCTCTTCTTCAGGTAAATAACTAACTTAACACATGATTACAAATTAGGTTAACATAAACAAATCATACCAGAGCGTTGTGACACGCGTAAGTCTTTCGATACCTTTCCATTTCGACCTCAATAAATCTAGTGTGCCTAACAATCATTTCTTTATTAGAAAAAATTTCTTTATAAATTTCAAGTAAAAAGGTTTTGTGCTTTTACGGTGCAGATTGGCTCTAGGTTTCAAACAGTTGTGCTTAAAACTTTAAACCAATTGTTAATCTCGTTTGATATTTGTCTCATTTTGAAAGCTAGAAAATAATTTATAAACTATTTAAAAGTAATTGAAAAAATGTATAAAAGTATTTGATGCACCGCAAAACGTTCATTTAGTTTAAATACCCTTCCAAAGAATGACGTGACAAATTAATTAATCAATTTCTTCAGGTGGCACTTTAACACAATGCTGTTATAATCTGTAACTTTTATAAATGGAAAATAAGCATAAATTTAATTTATGCAACATGTTGCAGAAAAATTCACTTTTCAGGAAGATATGAACTTAAAGTATAAATGAGAAATAAAACAGTTAGTTAAATTATTGATTTCTTTAACTTATTAATTAATCGATGTTAATCATAATTTGCGGGGAGAATAATTGCCTGCCAAGATTTTGTGGTAAGCCTGATTCACGTAATGGTGGAATTTATAATTAACTCAGCTGCGTGGAGCGAGCTACAAAATGAACGTTCAAGGTAAGTCTCGATTAACAATTTACAACTGAATCTACTACGAATAAAAAATTCCTGTGGAACATGGAATGGAAGGATTAAATAACTCTGTAACACTTTGATAATTCATATATTTATGTGATTTCGATGCGTTTTATATTAAAACCGCTTAATTTAAAATTAAAACATCTTAGTCCAAATAAATATTGTAGCGGTTTTGGTATCATTGTGACAGAGCAATACAGTGGTTTCTTATATTCAATCCTTTCCTTGTTCTCAAGGTGTTACTTATACTCAAAAAAACAACTTTTGAAGTTTATTTTTACTCCAAATAATTAGAAAACTAAATAAGGAAGTGACTAAAGACTTATAATGCAGAAAAAAATTTTAATTTAAATTCAATTTGTGTTAATTGTTTTTCTGTAATAGCCTAGTAGAAGTTTTAAAAATACATTATTTTATTTTATTTTTAACTTTCTTGTGAAAATTTGTGAAACAAAGTTTTCCCCTGTACATATACACATATAAAATGTCAACACTCAATAAAATACTAAAATAACATGGTGACAGAATAACAGAATGATTTATCCTTTGAATTCATTAAATTATTTATTATTTATTTAATATTAGTTATTACTGTGTGGTTTGAGTATGTTTACTAATTAAAATAATTTATTATGTGTTGAAATTTAAATTTTATAAATCGTGGTTTTTACTCTGAAGTGTTAATAGATCAAATTCATTATTTATTTATTAGCATATTTTTGTTGCCTAATTCATTTATAGTACATAATATTGTTTTACTAACACTTACTAGTAATTATTGTATTTTAAATTATACACTTCAATTGTTATTTATCTGTAATCATAAATTATTCAACTGCTATCATGAGTTTCAATTTATTCGTCTTATTTGTTGAAATATTATAATGTGCAAGATGTCACAATATTGTGTAAATAAATAATATTATAACAGTTTTATAGATACTATATAATGCGAGATAAGAGTATTCACGATCACGTGTCGCATAAATGGTTTGGATGAAGTTTCGTGCAAAACTACCAAATCAGTATTTCATTTCGTACTCAATATTTCCAGTTAAAATACGGACAGAAAAAATATTTTGACATTCTATTCACTAACCAGCTACATTTTTGTATTGCTCAGTCTGTCTCTAAATATCCAGCAAAAGTTAAACTTCGCTAGCGCTCAGACAAATACCATAGTGGAACACCATCGTCTAACTCGATGTCGCCTATATATAATTTATGCCTTATGTGAAACATCAGGTCTATAACTTACAACATATCATCAGGCAGGAAGCTAAAGTAAAGATACATATTTCCAGCCACATAAGTAATAAATAGTCTTCACTAACGCTCAGAAAATAAAAGTAGTCCATTTGGCATTGTGACATCATTTATTTTCCATGCCCAACAATTATAAAAACTCACTGAATACTCAGTTTTAATCACGAGAAATAGAACTTATGGGGCAAAAGTTATCATTTATTGCATATTGACAAAATTTATGCAATAACGCAGAATTTCAAATAAATAAGCTTTTGTACTATAATATTCTTAAGAAGAAAAAAATAAAGATATTAAAATTGGATTATCTCGAAATACGAATCAATGGATTTATATAGAAATTGAATTCGGTATAAACAGGAGTTCGAACAAAACAATGCATTTTATTCAATTGTGTAACGCAGGGATTTAACATCAGCTATGAATGTAGGTTTTGTTTAAATTTAATCTTGCATAACAAAAAATGCAGTTTTGATGCTGGGATCTTCTGACAAAATACAATTACGTTGCCAGATAGAAAGCCGCTATACACCTGAATGGAGAAGCAGACAATAAAGCTATTGTGTCTATACAATAGGCCCATTTGACTGAGTTGTATGTGGAGTATCATTTGGGCTGAAAGTGAATGCTTCACTTGAATCCGACATTCGCTTCACTGCGTCTCGCCGTACCAAAGATTGTACTACTTGGGGTATTGCCTCATAACGTTATAGCTGCAATGCTTCTATGCCGCGATGTACTATTTATCACCCTATATCTCTCATGGAGTAAGAAGATAATTAAATTAGTATTTTATATATTTACAAGAAACATTGTAGGTTATATTAGCCTTCTTAAATAAGTACAAAGTTTTAATATTAGAAAGAATATGTCAAGAAACGACGATAATACTACAAAGAGTTGCAACTCTTTGGTTGACAATCATTGGTTATTTCTGTCTTTGCATATCTACAAATTTGCAATGATTCAAATCATGAATATGCAGGAAATCTTGATAGTAGTGATACCGGCCATGAGAGCCCAACAATTATAAACATTCACTGAATGCTCAGTTTTAATCACTAGAAATAGAATTTATGGTTGTTAAAAGTTATTTTAAAAGAATATTAGACAAAATTCATTTGATGACCTGAAGCTAAAAGATTCTGAAGATAATGGTTGCCTGTGTAGGTAATTTATTGTGTTCAATTTCCTCGTGGAACACTAGATGCTCAATGCTGGATCAGTGGAATATATTGGTACACTGCCATTGCCAGAAAGCAAGAGGACATACTCTTTAGCTAGATCCGGATATTCTCTGACAACTTTTCTAGAAGCATTGATCAAGAGTAAAGTTGATATTGAAGTTAAACGTGGTCCTAGAGTATGGACGCTTATAGAGTGGACGAATAACAATACCTATGCTATATTAGTAACTATTAAATGTTTTACGTCATGGACTTTCAAGGGCTAGGATGTAGTAGATTTGGTAGAAGTGGAACTGCTCCTGAAATTAAAAAAGATTGTAAGAACCAGATTTTTATGAAATCTACATAATATGAGTTTTCATACATTTGCTTTAGACTTGCATACCATTTCGCTGGTAGGATGAGTAAGGATATTGAGGTTTGACGATATGACTCCATATATTGGACTTCTCGACAGTTTGGGATCTCACTATAGTTACAGAAACGAATGATTTCAGGGAACCCGTCAATGCTCCGCTGTTGATGAGCACATGGTAAAAGTAACTATTCACTAAAATACACTCAAGGAAATGAGACGGTATCGGTTCAAGAATCCTATTCAACTTTGATATGTGAGGGAGGACTTGTCATCTTTTGTAGGCTGTACCTGACCTCTTCTCAGGGTTGGGGAAATCCGGGGTAGGTTTAAACTAATTAATCACAGTGTGGGCGACAGCTCTTTGAGACAGGTTAAAGCGTTAATCGGTAATGATCTGAAAGGATTTCCAACGGACTGAAAAAATATTTCACAAAGCAATTACCAATCGTATAGGTGAGACAGAGATGGTATCACTGAACTGCGTCTAATCTAGATATCATGGAGAACATACGAGGCTTTCTGACTGTTGCTAACACTTGAGTCACCACATGCTGCCGTATAGTACAAAGAATTATTTTCTTGTATGTTGCCATTTGTCCTTTACTGTCGAGCTAGGGACTGATAGTAATCTACGTAAAATATACCCCTACTGAAGTAACGCACTCACTAACTTTGCTCATCGAGTTATCACACCAAGTCGACTATCCTTCTCTAACAACAGTACAAGGACCCAGAACACTCATTCCAGAAGCATAGAAGGTTAATTTTGTCGTTGCGGGAGAGTAATTTCGGTTAACAATTTACAAATTAGCATGGAATGAACAGCTAATGTAACGAAATGAATGCAGTGATTTCTTTATTGTTACTAATTAATATTGCTCCATGTTTTGTGTGTAAATACAAAACACGAACAAAACTGAGTACTTCATCTTAAAGAACTACACATTATTTACAATCTTTTATAAATGTGAGAAACCGAACATATATCAAATACTGATTTAATGTGTCTTTAAATACAATCAGTTTCATATTGCAATAGTCTTTTTATTCCAATAGAAATATTACATGAATAGAATATAACTGAGGAATTCCAAGAAAGAAATTCTTTATGGCAGCGTTTATACTGCAACAGTAAAATTATCCAATGAGTTTCTGGTTCCAGTTAAGGATAGGGAAAGGTAAGTATGTGGCTTCAAAGGGACTCCTGTGAGATTTTTATACCTTAGTCTGCTTTCTTTGTTGAATAATCGGAGAATTTCTTAAGAATTCGTTCAACGTGAAACTTATTTTGAAAGCCATACAAGTAAGTGTACTTGGTCGTATTCATCGATTTTCTAAGTAAAGCGAGCTATTTCAATCACAATTTCTTAATACGAAACTCAAGAATAGATAAAATAAGCCCCTATTTGAAATGTACTGTAAAGCATAATCAGAGTATTTGTCAGATGTGTTTTTGTGTATTTGCAACACATATTTTAACACATACTTTTCTCACTGTTCGAATTTAATTTGTCGGTGGTGATTTTATAGTACATATTAATAAAAATATTTATTCCTGATATAAACATGTTCGGAGAAATAATAAAATTTACTCTGGTGATTACACTTCTATTAGTCTGTAAATATACTAAAAATTTAAATTTATACGTAGAGCTATTATAGCCTCTAAGGGACATATGTACATTTTCCCCTATACATTAAAACAAAAAAACTTGCTTTAGGTTCAGACAAATTTGTAGTCTGACTAAGTTTGGGGGTTTTATTGTTTACTATATGTTACCACCAATTGCTTTAATAGGTTTAAACTCAACATATATCCATTTACTATGAGAGAGGATTCACAAGAGCAGTAGGTGTTCCGGTTAAACAAATAATTCTAAAAGTTTCACACTGGAGAACATGGGGAGCAAACAACCTTAACATGGATGTCGAGAGTTGCTGCTTTACTCCAGTGAGTGTGTAAACTTCTACTAGTGAACTTGTCAAAGTGAAACTGTCTCTGTGGACCGGAGAGTCTTACTATGTGAAACGATTTTGTCTCTATTTTCTACCTTAAGGCCAAGAATTTAAGTTATTGGCTACTCTAATATTTTATTATTAGGAGAAATTTTTTTGTCATTCACTTCGCTCGTCCAATCTGCTCGCGTGCAATGTTTGTGTTTGGAAACATCTAACACTACAATAGCCCCAAATAACGCTTACAGTAATTCTTCATAATTTTCCTTTATAACCAATAAATCCTTAAGGAATACTAACCCTGTTAAACCATATTTAAAAGACATATTATGAAATTTCCATTGCCAATTATCTATTTCTAAATCGTCAGTGGTAATAAAAATGTTAAAACCATACTTTTGAATTTAGTGCAGTACATAATTAAGTTAGTATGAAAGTTTGTTAGTATTCCCTCGAGGGTTTCAGCACCTGGAAGCTACTTACGTCTTCCTGCTTCATCACATCTGAACTGATCTATTATCCATACAGTAAATACTCGAGTTGCGACCAAATCAGAAGTGAGTGTTTGTTAGTATTCCCTAGAGGAGTGCAGCACGTGACAGGAAGCTACTTACGTTTTGCTGCTTGCTCACATCTGAACTGATCTATTATCCATACAGTAAATACTCGAGTTGCGACCAAATCAGAAGTGCAGCACGTGACCGGAAGATACTTACGTCTTGCTCACATCTGAACTGATCTATTATCCATACAGTAAATACTCGAGCTGTGACCAAATCAGAAGTGAGTATTTGTTAGAATTCCCTAGAGGAGTGCAGCACGTGCCAGGAAGCTACTTACGTCTTGCTGCATGCTCACATCTGAACTCATCTATTATCCATACAGTAAATACTCGAGCTGTGACCAAATCAGAAATGAGTGTTTGTTAGTATTCCCTAGAGGAGTGCAGCACGTGACCGGAAACTACTTACGTCTTGCTGCTTGCTCACATCTGAACTGATCTATTATCCATACAGTAAATACTCGAGTTGCGACCAAGAACGAAAAATAATATATTGTCTATACAATATATTCCTAACTAAAAATGTTTGAAAGTAAACTACTACGGAATTAAAAAAACAAGTATAACTTGTTTTTTTGCGTTGTTTAATTGTTATTACTCTAAATATGAAATGAGTTAAGATAGTAAACAAACAATAATGGTCGTTAATCATTCGTTTTAAAGTAAGATTAGGAAACAAACAAGCAATTACTAATATAGGTTATCAGTTAATAACTTACCCTTCATAAAAACTTCGTCTTTCGATTCCACGAAAAAACTATATGTTCTTATACAACCCAAATTTGCTCTCGACTTCGACTGTCACAGTGTCCTCTGCTGTTTTCAGGGCATTCAACAAAAACAACGTTAGCCTTTAAAGAAACAATAAGCCGTTAGTTAGTGCTCATTGTTACCCCCAACATTGTTTTGTTTTGTAAAAGCAGTTATTTCTGTTATCCTTACAATCATATGCATTAATTATATAATTTCATTACTTTTATTCATATAAATTGTTAATAAATATTGTAAATATTTGTAAGTATGTTTAACACGATCTGTAGTTTCTTGTCGCTGATATGACAGCCGCGATTTTCCAAACGTATAAGATAGTGAGTCACGCTCTCAGTTTTGTTGGAATATTCCATAAAACAGATGTTACGAGCGATGCAAAATTAATGTCTCCAACAGCTGTTCAGGTAATAAATTGCGACAAAAGTTCAATCTCTAAGACCATGGAGCCTTCATAAGTTTTACACGTTCACAGTTCAATTGGTTATATATTGACATGTAGTACACACGCATATGCAGCAAGCCACACGCAATCTAGTTAAATATTTGAGACTATCACACGTTGAATTCGACGGAGGAAATGTAAAGGAATTTTCTTTTTCAGAAAAATGATTGTTGGTTCCGATTTGCAATACGTTATAAAGTAACAGCTCTTACCTGCAGTTGATACAATAAAAATATTGAATATCTTTATAGATAATAAAATGATTCTTAACACTCATATTGAGAAACTATTGCAACCATTTCTAAAGAATTAAAATATATTAAAATCAATCATTTGCATAACAAGTGGAGCGCTCTCAGAATTTGTATTGGAGATTTACGAAAGTCTTATCAGAAGTAGGTTATTTATGGATGCATTTTTATGGACAAATAAAGATAAATGAAACAAAATCAGGCATTCGGATTTACACTTCGGCCATTTAGATCCACCCCCTATTTGAGCTTTTCATGCAGGAGCAATACTACCTTTAAGTCTAAGAAGATATAATTTAAATGTAAGATTAATCTGTAAGATTTAACTCAAAGTAAATATCCTACTTATTTCAGTTTTATGTACTTAAACTCGACATATATAAATACGCATTATTGCGGGAAGATAAAGATTCTGTTACTGATCTGGTGGACTGCTGCGGATCTTCAATAGATTATGCAACAAATAAATTGTTTGTCTTCGCCTAAAGGAGGTCAACCTGAGCGTGGAGCATCTGAAATGGATACAGACACACGAAGTTATCTACTAAAGTTCAGGTCTAACAGAATGTTCAACTAAACCACCTTTCTGCCTCATGATAGTTTTAATTCAAAGGCCCGAAAATAAATATCATTTCTACTTTATCGTCGTGACTTCGGCAGCAGTAATAATTTGAGAATATTGTTTAAAAGTAGAAATGAAAAAGCTATTAAAAGTCAATAACTGTAATAACATTAAAACCCACAAATATTTCTCAAAACCCTTCTAAGAAGCCCTCTCAAACACTTAACCTGGGGACTAACGGGTAGTGTTTCTTGAAGTCACATAAAGGTGACTTCTAAACCACCACCAATGGCCGGGCAGGCGGTCTGCTTGCAAGAACAGGATCGCTCAGAGGTCACCCAACCAAGTGGCATCTACGCTCGACGTTAACAATTACACCCTCGAGCTGAATTTAAAGACTTGCAGTGTGTCTTAAATTGAAAGCTAAAGAGATAGCTCAATTTATTCATGGAATTTCACTAGCAAAATGAACAGTATCCAGTTGTAGTGACAATCCAGAAATCTTCTCTTGACACTGCGTGTGGATGTGGCAGACCTTCAACTGAATACGAGTTTCATGAAGAACCGGACGGAGACGTTGTGCCAGTCCAACCAAGCAGCTACACAAAAACTAGTCAGAATTGCTGCCAAACCCGGCTTGGAGTAAGATAATTCCGGTCCAACGGTTTTGGCGTTACACCAACTGATATTGAAAAAAGAGAAGTTTGACAAAGACCCTCCGAGTGCCAATAGCTTTGAAACAATGGCGCAGAAAGATTAGATCGGAAAGAAGGGTCTTTGTGTAAAAGACGTTAGTTATCATTTACAGCTGTTCCCTTAGCAAATTAACCACTCAAGTGGAATTGTTCAGATACATTTTACTATTTCATGCTTACCTTACTGATAAAATAAATTTTAAAGTTTATATACAAATGGAGCTACGTATAGTATGTACTTCAATACGAAAAATACAAAGAATCGTAATTTTGTACGAACTTAGTTTAATTAATGTAATAGCATGTATAACTCAACCGCCTTTCAAGTTATAGAGCTGATATTCAAATAACCCATGTCAATCTACTACTTTATAGTAAGTTATTGTTTTGGGACTCATCTTTGCTGCTTCATTTGAAACGTCTTTGAATCTTCTCAATTTATATTTATTATTTAGGATAATAAAGAAAGGATGAAAGTCACCACTGTGAATTACAAAATTAAGTAAGTTAAAAAGACAAAACGTAATGTCCCGTGTTTATACCGAACAATTTAGAAAGATGAAAACAGTATAAAAATTACGAATTCATCATTTATAAATATGAGTTTTTCAGTTTACAAGTTTAAATATTTATTTAAGACGTAAATCAATCATATACTCTTGGTTTAAAAAACTATTTATGTACGAAATTTACATGGTCGTTGCGGCTGCACGTGATTTGTTTGAATTTAGCCATATGAGCGATCTGGAATCATCCTTACTTTAGCTCACCTGGTTCAAGGTCAGTACCCTATCCCTCTCCTCTCCTCTCCAGCACATAACCTCCTCACCTCTCCAGCAAATACCTTCTCCTCACTTCTCCAGCACATAACTTCACCTCACTTCCCAGTAAGTAACCTCCTCACCTCTCCAGCACATAACTTCTCCTCACCTCTCCAGTACATAACTTCTCCTCTACTCTCCAGAACATAACCTCCTCTCCTCTCCAGCACATAACTCCTCAACTCTCCAGTACATAACATCACTTCACATATCCAGCACATAACTCCTCACCTCTCCAGCATATAACTTCTCCTCTACTCTCCAGAACATAACCTCCTCACCTCTCCAACACATTACATCTCTTCACCTCTCCTGTACATAACTTCACCACACTTCCCAGTACCTAACTCCTCACCTCTCCAGCATATAACTTCTCCTCTACTCTCCAGCACATATCTCCTCACCTCTCCAGCACATAACTTCACCTCACTTCCCAGTACATAACCTCCTCACCTCTCCAGCACATAACTCCTCACCTCTCCAGTACATAACTTCACTTCACCTCTCCAGCACATATCTCCTCAACTCTCCTGTACATAACTTCACCTCACTTCCCAGTACCTAACTCCTCACCTCTCCAGCATATAACTTCACTTCACCTCTCCAGCACATAACTCCTCACCTCTCCTGTACATAACTTTACCTCACTTCCCAGTACCTAACTCCTCACCTCTCCAGCATATAACTTCACTTCACCTCTCCAACACATAACATCTCCTCACCTCTCCTGTACATAACTTTACCTCACTTCCCAGTACCTAACTCCTCACCTCTCCAGCATATATCTTCTCCTCTACTCTCCAGCACATAACCTCCTCACCTCTCCAGAAAATACCTTCTCCTCACCTCTTAAGCATCTTCACCACATAACTTCACCTTACTTCCCAGTGCATAATTCCTCCTCACTAAGTCGATGTTACCCATCTCTGTCTTTACTATTTGTCAAGATGAATGAATATGAATTAGCGTGTAGTTATTTTCTTATTGCATAACACATTTTAGTTTATTGATTGTTACAATATATTAAATGTACACAATAAATAACATTTCAATATATTTATTACAACCTGGTTTATGTTATATTTATATTATTCAGTTAAAAATTATATTTCTTCCCTTTATAAGAAACCAACTCGTGTAAGTTAAGAAATCGAATGCTACGTTTCCATGTTTAGGATATTCCACTTTCCTCAGATGACCAAACTACCATAATACGTAATATTAAATATGTTCAAACCAAAAAGTGCGCCGAATATATTGTCGCACACGTAAAGAAATTTAACAGTATAATATTCTGAGTTAAAAGAGCAATTGGAACAACGATACAACTCATGATGATGACACAATTTTGCGTCAAAAACGCAAGCGATACCTGGATGGTGCACTAACAGTATCAAGTCCAGACTGATAAGCATGAACTCAAGCGATGTCACTGCCCACAACCAAGAGCACTAAATATCACTTATCGCAGCATCAGGGAAGTTGATGTACTGGGGAGAAACTAATTGGCCGCATTTCCTGTGGTACTAAGCGCGTCATCTAGAGCAAAGATAACAGGAAGAGGTAGGAAGGGAACAGGCGCCTCCAATCTTACGTTTTGGTACATGATGGGTGTACGAATTTCATTGGTTGAGGTTTGCTTGATTGTTAAAATTTTTAAGTTTCTTTCATGTGGGTGGTATCCTAACTCAACAGAAGGTCGACTTACTGGTTAATCTGCTAATGTTATCTATGAAGCTTCAAATGGTCGCGATTGAAAATTTCTCCTTGCGGTGAAATATATTGGCTTCATCATCCTTTCAAATCATCTATCATCAATAGCAAACTGAAACGAAACATTCGTGTACTTCGGATTTGTGCTTAATTTGAGAATTGTTTTTTGTGAGTTTCTTGAGTTTTGAATTGTTCATATTCCAAATGTCTACATGCAATTACATAGAGATCGTGTAACGCAGACCTACGCAACGGACATTAAATAAAAATGTCGGACTAAGGAGCAGAACAAAGAAGGGAACGAAATAATAATTTTATTCCTCTGAAGTGGTTAGCATTAGTTATTAACTTTGTTAGCAAAGTCCATGAGACATTGATAAACCCAGTCTGGTTGTACCAAGAAACCGATGTCTGTGATAAAGACGACTCTGGAGGTCCCTCATCAGATTCAATTGATCTCCTCCACCCGATTCTCTCTCTGACTGAACACTCTGAATAGTATTTAATTAGTGACTAGGGTAGGTTTGCTTCACAAAGACTTCAAAGGAAGTAAAGGAAAGAAATGTTTAATCCTTTGAAAATATGTGTTACTTGGTGTAATATTTTAAACTAGGTACCTACATTTAAATTTAAAAATGTGATGTGAGAAAGTGAACACTAGACATAGGAAACTGTCTCAAGATTTTTCTCTACTATTCGGTTTACAAATATTGCTTAAAAAAATTTGTAGCGATTTTTTAACGCTCTTATATGTACTGTGTTGTAAAATGTATATTTATTGGTTTTATTTTTTTAACTTTTTCATGAAAGCATTTATTTTTGATGCGTGGGTCTGTTTATTTGATGAAAATAGTTCCTTTTTAAGTTTTAAACAACTTAGTTTCTTACAAAAATTGACGTAGAAAATTCCTGGATGATTAGTTTTAGCCTAATTAGAGAATTTGAATAAAATGGAATAATATGATAAGGATAATTATAATTATTGTAAGAGAGAGAATTTACACAAATAACTAGAGATAAATAAGGAATTTTAACGTTTATTCTAAAAAATGATACATAGGAAATGTATTAGATTAAATATTCTTTTTTTATTTATATTCTCTTTCAGTATCGAGTTAAAGCTCTCGACTTAAAAATATATCTAACCAGCTACATATTAGGCATATATAAAGTAGGCATTACTATGTGGCAGAAGAATTTTTAACATGTTATATAATGCTTATAAAATGTATTTTTAATCGACATTAGAACAAACTTTCAGTTAATTTATAACTTCTGAAAAATATTGAACGTTTGGTACCTTTCTACTTACCGGGAAGCTAGGATGGGAGTTTATTGAATTTTATTTATAATAACACGGCAATGTCTATTCTATTGGCTGAGCTTTAGCGAAGCCTGTCACTTGTAAGACAGGAAAATTTGTATTTCTGACTGTATATCTATGTATTTATTTATACCAATCTATATATATGTTAGCACGATATCTCGAAAATGAACTGACTTATAGATTTGAAATTGTACACGAAGGAGCTTCATTTGTATATAACGAACACTGAGTTCAATGATGGTGCATGTCACTCGATGGGGTTTGGCGGAGCGTTAACCAATATTCTTACATTGGTCTTATGGGTAACCATGATGTCATCGAGGAAATATCAGAATAAATAAATTTGAAAACATACTCAATACATAAAAGTTTCAAACTTATGAAATGTTAACAAATGTTGGCTAAATATTCCAACCAATACATCGTTTTTAGTGATTTATTGTGTAGACTTTTATGGTATAAATTCTAATATGAAACCCAATTTAATGAAAAATCTGAATGTGTCCTGTGGCAAGATATGTGGAGAAGGATTTCATATGTAGAACAAGAACTATATTTATAAAATTTCTAGCTTAATTAAAATTTAATTAGTCCTAAATCGATGTGTTTATCTCAATAGAACCTTTACATTGATAAACATATCTTACGAAGTAGCTGAAAAAATGTACGTAGTCCTAAAAGGAACTTAGTGCTACTTCGGGAGTGACAGGATATTCTGGAGCTTGGGGGTAGAGGGCGCCTCATGTCGAGTTCCTTGAGGAAGGATTTTGGGCAGAGGTCACCTTGTAAGAATGGGAGGCCAGCTCTGTACCAGACACTCCAGTCAAAGCAGGCAGGGGTGGCACACCCTTATGTCTAATCCAGTAACAGCATTTAGCACATGCAGAGTCCAACAATACCAAAATAGTCATCCCTCGTAGTAGACTACATATATCAATCTACCCTACACCCCAATATCTCGAATGTTAGTGATGTGCCGCTCCTGGACATCTATAGGGTTGCCCAGATTTAAGTGACACATCGGTTTTGTTGTATCTAGTATAGGTTCAACTGTAAGACTTGAAGTGCACCCTCCTGGGGCGGTATAAATGCTATATTTAAGGTAAGGAATGAATTTAACATTAATAGCAATGGGAAATACATCCCATCATTGGACTATATGAAAGCCACAATTGAGTATCGACTATTCATATTTATTCTTTTTGTTTGTAAAAATATAATACTGGTATTGCTTTTGTAAGTTACTAACCTATAATACTGTATTGGGTTGATACCTACATAACGGAACTTTTAGTTACGATGTTAGTTTTATATTATTTGAGCGAAAATTGGCTGAGCGTTAGTGAAGTCACCCGAGGGGCTGCACAATTTTCTTTGTTTCAGTATATCCGCACGATGTCTAAAAAACAAAGCTTTATTTTTATATGAGGAACAATGAGTTCGATAATGGTGCATGTCACTTCAAGGATTTTGGCTGAGTTTACATTGGTCTTATGGATAACCACGATTGGAACGAGAGAATGGTAGAATAAATAAATGTTTAAGCAAACTAATGGTAATCATGTGAGGTTTCAACATGTGAAGTTTCCATTCATAAGTAGACTAATAAAAATATTAGAATTGAAAATCAAATGTACGTTCAACTAGAAACCAGCTAGAAGTACACCCTCTTGGGGCGATATAAATTTTATTATTTAGGTAAGTAATAAAAAATGTAGCCTAGCTATTTGAAGACATACAATATCATTTCATTGTGACTTAGTTGTAGACTTTTATTATTTAAACACTCATTGAAACTCAATGTAATGAAAATGTAAATGTACCATATTTCAACAAAAATATTATCTATTTTGATTCAACTTGACATTTTGCATGTCCAACCACTGAATTTGTCTGAGCGTCATTGAAGCCTATCACTCAGTAGGCTGACACAATCTCTCTTGTGTTTTTTGGTGATTCTTGAAATTTTTATTTCTAGATAGATTATTTGCACCTTTATTATAATAGCTGGGTTTCATTCTTATTTAATCATAGAACGTCATATGATGATGTTTACATATATATTAGTCAAATAATCTTCTCGTTTATTATTTATTATTTCCTTATAATGTATATTCATTATAATGTATACATGTTTTATATATTGTTAATTATGTCTAGGAATATAAAGTCCAGTTGCATGTTTGGCTTGTCCCTATGATGTTAAATACAGTAATAATTAGCTACCTTATAATTTGTTTATAATCGTAAATTGGTCTTTGACCGTTGGAAGGAAATAAAATAAACCTTGTTTACTATAGTATTTCAGTTAGGATTTTTTGTTTAATAGCTATTCATGTTCATGGAAAACCATTTAATAAAATCTTGTTATCGTAAACTGATTTTATAAATCATGTTAAATTTTCAGACAATTTAAAAAACACAAAATAATAAAAACATTTTTTGTGAGTTGAAATACGCTCTGATCATACTTAGTGGTAAAAGATATCAGAAATGTGAATTATTTCACGCCGTACTACCCGACAATGGCCGCGTAGATGACACGCCCTGAGGCAAGACAAGGGTAAAAACTCGGTGTCGACGCAAACATGTCAACACACATGAAACAATGAACTTAGAGAATGATTGATGAACGTCATTGTTTTGTTGTTTGGAAGAATTACTGCTCTAGAGTATCCGTTATAATCCAGCGACACAACAATGGTTTAGGTATTAATACAAGCCGATAAATTAATAATAAAATGTAAACAAACAATAGTATCACATATATTCAAGTTTTCTAGAGGGTTTTCCTTATAATAACAAAACAATTGTTAAAACCTGTAATGGTACTTGTGTTCGTCTTTGTGCATGTTTGTAAGATCTGAATGTGCATGATTAATGTAAAACAGTTACAGTTGTATAAGGGTTTATCACGCCACTAAGAACACAGATTAACAGTGTATAAATAATAAAAGCTAAGGTTCTAGAGTCACATTTCGCCAAACCTAATGAGTATATAAATTGTGAAACACAACAATTGCCGAAAGTAATGAAGGACTTTGTGGGGTTTAAGAACTTTTTGCGATCAAAGATGAAAGACAAAGTGAAGATTTTCCCTCTCCCTCCTTCTATCCTTCACTCTCCCTCCTTCTCTCCTTCTCCCCCCTCTATCTCTTCCACCCTTCCTTGCCCCTCAACACTCCCATTCCCACCCCTCCCCCTCACTCTTTCTCCTCCATCTCTCTCTCCCCATTACCCCTCTCCTATTCCTCACTCTTTTTCCTTGTATCATTATTTTCTTTCCACACCTCTTTCTCTCGCCGATTTTAGAAAGAAAAAGGAATATATATGAGAATTTCAAAGCGAATAATCTAATTTCACTAGAAAGACAGATATTGATTCTGTGACGGCGAAAATATGTGGAGTAAATACCAATAGAATTCGAATATAATGAAGAAGGAACTGCGTAATAAATACACAAGAATTTTTACAATTTTTTAAACTAGTTTAAATACATTACACTCTAAAAACGCGGTGAAACTTGATTAGACATTTTAAGGATAACGTAAATAAATGATTTTAAACAAACACTGGTGGGGTGGCAATGAGCAATTACTACAACCTTATCGTCCCTTTGTAAATCTAATGTTGTCTTTGTAAGAAACTGTGACAGCCCGACATACACGAGAGTCAGTTAAGTTGTTTGAGAGCCCCTTCTAGTTTTTCTTGAATCGATAGTGAATTTTTGTTATGAACTTTAATATTGATTTTTATCTAGGCCCGTCAATAATAGAATTGTGAAGTTTTTTTAAGTTTAAACGGCCGCCATATTGAAATGGTTACCTAAGCTGAATAATGAATTTAGGTAATATAAATTATTCTTATGTAATAATAATAATATTCTTTAATTGCAATATTGCATGGCATGCGTCAACATAACTATATAAAGTATATCAGATAAACGATGTTTGTCAATGTAAACACATACTATGCAATACGATTCTTGTATGTATCAGAAACGAGGGTTTCGGGGTTGTTGTTAATTTCAAAAATTTTCTTCCCAGCGGCCCATTATGAACTCATCAGTTTAGTAAAATGCCTTTGACATAAGAAAATGGTTTTAGTCAAGTTTTGAATTTTTTTGTTTCACTGAGTTGTTTCACTCAGGGTGCCTATTGATTAATCCGACTCCAACTTGATATGGTAAGTGTTCGAAAGCTGCCGTTATGTGCTGTTCGACTCGAAAGTTATCCCTGCCTCTAGTCCCGTATTAGTGGACATTCCTGCCCCGTACCAACTCGCATTTAAGTCGGCAGTACAAGGCCACCTCGAGAATATACAGACAGGAAAGTGTCAGCAATTCAAGCTCTCTAAAGGCATATTTGCACGACTCTTTGGGATTTAATTTTGAAAGAATTCTTACGGCTTTCTTTTGAGATCTGAACATCTTACAAATCTGTATTTGGAACAGCTTCCCCACAATCTCAAGCTATATGTCAAATGTGGATGTATCAGACAAAAATAGGCCATTTTTAATACATCCACCGAACAAAATTTTGCAAGACTGCGCAGGACATAAATTCCCGAAGCAACCTTAGGTAATTGTGAACTGGCGTTGATATTTTTGGACTAACCTAAATTCCAAAAGCTGTGTTACATAGAATACATAAATTTAAAATTCTAGCAATTGTAAAAATATTTTAAAATTTAAAAGTTAAACATTTTTTTGAAACTTGGCAACCAGAAATGATTTCTACTGTTCGAATGCAACTAAATTTTAATCCCTATTCTGCGCAAAAGACAGGGGAAAAACTCCATCAAAGACGCTAGGGGGTTGTTCGTGAAACTCTTTAATAGATGAAATAATCTAAATGATACGTTAATTTTTCTGGAGAAAACCGATTTAAAAGTTTAATACAAGGGGAGTGTATAGAACAAATATAAAACTAATATCGGTTCAGTAACGTAGAGTTGTGAGTTTAACTCGACAATAATATAAACTAAACCAGCTATATTGCAACATTGTTGTCCGACTTATCTGAACCGTAACTGTGCCGTAACAGAAGTTCACAATGAAACTCACAGCACCGACTTGACACCAGTGGTCAGCCACAGACAGCCAATTGTGATCTGCTGACAAAGGAAAGGAGTGATACTGGTCTGCTGTACTGGTGAACCTCCCACTCCGTCCATAAACTTTGACAACACAAGTTGCTCATTATAATGCTAACAAGTATAAATAAACGCGATACTTGTGTCTTATTCTGTTGCTCAAAGTTTATTTTCAAGTACTGGAAATAACCACAACTTTATCTGTTTTGTTCTAGAATATATTTTCTTTCTTAGACTACTAATGGAACCAATAATTAAGAAAGTATATCCTTTTACTATTAGTGGGACTGAGAGTAAAGAGTTCTATCTTGCAATAAAAATGAATCGCAAAATGTGTTGCTAAGCGCTAATCTCGAGAATATCTGAACCAATTCGGATAATACCTGTTGTAAAATATTCCTTGAAAGACATTTTTATATGACGAGAAAGATTTTAAACGTGACCTGGAATATTTTTGAATTAGGAAACAATGGTAATATTACGTGTCATAATTTAAGTTTAACTGGCACTAAATACCTTCAGTTGAAATTGGTCAAAGGGGCAAAAGCATTTGTTTACAATTTAAATTTTGGAGCAGTGCTTGATAAGTAGTGTTGCAGATAGCAAAGACAAAGTTAATATCTAGATCTTTTCTCCAGATTGCACCAGTGATGAGTTTAAATATCTGTATTATGCATTGTAAATACTATTTTAACGCTGTTGTAAAACCAACCTTATTAAACGAAGCGGCGAATGTTTTAATTTAAGGTTCTCGGAACTGGTGGGCTTCCTTTGCATTGCGGTATGGTATTTTAACAGTGGTTTGGGAAAAAACAGAGAAATGATCATTAACTTCGGACTAAACCCTCAACAAATACATCTTTTTCCCAGAATAAAGTAAAAAAGAAATTTAAAACGATAAAACTAACAATTATTTTGAAATGTTGAAATGAAATGTATATATAATCTTGACCTTCAAAGATCATATAAATTTTTGTTCTTCAACAGACACATTGGATCTCATTTTAAAACACGCTTAAAATATAAATATAAATAAGTTGCATTTATATAACTTGTGTTGGTTTCCTTAGACTATTAGTCTATGCTATTAGTGCTATGTATTTATTCCATAGCAATTACGACCTGTCTTACACAAAATTACAAACATACGCAAAAGTTGACCATAAATATATAGGCTATATAATTCAAGATACTGCTTTTATAAAATTGTATAATATTTTTGCTTGGGTGTTGAGTAAAAATTGTCTCTCGTCAATAAAAAAAATTATATACCAATATAATCAAATATAGACAATGAGAAAAACCTTAAATGACACAGGGTTCCACTGGACTCCAATACTATACAAATACAATTGTTTATTGCTCAGGTGACAACTTTCCACGTCTAAAGAGCCCAGTAGTGAGGCTTGAAGCCAAGTGATGCCAAATAAAAATACATGGGTACCAACATTTCCCATAACAAAATATAACTGAGAAACATGGGAACAAATTTATGTGGTGTCCTATAGAACCCAGTGTGATCTTTGAAGGTTAATAAGGATTCCCTCTTTATATCGGAAGTGAACTGGAGTTTCCGTAAGAGTAAGACCGTAATATACTAAATAATCCTCCATATGTATATTTTCTTCATCGTGACAATAAGGTAAACTCAACTGCAAAGAAAGTAAATTACAAAAGCGATAAGTAAACATTTTTCTACCGAACTATATTTCATAAAGCTACGTACGTACATAGCTTTTTACCAGGGCAAAAGACTAATGCAACTATGGGACAGGAAATATCTTAGAAGGAAGAAAAGAACAAAAGCAAGAAGTAAACGCTAGATTAAAAAAAAATACATACATTTTTATAGTTTGTTTTTATCGGTACAATTAGGCAAACTCAACTGTAGCGTCGTAACTGAATTGAAACGGCCGTAAGTAGACACCTTTTGATCCAGATAATCTTCTCAGTACTACGTATTTATATTTTCCTCATCGCGTCTACAAGGCAAAATCAACTGTGGTACCGGAAATATATAAGAAGGGCTAGAAGCAAATTGAAGTATGTTTCCGAGACCTATGAATTTATACTTCCTTATCGGGGCAGCAAGGTAAATCCGGCTGTGGGGTTGGAAACACTGCATAATTAATTCGAATCGGAAATGCCCCAACATTTGCAAAACATGATATACGAGCCAGGTTAAATTCTGATTACCTTAACCATGAACACAGCAATAATATGTACCTGATTTATGCTTTGTAGGATTCCATCATATTATGTGATAAGTACATGGTAAGTACCATATACAAGTAAGTATATGGTATGCAGCTTAGCATGTATGCTTCATGGTGAAATAAAGTTACATTAGAGATTATTACAGTCACAATCATTTTAGTATACTCTCTGTGAAGACGGAAACAGTAGGAAACATTCTTCTGATGATTCGATTAAGAAATATAGCCCATCTGATATCTGACTCAGGGTAAAAAAGTGAAAATAAAATATTTATCCTCAAAGTACGTAAACAGAATAGGTGGAGAGGAGATGGTAATCTTCCATATAAAACAAATAATTCCGATCAATAAGCCCACTGACAGTAGGCTCAGTAAAGCACCCAACAGGATGAACTTCTCCATTTTCGAAAGAATAGACTACAAGATGAATGGTGAACGGGATGGGTTTTCATACTTTAGCCTTGCTATCTATAATGATCTCTCTTTGAAATTTAGCAACTGAGCAACTCAGAATTCAAGTATAATTTAAAACTCACTTAATAAATGTCTCTTGAGTCTAATAAAATAAACTCAATACAAACTCAAAACAAATTTATGTGTGGACTGGAAATAGTATCAAGTTATATTATTATATTTGAGTCACATGTGAAACATATCAAGGAAGTGCAATTTTACATCAGCAAATTTAATTTTTATATATGAAGGAAGTGCAATTTTACTTAAGTAAATTTAATTTTTGTATCAGTAAAGCTCCAATAGAAGTGTTTCTATTGGTTGATGGTGCGAATATTTTTGTGGCATTAGAAGCAATTTAGGACAACACTTTTGTCACTACCCTTTTTTAAGAACAATACAATTGCGTGCATAATTCACATCCAAACAGAAAATGCAGATTTTAATCTTGTTGGTAGAGTCAATCTTGAATTACTAATATACAGTAACTTATTATTACTTTAATTCCAAAGTGTATCAGTTTAATAATAAAATTACGTAGTATTATTCCTTATCGTTTGAAAACTGACAGAGATTAGATGAAGAATGACATCAGTTACCAGTTTGACATAAGTTACCTCTCCCGACTGTTGTAGCCAATAAGCTATGACAACATGAATGCATTCATGTCACACGCACCAGTAGGTCCGTACGACTCAATACATCAATGACGCAATGTTCTGTCATGCTCAGGATCGTGACTGATGGTACAACCATCGCTCACTGATGGTTGGATAAATATTCTCCTTGCACGAATGGAAATCAGAACTATATCTACGACTCAATACATCAATGACGCAATGTTCTGTCATGCTCAGGATCGTGACTGATGGTACAACCATCGCTCACTGATGGTTGGATAAATATTCTCCTTGCACGAATGGAAATCAGAACTATATCTACGACTCAATACATCAATGACGCAATGTTCTGTCATGCTCAGGATCGTGACTGATGGTACAACCATCGCTCACTGATGGTTGGATAAATATTCTCCTTGCACGAATGGAAATCAGAACTATATCTACGACTCAATACATCAATGACGCAATGTTCTGTCATGCTCAGGATCGTGACTGATGGTACAACCATCGCTCACTGATGGTTGGATAAATATTCTCCTTGCACGAATGGAAATCAGAACTATATCTACGACTCAATACATCAATGACGCAATGTTCTGTCATGGTCAGGATCGTGACTGATGGTACAACCATCGCTCACTTATGGCTGGATAAATATTCTCCTTGCACGAATGGAAATCAGAACTGTATCTACTACTTAATACATCAATGACGCAATGTTCTGTCATGCTCAGGATCGTGACTGATGGTACAACCATCGCTCACTGATGGGTGGATAAATATTCTCCTTGCACGAATTGAAATCAGAACTCTATCAACGACATTAAATTTTAAAACAAGTAGAATTTGGTAAAATTATTCTTATTTTCAAAACTCAATCGTGGGGATTCGCATACGCCTATTGTGATACAATCATTTCCTGTGTACTATGTGATAATTGGAACCTAAAAGTGGAAAATTCTGTGTTTTTAATGGGAACCAATAACACACAATTTTAAATCAAACTCGAAGTTGCATTAAGCATTGAAATTACGAATTTCTAACTTTAATAATATATCTATCTCCACAATACTCATATCGTCTGAGGTTTACGTGCAAATATTTCATTATCCCTCTAAGTATAAATACTATTGGGTGATAAATACAGCTTTAAATCTATTATTTAAACATTCTTATGATAGGGCAAGTCGATAATAAATTACTCACAATACGTAAGAAGCAAATTTATTTTTGTTATTGCAGTAACGCCAGTGGCACAACTTAAAGCCAGTGTTCTAGAAGAAATGAGAACCTCACACCATATAGCTCATTTCATTGTTAAGATGTTAAAAATACAATGATACAAAAGAAAAAAACACCCCTCCGGCAGACAAAAGAGTAATTGTGTCAATCTATTGAGGAATAGGCTTCAAAGACGCTCAGCCAAATTCTATAGATGGACCTGCACTATCGCAAATTCAGTGTGCCTATATAAATTTTAAGCTTCAAGAGATACCGTTCTTTTCTGAGATACCTTGCTGACAGACAGACTTATACAGAGACATGCAGAAACGAAGTTTTTTCCGGCTTTTAAAGAGAAGGACTTCGCTATCGGTCCACCAATAATGGTCTAGTTACCGCTATCCTTGTAACCTCTACACCAAAGAACCACATTGTAGAGCCAGTTCTATTACAATAACTCCATTGTTAGTTAAATAAAGCATTAAAACATTATACCAGTGAACTGAAATGGTCTAGATATTGTTGGCATGTCAACATTTACACTAGTGTACAAGATTCAATTAAAGTAACTAAGAATGCTAATTAAGATTAGATATTAACAAAAGATTAAAATCGGAAATACAGGTTTTACCTGACCCAATCAGTGAAAACATCCAAGTCAAATAAATTCGTAATTTTGGGCGAATCCAACTGCGAGCAAGAAGGAATTATGTTAGGGAAAAATCCTTACGCTGGATCTAGGGATCCAGTTTGAAGTGCTGGGTCACATTGCTGTTCCAAGAAATAGTAGGAGTTGCAATCCATAGTACTGTTCTTTGTGGTGCAAACTGAACTTATATAACAAACTAAACAGTACAACAAAGAACAAATGTGTACTAAAATTAATTTCCAGGAAATATTATTAAACTTGATTCCTCTTCATGTACGAGAATACACCTCGTAGAACACACTATTACACTAAGGTTAGACGTGATCATACACTAGCAACCTATACTACTATTCATGATGTATTATTCATGAAGATGAACTCAGGAGATATGTATCAATCAACTCTAGATTGACTATGCGTAGAAGTATGGCAATTCTTGCAATTGTTTTCGATGTTAAATGTAATCGGTTTGTTAGAATTATGCGTATAAGTAAGTATTAACTGTCGTAATTTTCTGTACCCATGCATGGATGTAACCTAACGTAAGCCTGTAACTTGGCAATTATTATTATTATTTATTTTGAAGTTTATTCATAAACACAGTCTACTCACTTTTTTATTTTCATAATATATTCTTTAAAAAGAAAATAAGGTTTTATTACGATTACCAAATGTATTTTATATTAATTTATATGTGCATTTTTGTCGAATTTTAATTCATTAATAACGAACAAATAAAACTGCTACGAATTTACTGTTTATGAAGACAATTAATAATAAAGGATAACCCATATAAAGCACGCAAATAACCAAAACCCCATTTTGCCAAACCAAATTACGTTCCCAAGAACCAAAAAGTTAAACAACTCCATAGCGGTGTCGTCCACCAATTCCAATGGTCGAAATTTACATTTACAAGTTTTTTATTTGCTAGCACTACTAAAGTCCTCTATGATTATTAGAGTATGTTATTAAGAATATGCCAATCCTCTTTTTATCGCTAATTTTGAGTACAGCATAATCGAACAGATATTTTGAAAAGCTACAGTTCCGTAAGTAGTGAGAAAATACCCATCATAGAAAGTAGTCTAGAGAAAGCCTAATCTGATTTTGATGAAACGTACTTTTAAGAAATATTATAAATCACTTACAGGCTACATTGAAATTTCTGAAACTTTAAATAAATTTTGTATAAACACAATGTTGAACACCAAAACAGTCGTAAACATGAGAGGGAAGACTATTGTGGCAGTTCATATACACGTTCACTGGCTTTTAAAGTCACTTCTATACGAAAGCGACGATTGGTTTTCTCTCTTTGATAAATAACAATGTGTTAATTAACTTGACAAGAGGTAAACCATTTTAATATTAACGAGTGCAGTGATGCAGATGAGAAGATTAACAGTATCTCATCGCTTTATCCAGATTATTCTGTGTTTGAGATTCACTTGAACGTAAGAAAATGAAGTGGATGGTTCACAATTTTTTACGCCTTTTTAATGTAAAGGATGTTTTATGCGAATAAGGCCTAACATGTAAATAAATTTAGAGGAAAAACCGGCATGGATTTTATATTTCAATTTATGGTTAAATCGCATGAAGTGACATCACTATCGAACTTGTGTTTTTCATATGGAAATAATTAAGATTCATGCAACATTTCAGTAGTTCAATTCGTCGTTGAGATGTAATGTAAACAAACAACATTCAAAAATTACATTTTTCTAGCTCCTCCGCTCGAGGACCCTTTCGCTAACTCTCAGATAGTAATTTCCACTAAGATTATTTATTCTGTAATATGGGTGTAATGCTTTCTTAATATGAAAAGTTTCATTAATTATTTTGCACCAAAATGTTTACACAGTCTGCTTTGTAGTATAAACTGTGTCTGTCCAAGCAGCGAGATTGTTTCTAAACCTTATAACTTACTTTTATTTAAATCAAACTTTGAAGTACTTTTCGAATTTTGTAGATTTTCGTCAAAGTAAAAGCGAATCATGAATCAGTACAGTAAGTGGTTGTAATCGAAGAGTGAACTTTTCCCATTAAAAGTTCTCATGCCAATCGATCAACCATGTTATCCTTTGTAACGTTTGTACTCCAATGTCAGGTTCAGATTCATCGGGAATCCTTCAATGGATCCAAGTTTTTTAATTCACTAATAATACTATTTACTTATATGTGCTTCCGTTTAAGTAAACTGATAAGAATTGTAATTTCAAAAGGGGAAATTATAATGCCACTGTTGTACAATTGCTATTCAATTATAACGTTGTAGTGGATTATAAAACAATCATAGAGATAGAAAAATACGAACGAATTAAAATATAGTAGATTTTAAATGAAGAAGAGTATTAGGTAGATGCTCAAATTGTGATTTTAGCTACTTACTCCATGTTATTTTACTAAGGGCGGCTAAAAATAGACACTTCTTGCAGCTCAACAAACGCAGTTCCTGTAGCTAAAAATAGACACTTCCTGGAACAGACGCTGTAAAGCCGAGGGTGCCTACTGAATAATAATGGTCCATTATGAAACTGGATATTAGCATTAACTTAAGAGAATTTGGAATATCGTGTAGAATATAAAAACATATGTTTGGCCTTTCAAAGTACGTAATATTACAGTTGTTCAGGTTTAATAGCTGATTATATACTTCTTATAGTCTCCATTTTACGAGTTTGGAAATGTGATAGCTCAGTATGATCAGAGTGAAACGTACCTTGGATCTTATCACTTCTTACTCGAGCGAAATTAATATTTAGTTTGCGCTCGCGAGCGGTTTGTACACCGACACTAACTAGATTGTTCCCTCATTGCCTTCGTGAACGATAATTAGAAAAATAGATCTTTTGACGAATACAAATGTAAGTAAACTTCTGGTTCTAATTAGCTTGAAGTGCTAAGAATATTTATTTATTTTAAATGTTTAAATTGTTTGACGAAAGTTTTACTACGTTATATAGAGTAACGTGTATTACGTATTCAACTTAAAGCTGCAGAAATAATAATTTTCGTCCTTAACAGGAATATTTAATTGGGGTTTGTAAAAATCGTTGTATTTTTACTTTCTGGCAACAAAAGATAAAACAATATTTTAGTGGTGTTAGACATAACAAACTGATGTATTCGATGAACGATGGTTTTTCATAAAGTGAATTTGAGGGCCTGTCTTAGAAAATGTTTTCTAAAATACGGACTGTGAAGTATTACATTTAAAGCTTATTATAGTGTAGCAACTTTTTGCATTAAAAGTCATTTTGACTGAATCACAATTTATTCAACTTAAGGTATTCACATCTGAATGTTGTGAAACGAAAGAAATATTACAAAGTTGAGTGAGCAAAAAATGTCACTCTATGTTCTATGGACAACTGGTAAACGCACAACCCGCATCGTTGACGTTTTCCATTTTTTCTGAGTTACAAAATTTATTCAGTTTTAGAATAACTTGGAATTCGAAGTTTGGGTAATGTTTCTTAGAAGTTACGGACCCTACAAACCAAAACATTTCATGGAAGCTACAAACCCAAAAAGTTCATAATGCCAAGATATTTGTAAACTCTTGTATGTTTGATGTGTTTTAAAATATTGTTACATCGAGGAACTCTTTATATCGGAATGCGTTTAATGGCAGAATTAATGTGTTAATTTATATGTGTGAACAAATTAAACCGCTTTTAAAATCAATAAGCAATAATAGGCAAAACCAACTACATGTATTGATTGATTTACGCTAGGGTACTGAGTTCTAAATTAATTACATCGGTATTTACTCAAATTTCTATGCAATTATACACATATATCACGCTTCACTGTGGTCGAATGCAACCTTTTAAGCCTGTAGCTCATTTAGCTATCCTGTGGCCAAGATCGGCAAACACCATAGAGAATCGCTTAGCCAAATTGAATGATATTGGACATGCACTGTTATAGAACTTTTCTTGCCTGTCCTGAAATAAAGTTTCATGCAGAGTTTAATCGCTGCAGATGATCTTTATCATGTATCTCACCACATGATAATTTACATTCATTTAAACACCACAATGCAATTACGTGCTGAAATCACATCTTATTACTGATTTTTAACAGTGACTGTTTCTCTACTAATTTTTAAGTGTATGAATAATCCCCACGTGTTAATACCGTATCACATTTTAAAATTTCGTAGAATTGAACTCAGTCTGCTTACATATTTATTTATTCTATTTTCTCGTTGCCATCGTGGTGGCATGTTAAAATATTTATATTTTACTAAAAAATAGTTATATTTTTTCGCTATCGCTGAGTCAAATTCCTTGGATTGATATACAAGCTCATCGAAATCAGTGTTGATAATATAGAAATGAAACTTCACTTCAGGTCGTTTTTTAGATATCGTGAGGAAGGACAGACAGAATTTAAATTTTTCCAACCCCACGAGTGATAGGCTTTGCTAACGCTCAGCCAATAAAAATAATACATTTGATCCAAAACAGATTATTCATTGAATGTTATATAGAGTATTACTGACGGACATTATTAATCATTTAGGTCTAAACTGAATGGAGCACCCTCTCTGTTCATGCCAGAATCCAGTACAGAAGCAGCGAGGAGAGGGTAACTGCTGGTGTGACATAAACCGTTTATAACTCGAGTGGTTATAAAATATGTGTGCTGCCTTTAAAAGAGTATTTTTTACGATTCAATCCACAAGTATATGCATCTAGGATTAAGCAAATAATTTTTCGTAAAGTGTTGAGTGTGTGACTACTTAATCGCACACATACACGCACGCAATCACATATCAACAAACACGTTTCAATTATTAAAAGAAAGTTTGAAACGATCAATGTTAAAGCTAAACAGTCTATTAAAAACAATTTCAACATTTTGAAATGTATGAGAAAATAGTTAGCATTAACGGTGAATTGATTTTCTTAACATTATAGATGTAATTTATAGGATACATAAATGGATGTGAATTCATTGAAAAACAAGAATTAACTATTGTATTAATGTTTAACAATAATTAACTATGTTTTATATTATATTTAATTGATTAGCTGAACGTTAGAAAATCTTCTAACACAGATTGGTTGGAATTGTAGAATATTTAATGCATAGTATTAATTTCGTAGTTTCTTTTAATAGCAATGAAGACAAAATAATAGATTTTATTTAATTTTATGGTCCGTAACTTAAAAAGATTACTGGATAACAGACCCCCATTCTTTCAACGGGCTTGAGGAACTTTGTATAATCAGTCTATTCTCACAAATATATACTTATATTGCAGTCAAAGTGCCGGAAATTTCACTGCAATATACTAAGGTTGATATTATATTTAATTGATTAGCTGAACGTTAGGGAATCTTCTAACACAGACTGGTTGGAACTGTAGAATGTTTAATGCGTATTTTCTTTTCTTACAACGAAGACAAAACAATTGATTTTATTAATTTTTACGGTCCGTGACTAAAAACAATTACTGGATAACATAATACCCCATTATTTCGACGGGCTAAAGGAACTGGAAACTGTAACTTGAAAGGTGTAATCAGTTGAATCTTACAAAATATCACTGTTTCCATTTGTATAATGGCGAGCAAAACAAGAACTCATCTTCCGAAATAAAAGAAATCCTGCTCCGTTCTGTCGAAATATAAATATTGGTTCCCGGTGAATGAAATGCTGGAGACAGAAGGGAAATTGAGCTACGCTAGCAACCTGATCTCTTTTGTAAAAAATTGTCCCTGTCAGGTGCAATGCTGGTTTCTCTTTCCGTAGTACAAATATAGCACTATCAGTCTTCCGATTCGTCTCTTACTTTGACGTAGAGAGTCCTTCAAGATGGCGTAATGTGGTACATGTTTAAAATGTCATAGTCACAGCAATAAAAGATAACTTTCTGTATACATTAATAGATAAAATTGTGGAATGATTCCACAAGGAATTGAAGGAACTGTGTGCGTAATATTGAAATCAGGCCCATGGCGGTGAAAATGGCTCAAGATAATGATTAATATTTTTACTATGTGCATAAGGTACAGATGATGATAATGGCATGTGTTTATTTTAAAAACATCATTTAATTTATTTTTATCTCCAAAACAAAAGAACTTTTTACCTCGAGACACGGTGGCCTGACAGTCTAATTCATTGGACTGTCAGTGAGTAATATCGACCTAGACCTGTAACTGCTTCCTCTTTTATTCTGTCTGATAAGATCCTCGCACAAACCCTGTGCTCATGTGGACTTGCAGAATATGGCCTAATAGGAGTTTGGTCTCTCCTTTTTATAAAAATCTCCGAATTCATTAAAACCTGCTACTCATAATTATTACTCATACTGAAAAAATCATTACCTTACATTGAGCCGATTTTATGTTTTCCTGTTAAAACAAGTGAAGTACAGTAAAGCAAAATAAAGAACGTAAATATGTCTTATTTAACCAGGCGAAGTTATGGGGGGGGGGGGGTTTGGGTTCTCAGACACTTAATATTTGTAGACTAGGGAGTAAAAATAAGGGAATATAGACTGGGGGTTCCTTAAAAATAAGGGAATAGTTTGACATGAATATTTTCTGAGTGTTAATTATTTGTGCATTAAGACATGCATTGTTAAATTTGTGTTTGAATTTATAGTGCAGTATTTGTTTTAATAATTTAAAACAAATATTTGACTCGAGAAAATCGGAGTAAGAATCTTTGTGTTGTTGTGTTAGAAATTTGATTAACCAAAATGTTTAACTTGGAAACTTTCTGTGCAGTATTTTTGTTAACGTTTTATAAAAAATATTTTTTTATCCAGAAAGTTTTCAGGTTAGAATTTTTATGCATTATTTGCCTAGTTCTACATTTCTTAACACAATATGACCGAGACGTGAAAATGAAACGAGATCAAAAACCCGGAAATGTCGAGCAATTTATAAGGTCGCTCAGCAAGGAATCTTGGTCTTTCTTAGAGTCTTTCGAACGAGTGGATGAGGCTTTCGACGCGTTTTCGAACCGCTTCATTTTTTATCTAAACATAGCTTGCCCATTCAAAAAATTTAAAGAGTCTACTCAAGCGAAGAAAAAATCCTGGATTACTCAGGATATCCTCAATTTAAGAGAAAGACTCAAATTTTACCACTCAATTTATGTCAAATCCGAAAACGAAGAATTCAAAATCTTTTATCGACAATTTAAAAAAAATTACCGCAAAGAAATAAAAAATGCCAAAGCAAGAGACGTTGAAAATCAACTACAACAGTCCAACAATATTTCAAAGAGTGCTTGGAACATTATAAAAAAGAACACAAATTCAAAAAATGATTCAAAATTCACCATTCCAAAACTTAAATCTGAAATTGGACTGATTCATGATCATTTCGAAGTGGCAAGCAATTTCAACAATTTCTTTTCAACTGTGGCTGCATCAGACATTTTGTTAAATATCGGCAACCAAAGTCAAGAGCCAATGGCGGGACCGGTTTCGTCCATGGTCCTTTTTCCTGTGTCCGAGGGAGAGGTGGCTCGTGTCATACAGGATCTCAGACCGAAAAAATCTAGTGACATCAATGGTACGTCTATGTGGTTAATCAAAAAGTGCTTCAAGCATATTTTGACACCGCTCACAAAATTGATCAATCTCTCTTTTGCACAAGGCATTTTTCCGTCTGCACTGAAGACAGCAAAAGTGATTCCAATTTTCAAAAAGGACGATCCTTGCATATCCAGCAACTATCGTCCGACTTCAATTCTTCCCGCCTTCAGCAAAATTTTCGAAAAAACATTTCTCAAACAACTTGAAACGTTCCTCAATCATTTTGAAATCATCTGTCCTGAACAGTTTGGGTTCAGGAAAAACAAGTCAACCATTGATGCTGTGACGGATCTCATCAACAACGTTGTCGATGGCCTGGAGAGGAGAGAACATGTGCTCAGCATATTTCTCGACCTCTCCAAAGCTTTTGACTGTGTGCATCATGCGACACTGTTGCACCAGTTGTGGACAAGTGGTATTCGGGGTCTGCCGCACCGTTGGCTCTCGTCTTACCTCGCGGACAGAGAGCAGTGCGTGCAGATTGCGAATGCTCTGTCAGACAAAGTAAAAATGCCCTATGGTGTCCCTCAAGGATCAATATTAGGGCCAGTCATTTTCATATTATACGTCAACAGACTGAATTCTTCAATCCAGAATGGAAAAGTGGTTCAGTATGCTGACGACACGACTCTCTGCATCAGATCAAAATCAAAACAAGATCTCGAGGTGAAATCATTCATTGAGGTGAATTCATGCATTGAACATTTCTCAAAACTCAATTTGAAAACAAACAGTTCGAAATCAAATGTGATGAATTTTTGCCTTCGGCAACAAGAGCATTGGCAACGACCCGCAGTGATGGTGGATGACGTACTCTTGGAAGAAGCAGAATCCATCAAATTCCTTGGAATGTACCTTGATCGAGGACTGACATGGGATGATCACATTGATAGAGTCTGCTCAAAGGTTGCTTCAGGCATTTATGTTTTACGCAACCTTTCAAAATTTTGTTCCATGGATGTATTGAAAACGGCTTATTTTGGTCTCATACATCCACATTTATCTTACGGCCTTAGGCTGTGGGGAAGTTGTTCTAAATACAAATTCGAAAGAGTATTTAGAACACAAAAGAAAGCCATCAGAATTCTTTCAAAACTGAATCCTAGAGAGTCGTGTAAAGGATCCTTCAGGGAGCTTGGATTGCTGACTTTACCCTGTCTCTATATTCTCGAGGTCGCCCTGTATTGTCGACTAAAATGCCAGTTGGTGCAGGGCAGGGACGTCCATCACTATGAAACAAGAGGCAGGGACAACTTTCGAACCGAGCAACACAGGACAACAGCATTCGGACATTTGCCATCCCAGGTTGGTGTCACAATCATCAACAGGCTCCCTGAGGAAATTAAACATCTCGAAGATCCCAAAACATTCAAATCTCGACTAAAACGCCTCTTGGTGTTAAAGGCATTTTACTCCGTTGAAGAGTTCATGATGGGCCGCTGGGATGAAAATCCTTGAAATTATCAACAAACAATTTCCCAGTCCTGATGTCCAGTTACCATGAAATTCCAAATACTTGTTAACTGCCTTGTTTATTGACTCTCACATTTAAGTATTGTGTGTTTAATACCTCAAATGTTGACGCATGCAATGCAATTGTGAAATTGTTGATTGTTGATGCAATAAAGAATATTATTATTATTATTATTATTATTATTATATATTTTACCTGGAAAATTTACATTATATTTTGTAGCATAGGGGTCTGTGATGTTGAAAAGAGATTTATGAGCTTCTTAGTCTTTAATTTATTCTTGATCTCATTAGAATATGATTCCAGTAGTCAAGTCTGTGAAGTGCAATATTCCAGACGACGTCCTAAGAGGAAGGTGAACTGGAAATAAAGTCAGTATTCACATTTCCATAGCTACCTAAAAGACCGATATTCTGAAAATACTGACCACACAAGTAAATATTAAGTAATTAAGTAAAAGGTGATACTGAATTTTTATATTTACTTCAAAATTTTATCCTACATCCATAATATTAGTGGTCTTACTTTAAAATAAATCCTCAAAAGGGGGTTTTAACCATTAAAACATTTTTCTATGCCTGCACATAAAACTGTCCTTCGCTCACCATAAAAAATGATCGAAAGATTTATTGTCTTTGTCTAAAAATTGTTGAAAAAATTGAACTCTATACTGTGGTTTAATGTACATGAAAAAAGAGAAAAAAATATAAGTACAACGTAACAGCAATAAAGAAAAAATAGACGTAGACGTATAAAAGTGGCGTACAGGTATCATGGCCTGTAGTAAAACTTATGTAGTTTTATTACAGTCGTGTACAAGGACTATGTATGAGAACTATTATTGCTTTCCATTGAGACCTCAATGAACACTGCTATAAAAGTATTAACCGCATTTTAAAAACAAAAAATATTCTTTATCTTTTATTTTGTTACTAAGCTTTGTGCCTGGACAGAAATCATTTCTATTTAGTTAACACTTTAAATTGTGTTTTAAGCTGCTATATTTAAACAGTAATTAGGAATAGAAGAAACTTTAAATACTAGGAATATTTGCTTTAAGAAGACTTTTCATGAAATGTACCAACTATGCTGCTATTTTAAAATTTTGAGATTTTTCTATTTAGAAGACTTGACGAGTACAAGTATGAATGCTATTCAAATTTGGTAAAAATCCCCCAACATATTTTATTAAAAACTACTTTTGTAATAAGCTTGGAAAAGCTGGCACCCAATTTAATATTAAGAATAAAAGTACATAGTTTAACAACCTTTTTTATAACATATTAGCTAACTTTGAAAGGATAGTTTAAGATAATAATTTACTTTTATTTACACAGATTTTAAGTGTAACGGGGCATTTGAAACGGTGTATCACTCGACCGATGAGTGCATTTAAACATTCATAAAAAAATAATCCAATCCTCGAATTGAGCCATTTTGGGGCACTTTTCACAATTGATATTAAGTTTATTGTGTTCATTGACGTCGAATTAGGGAATGTAGCGACATAAAAATATTATAGCCACTTGATATGATCACTATATATATATACCCCATGGGTTGTCAATCCCAGCCTGTTAATCAGTGTAAAACATTTCTCCGAGTCACAAATAAAGAGTTGATAGTTTGATATGTAATTCGTGAGCACATTCTCTGAGTTGGCAATCAACACCGTAAGCCTAATCTTTCTATGACAATACATGTGGTGTATTGAAAAAATTACTAATATATTCTATTCGCTGTTTCTGACTAATACTTCATTAATTCTACAGCCACACTTAATGTAATGATACAACAGCGTCAAAGGCGGATGGTAATGACAATGTGGTAATTACATACATTAACATCTCGGAAGAGAGCATCAAAGAGTACCCAAGAGTAAACGGTTCCGAGCCATTAATGCAGGATGGGTGTAAATAGAAAATTTCTAGAATTATAACAACATATTTTAATTATCATTGTTATCGCTCTGCGCCACTTTATACAGTACCAGGAAAATGTGGCAGTTCTACTTCGGATCACTAATAACACTTTTAATAAAACAGCATGTACTTGAATATTTGAGTTTATTATAGAGCATTGTTTTACTATCGAACCTAATTAAATTTCGTCATTAAATTTATTATTCCACGAATTGATGCACATTTGTACTTCCAAACTTCCTTTCCGTTTCTGACACGTTAGGAACTAAGTAAACACATCTATTACAGAAAATATGACAGAAAATAATGTTTCCGAACATAAATATTTCATAATCCAATGTCCCTTAGTAAGGAAATAAAAAGATTATATAAATTAAGATATTTGTGCAAATAAATCGTTTTTCATTGCGCTATCTTCAATGTCAGAAATTTATTTTGGACTGTAAAACGTCAGGCACCACTTAAACAAATATATAGCAACCTCACACAAAGCGTATAGTTTAATATATTGTTTTCATTTCTAAAAGTTAGTTGTATACAGTTGTATACATATACTCTTTGTTGTATACATCTTCGTTTTACTATTCAAATCATCGTTTTAATAAGCACTATACTAAATCTTTGTATGATACAAGCGTTTTGTATTCTAACCTATATACCAATATTATGATCCTGTAGAAAATAGTAAATAGTTTTGTTCCATTGCAACATTTATTTTCTATATTTAATACATTTCAAAATAAAAATAAGATATCGAAGAGAAAGTGAGATTGCAGTGAAAACTCCTCTAACAGCTTATAAAGTGGTATAAAGTCGAATACCAGTCAAAAAGGACGAGGCAAAGTACATTTCACTGCTACGTCCACCACTTTAATATTAAGTGAACTAAGGCTGTCAAAGTGTGAATCAAAGGTGTCACAGCACTCAAACAGTCAATAGGACTTTTAGAGTGGTTACAACCTTCTATCCACAAAGACTTTACTTGTACTTTTGGGCATGGCTTCAGAAATAGTATATCTTTATTTATAAGTAACAAGGAAATATACTCTTATTCCTAGAAAAAAGGATAAGCCAGATTTCAAGTACAATTCAGATTAGTAAATATCAATATCTATTTATTGTGGAATTTCAAGCAGCCTTTTCCTCTTTGTGTAATTATAGTTTACTAGAGAAATTTATAATTTTACCTCTAGTGAAAATGACTGTTTATAAACTACAAAGTAGTGGAGATCTCTACTTTTATATATGTTATTTGCATTTCGTGAGGTTCCAAAGATGAGAGAACTCGTTAAGAGAGGGCCTTATTGGGGGAGGGAATTCTTCTGCCTTGTAATGATTTTATTTCTTGTTTATTATTGCCGATATATGAGGGAATTTACAACCATTTTCAGTTATAATAAAAGAGACGCCCATTTTCAAAAAATAGTACCTGCCTCATTGTTTTGGTTTTTCGAGCAATATTTAAACATGACCACCTTCCATATATACATATTTGAATATTTAACTTAGTTTTATGATATATCAACTGAAGAAGGGAGTATATACTAATTCCAAAAACATAATGTTTCTGTTGTAATATACATCAATGGCAAGTGTCTCCCAGAACCTGGTATGTTTCCGATGAACTATAGTAATATAAAAGCTGGTAAAAAGATATATGAATCTACTCTGCGGAATGAGGAATTTAGGTCCAGTTCACCTTCTTCTTACGTACAGCATTTGAAATCTAAAATACTGTCGCAGACTTGATTCCTGAAAGTTTGATACATGTTCGAATGGGGTAATCCAAAAAAATAGTTGGCGACAAAGAACGAAGAAGCTCGAAACGAACTATTTGCATCGTTTTGACATCAGATACATCGAGACTACACAATGCTCAGGTGTGCTCGATGTATAATAATAAAACATGATTTAATATAGTTAGGGTATAGTAAATGAAGAAGTCACACAACCCTTTTAACGAACTAATACTACTTACGACTAATGTATAAAAGATTAAACTAATCATAAACTACTTAAGATGAATAAAAGCTTACATCTTTCTCTTTTTGAAATTATTATAATGAACAGTTCTAGTTCGGAAAGTCCATTATTGGCAGGATGGTAAACGACTAAATCCCAATTAATGAGGGGGGGGGATGACTTAATTTATGTCTCCTCAGCATCAGGACTTGGAGCAGAGAATCAGGACAAATTTCTACAACTTGGGAATTTATATGATTCTCTCTCTCCAGACGATTTGCTTAATTTCAATTGATAAGTTAATATTGGTTGATTATTGTAATAATAATATAAATGGTATTGTACAAAAGGGGCAAACCATAACTGGTATGTGGTTTGGTACTTTTAGAATCGCTAGTGATAAACACATTATCAGCTTCCTGTAGAGAAATCTATAATGTTCTATTTCTCATGGGAAATAACTTTCACAGTTGTACCAAAAGTAATTAATAGAGATAATTTAATTAAAATTCAGTTATGTTGGAAATTAATAATTGTTTAATATGTATGGTAGTACTACGTCACTACAGTGACAATTAATTAATTACTATATTTTAAGCTGTTTACACTATTGATTAATGTAAACAATTTTTAAATCTCTTATTCAAAAACTATGATTAAAAAAATCAATACTAGAATTAATTGTAAGTGTTGTTTGTAAATTTTACAGTCAGAGAATACGGAGCCGTGGAGCAAAGGTATGAAAATAAACACTTAAGTGCCATTAAACTGAATGTGCACAGCACGGCTATGGCGATGTTGGCAGTGCGGATACCTGCTTTAATAAATTTATAACCACTAAAGCGTGGTTTCAATATTTCCTCTGACTCAGCGGTAGACTTGTTAGTAACGGTGCAGTAAAACTAAAGATTAGCTGTAGTGGTTGTATATGTAGTCTTTACGTGTTTAAAGGTTACGATGCGATTTAGTGCTCTAATATTGAGACATAACGTATAAAATATTGAAAGTGTGTACTACTATAATACAAAGTGAGACAAAATAAAAGTAGCTTACAATTTTTATTGCGCATTAATACCAACCGTTTCGTTTCCAAATGCAACGTTTTAACAACTATGGTAATTGCCGTGTTTATTCCTACTATGGTAGTTGCAGTGTTTATTCCTACTAATATATATGTGATCTTGTCGAAATTTTAAGCGGCAATGTTTTCAAAACGTGGTGGTAAAAGTAAAAAAGTAAAAATAACTATCAAAATAAAAATGCTTTGTCTGTAAAAGTTCCCCACATTAGAAGTGAAATCTGGTTCATGTATCAGAATGTAATGCTGCTTTAGTTGAAATATTGCACCTCGATAATAAGCATTAAAAGTATCCGAGCCGGGCGAGAAGTACCGTTTACGGGTCTCCGACAGCAAAAAGCACGTTACATATAGAGTAAATGCTGCTTTAGTTTGAATTATTGCAATATCCACCTGAATAAATAAGTATTAAAAGTATCCGAGCCGTACAAGAAGCACCGTTTATGGGTCTCCGACAGCAAAAAGCACGTTGCATATACAGTAAATGCTGCTTTAGAAGCTTCGGTAATACGGTCGAATACATTAGAAAGGCAATGGATGATAATTGGAGGAGAGATGCAGTGCAATTGTCTCTACTGTAGGCTAATAGCAGTTCTGTATTCAGTGTCGATACGAGAACCCTCATGAGCGTACTT
This sequence comes from Homalodisca vitripennis, assembly GCF_021130785.1. NCBI lineage: Eukaryota > Metazoa > Arthropoda > Insecta > Hemiptera > Cicadellidae > Homalodisca > Homalodisca vitripennis. Next base: position 213,118,520 of record NC_060208.1, on the reverse strand, counting down.
TGAATCAGTTGCACTTTGTTAAATTCCATTTAGTCCGACCTTTATTATAATAGAAATGAGCATAGTCTTACTTTTATAACTAAGAATTTAACAGATGTTTTTCGTTTCAGCTTTAATATTATAGGTTTACTCGTCGGTGGATTGGAATATTATCTTTGAAAATTTTATGATGACATACAGGAGTAATTTGAAATCTAAAAATTTTTAAAAATCTCATAAAGTTTTGTCTTATACGATTTAAGAAATAATCAAAATGTATGAATTAATTCTCTTATTTGACTACTTACAATTGATGTAATAACTTAGACATTTGCGTTTATTTTGAATACACTATTTGCGAACTTGATATAAACTGTCGAAGAACCTCACATCTTTAAATTTTTTTTAGTAAAGTAAAAATGTTTTAGCTTAGCATGCCTAAATATACGAAACATATTTTAACCTCTTACGTATTTTAACTAAATTTAATTCAATCAGTTATTTAAATTAAAAGTGCTTTTATGCCATTTATACCATCTAACTCGGTTGTGAGACTGTAAAACAGTTGTTGTCTAATTTGCAAAAAACCTTTTATTTATTGCACGACCCATGTTATGAGCTTGTATGGATTAATCTAATTCGAATAACATTCTGAACATGTGTGTGTAATTTAAATTGTTAATATTCATTTATATAAAATGAGTTTTCAACTTTTTTTTGAATATGTATGTAAGAGTTTATCAAGGAGAACTTCTTATATGGATTGTACGATTTCAAATAATATGTATTTTTGTCTTGTACTTTAAACATCAATGATCCAATTGCATCCAAAATACAGCAGCATAGTTGTCTAGGACAAAGACAGAGATTGCACAATTATTGTAGTATCTCGGCTGGGCAAAATTCTTGTCCAGAGCCCTCCTTAGTTGATTCTGAGACAGTTTCCACTTCTTTTATTTTCACGTGTTAATGATAGACGTGTTTCTTACAGCTTTGCATGGTCATGAATTCTAAAATAACTTCTAGGATATGCTTATGTTATATAAACTCATTTGCCTTTTCCAAATTTGATGTTTGTGACCCGGGAATAATATGTAATTGCAGAGAGAACATTTCAATAAGAACTGCAGAAAGGTTCCATTGTTTGTAAAAGCACATGTAAGTTATGACCTTTTCATCTACTCAGTTGGGCATTTTGTTCAATTACTGCTGGTTTGGCTAAAAGACTACATTCACATGAATTTTTTATGTCAATAAATGTGTTGAGTGAAATGCAACATTGCAGGAATAGTTGTGAACACAATAACTTCAGCAGTTTTAAACAGATTGAGACTATGATTGGTACGAGGCATTATGTGTACATAGTTTTGATGACTAAGTTTTCCTGTCTTCCAATAAGAAGTCTGAAGATGCTGGCATGCTGAGAAGCCGGGTTTCGCAACCGCTTTATTTCATATTTTAAAAATATCTGACCGCTGAATCTCTTTCGTAACCAGACAATAAAAATAATTATAATACCTCTGTTATGAATCATGGCCACTAAAGTTTCAAACCTCGTTATACAGAGAAACACAATATATTGAACATAATAATTATAGTGTAACTTTACTATGTAGAAAAAAAAACCGTTTTTCTGGTAATAGAAATCGGATCAATTGTAACATTTCAATAAATAAAATAATTACACGTAGGCACTAGAAAAAAGATTTTTTATATAAAAAAATAGAAAATATTAAAATTTCCCATTAAATTTTAAGACATTTGTGGAGAAAAGAATATGAAACTAATAAATACGGTAGGTAAAAATTCATTTAAAAAGTTACCAATAGTAACGGAGTTAATAAGTCATCACTATTGTTAGTTAGTTTATGCAAGTCACGTTGTGAGAGCTGTAACGGACGGGGATAAAGTTAGTACGACGGGAGCTTTACTATGCTGTATGGATTGCGAGTTTACTATACCGTGAAACAACAGTTATTACCAATGGTAACTGTGGTAGAGTCATCGCGGTTTTCTATGCAAGTCACGTTGTGAGAGCTGTACGGACGAGGATGAAGTTAGTACGACGGGAACTTCACTATGCTGTATGGATTGCGAGTTTATACACCGTGAAACAACAGTTATTACCAATGGTAACTGTGGTAGAAAGTCATCGCGGTTGTTAGTTGTGTATGCAAGTCACGTTATGAGAGCTGTACGGACGAGGATGAAGTTAGTACGACAGGAGCTTTACTATGTTATGTGCATTGCGAGTTTACTAGAGCGTGAAACAACCGTTATATACCAATAGTAACCGTGGTAAAAAGTCATCGCAGTTATTTGTGCAAGTCACGTTGTGAGAGCTGTAACGGACGGGGATAAAGTTAGTACGACGGGAGCTTTACTATGCTGTATGGATTGCGAGTTTACTATACCGTGAAACAACAGTTATTACCAATGGTAACTGTGGTAGAAAGTCATCGCGGTTGTCTATGCAAGTCACGTTGTGAGAGCTGTACGGACGAGGATGAAGTTAGTACGACGGGAACTTCACTATGCTGTATGGATTGCGAGTTTATACACCGTGAAACAACAGTTATTACCAATGGTAACTGTTATAGAAAGTCATCGCGGTTGTTAGTTGTGTATGCAAGTCACGTTATGAGAGCTGTACGGACGTGGATAAAGTTAGTACGACAGGAGCTTTACTATGTTATATGCATTGCGAGTTTACTAGAGCGTGAAACAACCGTTATATACCAATGGCAACTGTGGTAGAAAGTCATCGCAGTTGTTTATGCAAGTCACGTTGTGAGAGCTGTAATGGACGGGGATGAAGTTATTACGACAGGAGCTTTACTATGTTATGTGCATTGCGAGTTTACTAGAGCGTGAAACAACCGTTATATACCAATGGCAACTGTGGTAGAAAGTCATCGCAGTTGTTTATGCAAGTCACGTTGTGAGAGCTGTAACTGACGTGGATAAAGTTAGTACGACAGGAGCTTTACTATGTTATATGCATTGCGAGTTTACTAGAGCGTGAAACAACCGTTATATACCAATGGCAACTGTGGTAGAAAGTCATCGCAGTTATTTATGCAAGTCACGTTGTGAGAGCTGTAACGGTCGAGGATGAAGTTAGTACGACAGGAGCTTTACTATGTTATGTGCATAGCGAGTTTACTAGAGCGTGAAACAACAGTTATATACCAATAGTAACCGTGGTAAAAAGTCATCGCAGTTATTTGTGCAAGTCGCGTTGTGAGAGCTGTAACGGACGGGGTTAAAGTTAGTACGACGGGAGCTTTACTATGCTGTATGGATTGCGAGTTTACTATACCGTGAAACAACAGTTATTACCAATGGTAACTGTGGTAGAAAGTCATCGCGGTTGTCTATGCAAGTCACGTTGTGAGAGCTGTACGGACGAGGATGAAGTTAGTACGACGGGAACTTCACTATGCTGTATGGATTGCGAGTTTATACACCGTGAAACAACAGTTATTACCAATGGTAACTGTGGTAGAAAGTCATCGCGGTTGTTAGTTGTGTATGCAAGTCACGTTATGAGAGCTGTACGGACGAGGATGAAGTTAGTACGACAGGAGCTTTACTATGTTATGTGCATTGCGAGTTTACTAGAGCGTGAAACAACCGTTATATACCAATAGTAACTGTGGTAGAAAGTCATCGCAGTTGTTTATGCAAGTCACGTTGTGAGAGCTGTACGGACGAGGATGAAGTTAGTACGACAGGAGCTTTACTATGTTATGTGCATTGCGAGTTTACTAGAGCGTGAAACAACCGTTATATACCAATAGTAACTGTGATAGAAAGTCATCGCAGTTATTTGTGCAAGTCACGTTGTGAGAGCTGTAACTGACGTGGATAAAGTTAGTACGACAGGAGCTTTACTATGTTATATGCATTGCGAGTTTACTATACCGTGAAACAACCGTTATATACCAATGGCAACTGTGGTAGAAAGTCATCGCAGTTGTTTATGCAAGTCACGTTGTGAGAGCTGTAATGGACGGGGATGAAGTTATTACGACAGGAGCTTTACTATGTTATGTGCATTGCGAGTTTACTAGAGCGTGAAACAACCGTTATATACCAATGGCAACTGTGGTAGAAAGTCATCGCAGTTGTTTATGCAAGTCACGTTGTGAGAGCTGTAACGGACGAGGATGAAGTTAGTACGACAGGAGCTTTACTATGTTATGTGCATAGCGAGTTCACTATAACGTGAAATAACCGTTATATACCAATGGTAACTGTAGTAGAAAGGCATCGCAGTTATTTATGCAAGTCACGTTGTGAGTGCTGTAACGGACGAGGATGAAGTTAGTCCGACAGGAGCTTTACTATGTTACGTGCATTGCGAGTTCACTATAACGTGAAATAACCATTGAGGACTTATCTTTGTTTTAATTGTAAGGCACATTAGTAATTAAAACTGTAGAGTAATCCTTAGTAATATAGAATTCTTTTCGATGTTGAACTGTCTGTAAATAATTATTTTCAATTAGTTATTTCTGTTTTCCTTAAACTACATATAATTAGTTCTTTACCTGTATGCGCCATCCAATATTTATGTAAAAAAGATAAACATAAAACTAGCACTATTTGCTTTTACGAATAATTTATTTTTTTACTAGGCGAAGAATTTAATGCTAACTATACACTATGGAACGTTTTTCCAGACTATATAATTTGGATACTACTTTTAAAACTTTTGAAACGAATGTTTATTGAGATTTTACCTTAGTTGTAATTCGGCATTACTATACAGTCAATTTCGGTCCCTTTAGCTTTAAAGTGATTGTTAATTGAGAAATTTTTGCATTTAGACGTTGTTAGAAAAATTACAATCCCAAAAATGTTCATTTAATTGATATAGACAGGTAAAAATGGTATGTACCAGCACATTCTGTCATGTCTATTATTTTTATGCCCTTTCCTCCAGTTCACGTACGTGCTATCAATGTATAATATGGGTTAACTTTCTGCTTACGTATATTCCTCACCGATTCTCTAATTTCCAGTGATATTACACCTCGAAAATCCAAGTGATAAAAAAGATGATGAGGCCCAAACAGCAACTCAAAAACGAAAGGCCTTTTTGTCATAACTAACATGTAATTTCCACGTTGAGTAGAAACTCGTTGAAGATGATATTGAAAATAGAGAATTCATTAAAATTATTCTCTTCCAATTGCATATGTTTTCTGGGGCAGGAATTTCAAAATAATAAAAAGGAATTAATCTCTTTAACAAAGCTCTAAAAGGAAGTTAGCGTATCAAAATATGCAATTAAATAATAAAGAATTAAATCCAGAGAATAGGTTTAGGATAAAATACAAAAGATGAATTTATTGTAGCTTTTAAAATAATTTTAATATGTAATGTTACCATCAATTTATCTGAGGGCAATTCACTGCTTTACATAACTTAAGATTTTCATAATTCTAGTATTGTATTATCTCTAGTCTAATTTTGTAAAGATTTTCAAGACATTTTCAACATAAAGATACCCATAACCTTTAGGCTGTGTTCAAACAAAATAAACGATATGAAAACGTGTGGCCCTTTACATTCGGTTCGGTAAGTAGTTTATTCAAGATAATCACAATTCTTATAGGTATTACAGCAATTGTAAGTAATCAAATTAGAGAATTAATTCATACATTTCACAAACCGTTTAAAACATACAATATAAGGTTTTATGAGATTTTGTTAAAACTGTTAGATTTAAAATTATATGTCATCGTTAAATGTTGAAAGAGAATATTTCAATCCACCAACGAATAAACTTGTGGTAGTAAAGCTGTAACTGACAAAGAAGTATGTTTTATTATTAGTTATAAAAGTAAGACCATGCGTATTTCTATTATAATAAAGGTCGGACTAAATGGAATTTAAAAAATTACAACTGATTCAAAGTACGCTCATGAGGGTTCTTGTATCGACACTGAATACAGAACTGCTATTAGACTACACTAGAGACAATTGCACTGCATCTCTCCTCCAATTATCATCCATTGCCTTGCTAATGTATTCGACCGTATTACCGAAGCTTCTAAAGCAGCATTTACTCTGTACGCAACGTGCTTTTTGCTGTCGGAGACCCGTAAACGGTACTTCTCGTCCGGCTCGGATACTTTTAATGCTTACTGTTCAGGTGGATCTTGCAACATTTCACCTAAAGCAGCATTTACTGTATATTTTATGCAACGTGCTTTTTGCTGTCGGAGACCCGTAAACGGCACTTCTTGTCCGGCTCGGATACTTTTAATACTTATTTATTCAGGTGGATATTGCAATAATTCAAACTAAAGCAGCATTTACTCTATATGCAACGTGCTTTTTGCTGTTGGAGACCCGTAAACGGTGCTTCTCGTCCGGCTCGGATACTTTTAGTGCTTACTGTTCAGGTGGATCTTGCAACATTTCAACTAAAGCAGCATTTACTGTGTATGCAACGTGCTTTTTGCTGTCGGAGATCCGTAAACGGTACTTCTCGTCCGGCTCGGATACTTTTAGTGCTTACTGTTCAGGTGGATCTTGCAACATTTCAACTAAAGCAGCATTTACTCTATATGCAACGTGCTTTTTACTGTCAGAGACCCGTAAACGGTACTTCTCGTCCGGCTCGGATACTTTTAGTGCTTACTGTTCAGGTGGATCTTGCAACATTTCAACTAAAGCAGCATTTACTCTATATGCAACGTGCTTTTTACTGTCAGAGACCCGTAAACGGTACTTCTCGTCCGGCTCGGATACTTTTAGTGCTTACTGTTCAGGTTGATCTTGCAACATTTCAACTAAAGCAGCATTTACTGTATATGCAACGTGCTTTTTGCTGTCGGAGATCCGTAAACGGTACTTCTCGTCCGGCTCGGATACTTTTAGTGCTTACTGTTCAGGTGGATCTTGCAACATTTCAACTAAAGCAGCATTACATACTGATACTGTTAATTCGTTAGCTAAATTACAAATGCTATTGATGAGAACCATTGGACAAAAGAGATACGATAATGTACAATGACGTAGTTACTTCGAATATGGTCGTAAAGACTAAAATAACAAGTGTATTCTAAATTGTTCACATGAAGTGGTAGTGCGAAATATTAACTAAGCTATGTTTCTCTGATTTAAAATTATGCAATGGGTTCGTTTTAAGCTTCTTCATCACCCACTTATTTACCATTTCAGACTTATTTAGACTCCATATTCTAGGAGTCAAGTCTGTGATGGTGTAAGATTTCAGATACATCACTAAGCGGAATGTGAAATGGAGGTGAACTCAACATTCACAAGTTTGTATATTGCTGAATAATTTAAATATTAAATTTGCAAGATGTTTAAATAACTAATAAAATTAATCTTTTTAACCAATATTTACATAATTTATCTTTAAAATATTACATAATCATTACGTAATCGCAAAGAACTTAATTAACATATTAGTTGAAAATTATGAAGTGTATATTTCCTGATGGGATGTTGGAGTAGAAATATTACGATTTTCAGTAACGTAGATCTAAAAACCGTAATTAACTGAGATAAACTGAATGTCACAGATAAATTACATGTGTTCTGTTATTGTCATGTCGTGCAGGAGGCAGAATTATGGTTAAACAAAATTTTGAATATCTTATTCTGTGTGAAAGTATTAAAACATATTTGTACACATATTTTTAAAAAAAAGTGGCATTAGATGTTGCTGCAAGATACTTATGAGCTATTTTGAGAAAACTAGTAAAAAATAAATAGGTACTTCCCGTGCTGGGTATAATCTTCAGGAAGTGTTCAATGATGAAATTAGTGTGATGCTATCCACGTAAAACTCCTCTGTTAAGTACAGAAATATGCTTGGTAGGAAACTATGTGCATATAAATTTAAATTGAGGATAAAGCTCTATAAAGGATCCGTATGTATCACTGAATGCGATAAATTAATGTAGATTGTCATAAAGAATTGATACAGATCGAGGCCAAAATATGACAAAGCAACATAAGGAAAGTAGTATATTTAATTAGTAACTGAATATATTTCTACCTGACAATCCATAGTATTCAGAGGCACTATATAATGATACCACTGTAGTCTCTGAGGAAGTTACTTGGTGATTAATATCAGTGGAATTTCTATTTTGACTTTTCCTTGTGCTTTAGCGAAGTTATAATTATACATTCCTAGTCAGCACTTCTAAACAATAATGAGGAACGTTTTATAAAATTATACAATTGGTGTCACAGTTTTACCGTGTTTTAGGGCGTTTCGTTACACTGTGCGTCGTCTTTCCCACTCAGGGTGGTGTTTTGACCAGTTACAACACCAATATTAGTGTGAATAAACTCAGTAACTACCGTTACCTCAAGTTTTAAGATGTCGTAACTAAACCCGACATCGTTACTTTTGATATGCCATAAACATGTATAAGCTATCTCCATTTGCTCTCAATTTGTACTACAGTAGTACAATATTATATCGCAATATAACCTACAATATACCAAAATGTTTTCAATTATTACATATTTTCATCTGTTTTAAGTTATGCCTCAATATAGAACTCTAAGTACAACGCAAAACTGTAATGGTTTGAACTTAAACCTATCGGACACATATAAACCATTAAAGATAATATTTATTTTTATTTTACCTTAGTAACAGTTTACCGTAGACTCAAGCCTCCCGCTTAGTCAGAGGAAATATTTAATCCATGTTTATGCTAGACTTTAATGTAAATTCATTAAAGCAGGTATCTGCACTTCCAGGAACGCCAGAGTCGTGCTGAACACATTCAGTTTAATGCCACTTAATTGTTTAATTTTATACCTCTGCGACGCGTCTGTTATCTTCAGTCCTCATTATTGAATGTAACAATTACAAAACTACTTTAATTTAATTCTGCAGGGTTTTTTCTATTTGTAGTTTCAATTGGAATATATGTTATAGTGTATAATTAAATAATCGAATGTGGTCAGATCTGCATAATTAAACTTGACTGATCATTCTTTTTGAATAAATAGTTGTTGATCAGTAATAATGAATCACTTAAAAGGAGTTTTAAATATCTTAATTTATTATATTTCTTCTGTTTTAGATTATATCTTACAATCCAAACTTTTTTTAGGAACTAATAATTTATTTAATTTTGTGTTCCTATTTAACTACAACGGCCTTATAAATCATTTGAAGTAACTTAATAACTTCAATATATTCATTACGTAGCATCATATTTACTAAGAACTGTTAATATTACAAAAATTAATCACTCATCATCATATTGAGTTTTCAAGGTAACAAACTGGTAGGTGTGGTGAGGAAACAATGTGAGATGAGAAACTTCATGAGATGCTTGCGTAGTATATCTTGGCTTTGCTCACGTCTCATCTATGTAATTCAATCGACTCACATCCATCTTTGGTATACCTTTTGGTCCAAGGCCTTCTCCTACCTTGTATATGCAGTATACGCATGTCGATGAGGTTAAATTATCTGTTACCTAATAATGACCTCCAGCTCCAACAGACAAGTGCAATGCTACCTTGTACATATTATACGTGGTAATATCAAATAAACCGGTATGTTGAATTAGGTTAAATGGTCTCTTATATAATAACGACCTCCAACTCGAAGCAAACAAGGGCAATGCTACCTTGTATATATTTATAACTGCTGATATGAAATAAGTCGGCATGGTGGATGAGATTAAATTATCTCTTATATAATAGTGACCTCCAACTCGAAGGAGACAAGTAAAATGCTACCTTGTATATATTTATAACTGCTGATATGAAATAAGTCGGCATGGTGGATGAGATTAAATTATCTCTTATATAATAGTGACCTCCAACTCGAAGCAGACAAGGGCAATGCTACCTTGTATATATTTATAACTGCTGATATGAAATAAGTCGGCATGGTGGATGAGATTAAATTATCTCTTATACAATAGTGACCTCCAACTCGAAGCAGACAAGTAAAATGCTACCTTGTATATGTTTATAACTGCTGATATGAAATAAGTCGGCATGGTGGATGAGATTAAATTATCTCTTATATAATAATGACCTCCAAATCGAAGCAGACAAGAGCAATGCTACCTTGTAGACATTTATACGTGGTAATATAAAATAAGCCGGCATGGTGGATGAGCTTAAATTAGCTCTAATCTCCACAATTGTGAATCCTAGATGTGTTAATAATAGCTCCCAAATCGACGCAGATTCCATTCCAATGCTACAGTTTTCATCTTAGTCAAAGCTTTCTATGAAATATTTACAAATCTATTCATGTGTGTGTAACCATGTTCGTAGACTAACTGTACAAAGAGTGTAGCTCGGTGGGTAATCGAACTTCCAACATCTGCTAATCTACGTGTAATTACGTGTTTCCAATTAACTGTCCGGTGTACTGGGCGTGGTCCATTATTTATTTCAATTGAAACTGGGCGCCACTTTCATAAACTACCAGCTTTAGTCACTTTGTTTCACTGTTCAATTTTGTAACAACGTTCAATCCAGCAATTATAAAAATGTAATTGATAAAATTTGTGAATTTCGAACACAGACTATCCAAGCTAATAATAAATATATGTGTTTGTAAAACTAAAATAATAATCCAATACAATCATTTCAGATGCACCAGAGGCCATTTGCTTTATCGAGTCAATTGTATTAAAGCTGTTATAATTCACTTCAGTGGGGACTATTACTGCAGTAATAAATATTAAAAATTTAGCTTATAAAACAAAGTCGAATTTTGTGATTTCTATTCTCCATCGATTCCTGTATATGAATAGAATTCTGCTCTCACCCTTATTGACATCCCATAATCATCTGTAGGTAATGATACATAGCGCTTGGTTGTGTTATCTCATTACGAACCGTGAAAATTTAAAATATAATTAAGTCATATTTATTATTTGTATGTGCACTAATAAGAAGTTATAAACAAAATTATCGTACTGAATCAAGACCTGAACGTTTTTTAATGCAACAATTTATTATTTTTAGCCAAATTAGTAGGTTTTCAGAATCAGATTCACTAACTACTTCCCACAACCTAACAAAGGGGGATATCGCAGTCACCGCCTCTATTGATAACTTGCTTTGTGATAATCGATTGTGATTGCATATATAATATTATGGAAAAAGTTTAAAAATTCAAATTATATTCAGATGTTGTGCTGCTTTCTTTTACTACTATAATGTATTACTAGTTACTACCATATATGAAAAACCAAAACACAAAGGATTGCTGTGTGATGCCTGATGTTTTACAGCAGTTTTAAGATTGTCAAACTGACATACAGACACATCACCGGTTGTCAGACTCAGATCACCGAAGGCCAATAATCGATGCTAAGTTTTGTAAAACACGTGGCTTTATTATCCTGTGTATGACATTCTATTGATATAGTTTATTGCGTTGTTCAGTTGTAATGTCATGTTTTTGACGCATTGTAAAGTGGTATTTGGTTATTGATGGTAGAAATTTACGTTCATCCATATAATATAATTTACGCATTAGTCTAAATTTTAATCGTGAACGTATTAACAATGTGTATAGTAATATTTTGTATAATTTAACTATAACATTTGAACTTTTCGTAATTTTTTTATTTTACTTTAATAACAAATATCGTTAATTAATTATCTCGTATAATCTATTGAATACTAAATAAAGTATTTATAGTTAAATATCTATTTTTTCTTTTAAAATTTTTGAAATCAAATGTTTTTATGAATGTTGGAGAGTACGTATATTGCGTGAAATGGTTACCTGTAAAGATGAATGTTTGCATACAGCTTCATTTTTTATATTGGCAGCACTGTGTTCGATGATGGTTCATGTCATCATGTATGATTTTGTTGAGCGTTAGTGAATATTTTACATTAGTCTTATAGATGACCATCATGGCAACAAGAAAATAGAAGAAGAAATAAATTTGTGAGCAAACAAATTAAAATCATATGATATTTCAATACATCACGTTTTTATTCAATGAGAATATATAAACAATATAATACAGTGGACAGTAAAAGTTAACATTTCGTGGTGAGATTTGATATTAGCGCACTCTTTCTTTGTAATACCCTTCCTAGCTCACCGCAACTTTTATTATTTGTATATTTCTTGGCAAAATGTGAATGTATCATATGGCGAAATACTTCGAAACAGATCAGTCAGGAGTCAGATACAGTTTATTTTTGTATTTGATTTGTATAAGGAGTCTGACTGCTTATACAGTTTGCACTGGACATGACTGCTTCTAAAATTTGCACTTTACAGGACTGCTTATACAATTTGCACTTTAGATGACTGCTTATACAATTTGCACTGTAGAGGACTGCTCATAGAATTTGCACTGTACAGGACTTCTTATATACAATTTGCACAAAAATGTACACTTCTTGGCAAAAATGTGAATGTATAATGTGGCGAGATACCTCGAAACGGATCAGTCAGGAGTCAGACACATTTTATTTTTGTGTTTGTTTTGTATAAGGAGTCTGACTGCTTATACAGTTTGCACTGAAGATGATTGCTTCTAAAATTTTGCACTGTACAGGATTGCTTATACAATTTGCACTGGAGATGACTGCTTATACAATTTGTACTGTACATGACTGCTTCTAAAATTTTCACTGTACAGGATTGCTTATATACAATTTGCACTGTACAGGACTACTTATATACAATTTGCAGTGTACCAGACTGCTTATACAATTTGCACTGTACATGATTGCATATACAATTTTTACAAGCACACAGCCTGGATTAAAGTTACAGAATAAATTTTAGAAATCGATCGTTAGCTCCACAAATCTTTTTGGAGATCGAAATAGGAAGTTAACAAAAGTGTTATAAAAATTTTACGATGTATTTTTCAATTCTATTTTCGATATAAACAGACCATCAGAAATTTACATAACAATTATATAATTGTCAAACAACTACATAATTAGACTGTAGACTGAACGTCATTGCTAGTTAGCTGTCACTGCTTTAATATTCATTATCTTTTCTTACAATGCTTTGCCGGTAATGGTCCTTTTCAGAATATTTTCTCTGTTTAAGCTAATTGACCTGATTTTGTATCTAACTGTAAACTTAACATATGAATTGACTACTATTAACACCTTTTGAAGCTAACACTACATTAAATAAACACTAAGATGTTTTTTAACATTATTATTGGCTTTACAACTACAGTATTTAATATTGGATATCTCTTAATGCTTTCTTTATCCAAACAAGTATTGGTCCGTTTAAAATACAATCAATCTTCACTTATGAAAATTTCGAGATTCAAAAAGACGTATCTTTCCTTTTAAGGACATTCTGTATTTTAGTTAAAAGTAAGTATTGCATTTCTGGATCTTCATTTTAAAGGAAGGTGCCAATTATAGTCAGAGTTTCTCTGTTTATATCACATAATACATTGTTAACTCAACAAAAATCTTGAGTTATTTCCACTGTGCTGTGGAGAGCTTTCTTTATTTAGCAAAAGTTTAAAACAAAATATTTTAAACTTAACATCTGTTGGCAGAAATTGGCTCTCCACATATAGTCAAATACACCTCAACATTGCTATTCTAGTATTACTTTTTCTATGTGACGTAAGCCTGGTATTTCAGATGAAAGTAATAACTGTCAACCGCCTAAGCCTAAGAAGTAGAAGAAGATTGGTTTAATGGTCAGTTACGAGTGTGGGAGACACTCGAATTAAGTGCATACATTTTGCAGTCTAAACTGATTGTTTTACGTGTATAGATAAATTCTGATTGGATTAATTCTAAAATAATCCACCCCAATTAAAACCAGCCTAATGTGATTAACATAATCCCATGTGAAAAATGAGTGGATATATAAGCCCGCAGATTGGCGGCCGATATTTATCTCCTGAATTGTTTTATTTGTTTGTTTACTATCAAAAATTGACTTTAACTACTTAATTTAACGTGGAAAGTTACTCACTACGTTCTATATTCGATTATAAAGCGTCATTATAAATAATGACATCCAAAATACAAATTGGCCAACTTTTATAATTGGTCTCAAACAGCTTATCCCTTGTTAGAGAGGATAAATCCTTTTGTCACTTGACTTCCGAGAAAAGAAAGTCACAACATTTTACAGTTACTGTATAATTTTTAGCGTTAATACACACAGAGATTCTAATGTATATAAGGTTCGTCTCAGTTCCAACTTAAAACCGATGAACTGAAACGGTGTATGTTTTTAGAACTACGACTTTTCTTTTAAAAATGAACATGTATTCATACGTTACTAATTTCTTTAAAGAGAAAAACTTGGTTAATTTAATTTTGTATACGAAGTTACACGGATTCACAATTATTCCAACAGCTTTTCCAAAGTAGTTTGAATTTTAATTTTATAATGTTTGCACGCGTATGAACTAAGAGGTATAGTCGATCTTAGTTAGATTGTTGCCACAGTTAGATGGTCGGTTTACACCAATAATGAAGCTCAAGGTAAAGCACCGTCAGCTGACAGAATAGAAAAACGTTGACTCAGTGAATTTGAATCAGTGCAATGTTCAGCGTGTCGACAACATCAGGGTTGACCAACGAATTATAATAATGGAACGCGCTCTGGGCCGGAGAAACCGAGCCGAAATCCTGGGCTGCGTTCCGAGTCTGCAGGCGCTGGAAATGGGCAAGAACTAACTCCGCCCATATGGCAGGCATTATAGTAATGATCTAATATCACTTTAAAACGCCTTGTATACTTAATACAATTGTTAGATACTACAATTTATTTATTATTACAAATGTTAGTAGCTGCTTTTTACCGTGGATTTTTATTTTCTGTTAAAAAAACTGATTTTTGTGCAATATCAAAATAACTGAGATTTTGACTTTTATTTTTCTTACAAAGTCGGAAACAAATATTACAGGCATTAAAATATTACCCAGATGAAAAAAAAACAACTTTTTATTGACAGTATTTTATTTCAAAATAAACTACAAAAAATTTACAAACATGACACACTTAATCTACGTGTTAGAAAATAAAATTATTTTGACCAATATTTTTGCCTTATTTCTAAGTTGGTTTCTTTTTTAATGTCAAAAGTTTTTGTTTTTTCGATGTGATGAGATATTATTAAAAAAAAATAGTTTAGTCACAGTTTTAATTCAAAGTAACTCGTGGCTTCCTGTCAATTTAGAAGTGGTCGCATTTGTTTGAGATAACTAGAGTAAATAATAATATTTTACAATTTTCAATACCGTACATCATCACTTGATCTACTTAATTTACCCTTAGATTTAAAATCAATAAAAAGTTAATGTGTTCTAAGATCAGCATCATTGGCATGGAGTACAGAACTTGGTGAGTTCTTGCCCACTTTAAGCGCCTGCAAATCCATGGATACACCAGTAACGCACAGCTGTGTGCGACCGGAAAACACAACATGCTGCTTATGGGCAGTGCGCGTTCCAGTAGTATAGTTCGTTGGGGTTTGACTCAGAGTAACAACAATGGGTTGTGGTGCATTTATGTCCTTAAAAAAAAAACAATAGGTTTTTGTGATTCGTGCTATACTTAAAAATTGATTTTGTATATAGGCACCAACAATTTCAAGGAAGATTAAGAAGGGCTACAATATGGTACTTTTATATACCACAAGTAATATAATTGAAAGTTTATATATGGGTTTTCGATTTGTCATATTAAATTTATTTGATACGAACAAATGTTCAAGAATATCATTTAAAAGACGAAACACAAAGTAATACAATCCCAATTTTTATTAAGTTTAAGTAGGCAATCCTGATTTCATTGATTGATATTTTGTTAACATAATATATTATTAAACAATTTACTTTTAATTTTAGTTTGTTAAATTCAAAGATCATAACTATAATGTTTTATACATAAAGCGATACAGTCTTAAATAAGGCTATTGAATTGTATTTGATTGCTCACAAAAACAAAGCACTATTAGTACACCCTGTAAATACTACGAGAAAGAACCCGCAGTACTATATAATTCGCAGTGCACACGAGCTCCCCCAGTTACAGCAACAATCCTATTCAGGGCTAATGGCCGTGTAACTGATTAGTTACAAGAGATGTTCCAATAGAAACCTTTCCGGACAATTCTCTAGAAACACTATGATAATGGCCAGTACAAGGATACAATAGTAGTTCCATTAACTGCATGCTCGTAAAGAAACCTTGTACATGTTAATCCAACGCACACTGATAAAATTAATTTAAGTTCATTTAAAAATTTTACAATTTTTACAGATAAAGAGTTATCTTTTCAAAAAGCTTAAAGCGCGAAGTGTTTCAGAATAATTAAATAATCCTAAAATAAGAATAATGTAATAAATGTATAAAAATAAAGTTGTAGAGGTAACAAATAGAACTTCCTTTGAAAGTTTTCCATTGTAAACTGAAGAAACAGTAACAGTACCTTTCGGGATCAGTGATCTGATCTTTTTTTCCGGTTAATAACTATCATAATACTAGATTACAGTAAACATTATGGGTAAAAGAAACCAAACAAATTATGTTATGTGACTATATCATACACACGAAATATAAAACTAACAATAAAGATACACTAACACGAATGCGAAAACACTAGAACAACTTGTTATAAACTTAACAAAAGAACATATTCAGAATTAATAAATTATAAATATATCACTTGTCAAAAAACCTACCTGCTTCTTCTTACTGAGCCGGAGGTGCTATATTGGAGGAGAATTCATTAACATGTTTATCGATTTTCTATAAATGAGTTAGCCACACAATAAGGAACATTAGAACTGAGAAAGAGTAAGTTAAAGGCCAAATTAAAATCTTGATTTGTCGTCTTTCATGGTGAGAGATTCCGAATGGAACCTAAATATCACATTCTTGGAACACAAACTGTTTTCTTAAATCTTATATATTCCCCTAATATGATAAACATATCTTTAATATATTTTTCCATAATGGTACCATTTCAACGTTAATGATCAGCTTTGCTTTCTCAAATTATCATTGTAAACTTATGGGACGAAGTTGTATATATGTTGATTGAGTTGCTTTGTAAAGAGTTTCAGACCTCAGGGTCATGTATATTCACAACTTTGTTTAGATCCTCGTTGAAATTCTCCTCAAACTGTACGTTTAAACATTTTTTATTCATATGCTCAAAGGAATTTTATTAGCATTTTACTAGTAAAGTTGAAATATTATTTAACTTTATTCATTTTTAAAGTTATCCAAACCGATACCTTTATAACATTGATGTACTTTTGAGTGAGATGTTGTTCCTTGAACTGTGCGTATAACTCATTATTCCGTAAGGTTGGTACGACTAAGCATGCTTCCTCATTATGTAGGTGCTTATTACTATTCGAATGTTGAACTCCAGGCTACCTTCCTTTTATTCCAGCGCCTGGTATCTGACGCTGTCTCAGACTTGACTCCTGGAATCTGGAATCATGTTCGTCTGAACAGATCCAAAGAAAGTCGGCGAAGAAGAAGCTCAAATCGCTCCTTTACATAGTTCCAACATCAGAGACACATATTTATGGTGAAGGGGCTGTATCACTGTCTCATCATACAGGTGCACCGAATATCTTCAGACGAACATGACTCCAGATTCCAAGAGTCAAGTTTTAAGGCAGCGTCAGGTACTATACTCTGCAATAAAAGGAAGGTGAACTGCAAGCTAAATTAAACATTCAAATTGTATAAAATTTTCCTACCATAACTTCATTATGTGTTTTTTATACTATTAGTCTTATTTATAATCTTGGCAATTATGTTCCTCTGTAATCCCGTGTGGGGCTAAGGAATGCTACCTCTCAATTTAAATGCTAAACTGATCTCCACGGGGCAATAGTTACAGATGGAGAGGGTGTACAATGATTCTTCTTTTGCCAGCTAGCCATTATTCTTCTCTTAAGAGTCAAGGAATGAAGATATGCCTTCGAAAGACGTTAGCGTATTCTACATTTTACAGTGTTCATTGTGTGCCTATTTACATTCCAAATGATCACCTACCAAACGATCCTATTTGTTTCCAACCAGGGAATAAGTTATATTTTGGTTTTTCAGATCGCTGTTCATGGGAGGTATTCACTAATATATCCAGTGCCTTCTTCTGGCTAACACCCCAAGAGTGATCCTTCTGGGGGGGGGTGGGGGGGGGGGGGGGTGGGGGGGGGGGGGGGTGGGGGGGGGGGGGGGTGGGGGGGGGGGGGGGTGGGGGGGGGGGGGGGTGGGGGGGGGAAGGCCTTCTTTAAATTTTTTCAAAGGGCCTCAACGTCTACTTCTTTTTGGGAAAAAACTAAATCAAAAAAGGTTTGGGCAGGCAGTAAATTTATTAAAACAAACAATGAAAATAAAAAAGAAAAAAATAAATTTAAAATAAGAATTTAAAATGATACTTTTATCCCCCACTTCTTTTTTTAAATTCAAAAGAGGGAAAAAATTATCTTTTCCAGTATTTTAAACTTTTTATATTGAATATAAAGGAAAAAACAAAAATTATGAAAAAGGCGAAATTAAATTTTCAGGAAGTAGACAAAAAGAAAAAAACGAAAATGTTTCAAATAATTTAATTCGGTCAACGAAAACATTTCAAATTTTTGGGACGGTTCACTAAGGTAAAATTTTAAAACTCACTGGTAAAGCAGCAACTTGAACCGTTAAGGTTGATTTCTTTAAACGTTCTCCAGTTAAAAAATTCCTGTGAACTAGAAATATCTTTTGTAAACCTTTGATAATTATAAATTTTTATTGAGGGTTTTTAATTTAAAAGTTAAAAAAAAACTCTTAATCCAATTTTTAAGGGTTTTGTATCATGTTACCCATGTTTTTTTAATTTTTTTCTAAGGTGTTAGTAAAATAAAAAAAAACCTTTTAAATTTAAAATTTTTATAAAAAATTAAAAAACTAAAAAAAATTTAAGTTAAAATTTGCAGAAAAAATTTTAATTAAAATTTAAATTTGTGTTTTTTTTTTTAATAATTAAGCCTTTAAATTTAAAATAATTTTTTCTTTATTAAAACTTTTGTGAAAATTTAAAAAGTTTTCTTGTAAAATAACATTTTTCAACACTCCAATAAAATATAAAATACCATGGTGACAGAAAGAATGATTTATTTTTGAATTTCATTAAAATTTATTATTTATTTAATATTAGTTTTTACTGTGGGGTTTTGAGTAGTTTACTAATTAAAATAATTTATTATGGTTGAAATTTAAAATTTTATAAATCGTGGTTTTTACTTGAAGTGTTAATAGATAAAATACATTATTTATTTATTAGAAATATTTTGTTGCCTATTAATAACATATTTTTACTACATTCTAGTAATTATTGTATATTAAATTATCATTCAATTGTTATTTATCTGTAATTATAAATTATTCAACTAACTCTAATGATTTCAATTTATTCGCCTTATTTTTTGAAAATTATAATGTGCAAGATTCACAATATTGGGGTAAATAAATAATATTAAACATTTTTAAAGGGGATAAAATATAATGCGAGATAAGAGTTTCACGATCAGGTCGCAAAAATGGTTTGGATGAAGTTTCGTGCAAAACTACCAAATCAATGTTTTCATTTCGTACCCCAATTTTTTTCCATTAAAAATACGACAGAAAAATATTTGACTTTCCCATTACAAACCAAGCTACATTTTTTATTGCTCATCTGTCTCTAAATATCCGAAAAAATTAAACTTCGCCAGCGCTCAGACAAATACCATAGGGGAACACCATCGTCTAACTCGATGTGGGCCTATATATAATTTATGCCTTATGTGAAACATCAGGTCTAAAAACTTACAACATATCATCAGGCAGGAAGCTAAGAAAAACATTTTCCACCATAAGAATAAATAGTCTTAAACTAACCCAAAAAAAAAGTAGTCCATTTGGCATTGTGATCATTTATGTCAAGAAACGACGATAATACTGACACAAGAGTTGCAACTCTTTGGTTGACAATCATTGGTTATTTCTGTCTTTGCATATCTACAAATTTGCAATGATTCAAATCATGAATGAGCAGGAAATCTTGATAGTAGTGATACCGGCCATGAGAGCCCAACAATCATAAAAATTCACTGAATGCTGAGTTTTAATCACGAGAAATAGAATTTATGGTTTGTTAAAAGTTATTTTTAAAGAATATTAGAAATTCATCCGAAGCGGTGAACCAAAAGATTCTGCAAATAATTTGCCTGTGAGGCTAATTGTGTTTAAATTTCCTCGTGGAACACTAGATGCTCAATGCTGGATCAGTCGAATATATTGGTACACTGCCATTGCCAGAAAGCAAGAGGGACATACTCTTTAGCTAGATCCGGATATTCTCTGACAACTTTTCTAGAAGCATTGATCAAGAGTAAAGTTGATATTGAAGTTACACGTGGTCCTAGATTATGGACGCTTATAGAGTGGACGAATAACAATACCTATGCTATATTAGTAACTATTAAATGTTTTACGTCATGGACTTTCAAGGGCTAGGATGTAATAGATTTGGTAGAAGTGGAACTGCTCCTGAAATTAAAAAAAAAAATTGCAAGAACCAGATTTTTATGAAATCTACATAATATGAGTTTTCATACATTTGCTTTAGACTTGCATACCATTTCGCTGGTAGGATGAGTAAGGATATTGAGGTTTGACGATATGACTCCATATATTGGACTTCTCGACAGTTTGGGATCTCACTATAATTAAAGAAACGAATGATGTCAGGGAATCCGTCAATGCTCCGCTGTTGATGAGCACATGGTAAAAGTAACTATTAACTAATATACACTCAAGTAAATGAGACGGCAATCGGTTAAAGAATCCTATTCAATTTTGATATGTGAGGGAGGACTTGCCATCTTTTTTAAGCTGTACCTGACCTCTTCTCAGGGTTGGGGAAATCCGGGGTAGATTTAAACTAATTAATCACAGTGTGGGCGACAGCTCTTTGAGACAGGTTAAAGCGTTAATCGGTAATGATCTGAAAGGATTTCCAACGGACTGAAAAATATTTCACAAAGCAATTACCAATCGTATAGGTGAGACAGAGATGGTATCACTGAACTGCGTCTAATCTAGATGTCATGGAGAACATACGAGGCTTTTGTGACTGTTGCCAATACTTGAGTCACCACATGCTGCCGTATAGCACAAAGAATTATTTTCTTGTATGTTGCCATTTGTCCTTCACTGTCGGGCTATGGACTGATAGTAATCTACGTAAAATATATCCCAACTGAAGTAACGCACTCACTAACTTTGCTCATCGAGTTATCACACCAAGTCGACTATCCTTCTCTAAGAACAGTACAAGGACCCAGAACACTCATTCCAGAAGCATAGAAGGTTAATTTTGTCGTTGCGGGAGAGTAATGTCGGTTAACAATTTACAAATTAGCATGGAATGCAGTGATTTCTTTATTGTTACTAATTAATATTGCTCCATGTTTTGTGTGTAAATACAAAACACGAACAAAACTGAGTACTTCATCTTAAAGAACTACACATTATTTACAATCTTTTATAAATGTGAGAAACTGAACATATATAAAATACTGATTTAATGTGTCTTTAAATACAATCAGTTTCATATTGTAATAGCATTTTTATTCCTATAGAAATATTACATGAATAGAATACAACTGAGGAATTCCAAGAAAGAAATTCTTTATGGCAGCGTTTATACTGCAACAGTAAAATTATCCAATGAGTTTCTGGTTCCAGTTAAGGATAGGGAAAGGTAAGTATGTGGCTTCAAAGGGACTCCTGTGAGATTTTTATACCTTAGTCTGCTTTCTTTGTTGAATAATCGGAGACATTCTTAAGAATTCGTTCAACGTGAAACTTATTTTGAAAGCGATACAAGTAAGTGTACTTGGTCGTATTCATCGATTTTCCAAGAGAAGCGAGCTATTGCAATCACACTTTCTTGATACGAAACTCAAGAATAGATCAAATATGCTCCGATTTGAAAATGTAAAGCATAATCAGAGTATTTGTCAGATGTGTTTTTGTGTATTTGCAACACATATTTTAACACATACTTTTCTTACTGTTCGAATTTAATCTGTCGGTGGTGATTTTATAGTACTTATTAATAAAAATATTTATTCCTGATATAAACATGTTCTGAGAAATAATTTACTCTAGTGATTACACTTTTATTACTCTGTAAATATACTAAAAATTTAAATTTATACGTAGAGCTATTATAGCCTCTAAGGGACATATGTACATTTTCCCCTATACATTAAAACAAAAAAACTTGCTTTAGGTTCAGACAAAATTTGTAGTCTTGACTAAGTTTGGAGGTTTTATTGTTTACTATATGTTACCACCAATTGCTTTAATAGGTTTAAACTCAACATATATCCAGAGAGGTTTCACAAGAGCGTAAAGTATTCCGGTTAAACAAATAATTTGAAAAGTTTCACACTGGAGAACATGGAGAGCAAGCAACCTTAACATGCATTCCGAGAGTTGCTGCTTTACTCAGTGAGTGTGTAAACTTCTACTAGTGAACTTGTCAAAGTGAAACTGTCTCTGTGGACCGGAGAGTCTTATTATGTGAAACGATTTCGTCTCTAGTTTCTACCTTATGGCCAAGAATTTAAGTTATTGGCTACTCTAATATTTTATTATTAGGAAAAAGTTTTGTGACATTCACTTCGCTCGTCCAATATGCTCGCGTGCAATGTTTGTGTTTGGGTACATCTAACTCTACAATAGCCCCAAATTACTGGTAAAGTTATTCTTCGTAATTTTCCTTTATAACCACTAAATCCTAAAGGAATACTAACCTTGTTAAACCATATTTAAAAGACATATTATAAAATTTCCATTGCCAATTATCTATTTCTAAATCGTCAGTGGTAAAAAATAAATGTTAAAACCATACTTTTGAATTTAGTGCAGTACATAATTAAGTTAGTACGAAAGTTTGTTAGTATTCCCTCGAGGTTTTCAGCACCTGGAAGCCACTTACGTCTTCCTGCTTCGTCATATCTGAACTGATGTATTATCCATGCAGTAAATACTCGAGTTGCGACCAAATCAGAAGTGAGAGTTTGTTAGTATTCCCTAGAGGAGTGCAGCACGTGACGGGAAGCTACTTACGTCTTTCTGCTTGCTCACATCTGAACTGATCTATTATCCATACAGTAAGTACTCGAGTTGCGACCAAATCAGAAGTGAGTGTTTGTTAGTATTCCCTCGAGGAGTGCAGCACGTGACCGGAAGTTACTTACGTCTTGCTGCTTGCTCACATCTAAACGATCTATTATCCATACAGTAAATACTCGAGTTGCGACCAAATCATAAGTGAGTGTTTGTTAGTATTCCCTCGAGGAGTGCAGCACGTGACCGGAAGCTACTTTCGTCTTTTTGCTTGCTCACATATGAACTGTTCTATTATCTATACAGTAAATACTCGAGTTGCGACCAAATCAGAAGTGAGTGTGTTAGTATTCCCTAGAGGAGTGCAGAACGTGACCGGAAGTTACTTACGTCTTGCTGCTTGCTCACATCTGAACGATCTATTATCCATAAAGTAAATACTCGAGTTGCGACCAAATCAGAAGTGAGTGTTTGTTAGTATTCCCTAGAGGAGTGCAGCACATGACCGGAAGCTACTTTCGTCTTTTTGCTTGCTCACATCTGAACTGATCTATTATCCATAAAGTAAGTACTCGAGTTGCGACCAAATCAGAAGTGAGTGTTAGTATTCCCTAGAGGAGTGCAGCACGTGACCGGAAGTTACTTACGTCTTGCTGCTTGCTCACATCTGAACGATCTATTATCCATAAAGTAAATACTCGAGTTGCGACCAAATCAGAAGTGAGTGTTTGTTAGTATTCCCTAGAGGAGTGCAGCACGTGACCGGAAGCTACTTTCGTCTTTTTGCTTGCTCACATATGAACTGTTCTATTATCTATACAGTAAATACTCGAGTTGCGACCAAATCAGAAGTGAGTGTTAGTATTCCCTAGAGGAGTGCAGCACGTGACCGGAAGTTACTTACGTCTTGCTGCTTGCTCACATCTGAACTGATCTATTATCCATACAGGAAGTACTCGAGTGCGACCAAGTACGAAAAATAATATATTGTCTATACAATATGTTCGTAACTAAAAATTTTTGAAAGTAAACTACTACGGAATTAAAAATAAACAAGTATAACTTTTTTTGCGTTGTTTAATTGTTATTACTCTAAATACGAAACGAGTTAAGATAGTAAACAATGAATAATGGTCGTTAATCATTCGTTTTAAAGTAAGATCAGGAAACAAACAAGCAATTACTAGTATAGGTTATCAGTTAATAACTTACCCTTCATTAAAACTTCGTCTCTCGATTCCACGAAAACACTATATTATGTTCTTATACATCCCAAATTTGCTCTCGACTTCAAATATCACAGTTTCCTCTGCTGTTTTCAGGGCATTGAACAATAACAACGTCAGCCTTTAAAGGAACAATAAGCCGTTAGTTAGTGGTCATTGTTACTCCCACAATTTTTTGTAAAAGTAGTTATTTCTGTTATCCTTACAATCATATGCATTAATTACATAATTTCATTACTTTTATTAATATAACTTGTTAATAAATATTGTAAATATTTGTGTGCAAGTTTAACACGATCTGTAGTTTCTTATCACTGATGTGACAGGAGCGATTTTCCAAACGTATAAGATAGTGAGTCAAGCTCTCAGTTTTGTTGGAATATTCAATAAAACAGATGTTACGAGCGATGCAAAATTAATGTCTCCAACAGCTGATCATGTAATAAATTGGGACAAAAGTTCAATCTCTAAGACCATGGAACCCTCATAAGTTTTACACGTTCACAGTTCAATTGGTTATATATTGACATGTTGTACACACGCATATGCAGCAAGCCACACGCAATCTAGTTAAATATTTGAGACTATCACACGGTGAATTCGACGGAGGAAATGTAAAGGAATTTTCTTTTTCAGAAAATGATTGTTGGTTCCGATTTGCAATACGTTATAAAGTAACAGCTGTTACCTGCAGTTGATACAATAAAAGTATTGAATATCTTTATAGATAATAAAGTGATTCTTGACACTCATATTAATAAACTATTGCAACCATGTCTAAAGAATTAAAAATATATTAAAATCAATCAATTGTATAACAAGTGGAGCGCTCTAAGAATTTGTATTGGAGATTTACGAAAGTCTTATCAGAAGTAGGTTATTTATGGATGCATTTTTATTGACACATAAATATAAATGAAACAAAATCAGGCATTAAGATTTACACTTCGGCCATTTAGATCCACCCCCATTTTAGCTTCTCATGCAGGAGCAATACTACCTTTAAGTCTAAGGAGATATAATTTAAATGTAAGATTAATCTGTAAGATTTAACTCAAAGTAAATATCCTACTTATTTCAGTTTAATGTACTTAAACTCGACATATATAAATACGCATTATTGCGGGAAGATAAAGATTCTGCTACTAATCTGGCGGATCTTCAATAGGATTATGCAACAAATAAATTGTTTGTCTTCGCCTACAGGAGGTCGACCTGAGCGTGGAGCATCTGAAATGGATACAGACACACGAAGTTATCTACTAAAGTTCAGGTCTAACAGAATGTTCAACTAAACCACCTTTCTGCCTCATGATGGTTTTAATTCAAAGTTCCAAAAATAAATATCATTTCTACTTTATCGTCGTGACTTCGGCAGCAGTAATAATTTAAGAATATTATTTAAAAGTAGGAATGAAAAAGCTATTCAAAATCAATAACTGTAATAACATTAAAACCCACAAATATTTCTCAAAAACCCTTCTAAGAAGCCCTCTCTAACACTTAACCTGGGGACTAACGAGTAGTGTTTCTTGAAGTCACATAACAGGTCAGAGGTCACCCAACCAAGTAGCACCTACGCTCGACGTTAACAGTTACACGCTCGAGCTGAATTTAAAGACTTACAGTGTGTCTTAAATTGAAAGCTAAAGAGATAGCTTAATTTATTCATGGAATTTCACTAGCAAAATGGACAGTGTCCAGTTGTAGTGACAATCCAGAAATCTTCTCTTGACACTGCGTGTGTATGTGGCAGACCTTCAACTGAATACGAGTTTGATGAAGAACCGGACGGAGACGTTGTACCAGTCTAACCAAGCAGCTACACAAAAAACTAGCCAGAATTGCTGCCAAAACCGGCTTGGAGTAAGATAATTCCGGTCCAACGGTTTTGGCGTTACACCAACTGATATTGAAAAAAGAGAAGTTTGACAAAGACCCTTCGAGTGCCAATAGCTTTGAAACAATGGATTGGAAAGAAGGGTCTTTGTGTAAAAGACGTTAGTTATCATTTACAGCTGTGCCCTTAGCAAATTAACCACTCAAGTGGAATTGTTCAGATACATTTTACTATTTCATGCTTACCTTACTGATAAAATAAATTTTAAAGTTTATATACAAATGGAGTTACGTATAGTATGTACTTCAATACGAAAAAATACAAAGAATCGTAATTTTGTACGAACTTAGTATAATTAATGTAATAGCATGTATAACTCAACCGCCTTTCCAGTTGTAGAGCTTATATTCAAATAACCCATGTCAATCTACTACTTTATAGTAAGTTATTGTTTTGGGGCTCATCTTTGCTGCTTCATGTGAAACGTCTTTGAATCTTCTCAATTTATATTTATTATTTTGGATAATAAAGAAAGGATGAAAGTCACCATTGTGGACTACAAAATTAGGTAAGTTAAAAAAAAGACAACACGTAATGTCCCAAGTTTATACCCTAAAATTTAGAAAGATGAAAATAGTATAAAAATTACGATTTCATCATTTATCAATATGAGTTCTTCACTTTACAAGTTTAAATATTTATTTAAGATGTAAACCAATCATATACTATTGGTTTAAAAAATCTATTTTTGTAGGAAAATTACATGGCAGTTGCGGCTGCACGTGATTTCTTAGAGTTTAGCCATATGAGCGATCTGGAATCATCCGTACTTTAGCTCACCTATTTCAAGGTCAGTACCCTATCCCTCTCCTCTCCAGCACATAACACCCTCACCTCTCCAGCAAATACCTTTTCCTCACTTCTCCAGCACATAACTTCACCTCACTTCCCAGTAAGTAACCTCCTCACCTCTCCAGCACATAATTTCTCCTCACCTCTCCAGCACATAACCTCCTCACCTCTCCAACACATAACATCTCCTCACCTCTCTTGTACATAATTTAACCTCACTTCCCAGTACCTAACTCCTCACCTCTCCAGTATATAACTTCTCCTCTACTCTCCAGCACATAACTACTCACCTCTACAGCACACAACCTCCTCACCTCTCCAACACATAACATCTCCTCACCTCTCCTGTACATAACTTCACCTCACTTCTCAGTACCTAACTCCTCACCTCTCCAGCATATAACTTCTCCTCTACTCTCCAGCACATAACCTCCTCTACTCTCCAGCACATAACCTCCTCACCTCTCCAGAAAATACCTTCTCCTCAACTCTCCAGCACTTCACATCTTCACCATATAACTTCACCTTACTTCTCAGTACATAATTCCTCCTCACTAAGTCGATGTTACCCATCTCTGCCTTTACTATTTGTCAAGATGAATGAATATGAATTAGCGTGTAGTTATTTTCTTATTGCATAACACATTTTAGTTTATTGATTGTTACAATATATTAAATGTACACAATAAAGAACATTTCAATATATTTGTAACAACCTGGTTTATGTTATATTTATATTATTCAGTTAAAATTTATATTTCTTTCCTTTTTAAGAAACAAACTCGTGTAAGTTAAGAAATAGAATACTACGTTTCCATGTTTACGATATTCCACTTTCCTCGTATGACCAAACTACGATAATACGTAACATTAAATATGTTCAAACTAAAAAGTGCGCCGAATACATTGTCACACGCGTAAAAAAAAATAACAGTATAATATTCTGAGTTAAAAGAGCAATTGGAACAACGATACAACTCATGATGATAACACAATTTAGCATTGTATATTTTTATGTTGTACATCAAAAACACAAGCGATACCTGGTGGTTAAGTTTCATTCTTGTGGATAGTATCCTAAATCAACAGAAGGTCGACTTACTGGTTAATCTGCTAATTTTATCTATGAAGCTTCATAAGGTCGCGATTGAAAATTTCTCCTTGCGGTGAAATATATTGGCTTCATCATCCTTTCAAATAATCAATCGTCAATAGCAAACTGAAACGAAACATTCGTGTACTTCGGATTTGTGGGTAATTTGATAATTTTATTTTGTGAGTTTCTTGAGTTTTGAATTGTTCATATTCCAAATGTCTACATGCAATTACATAGAGATCGTGTAACACAGACCTACGCAATGGACATTAAATACAAATATTGGACTAAGGAGCAGAACAAAGAAGGGATCCAAACGATAATTTTATTCCTCTGAAGTGGTTACCATTAGTTATTAACTTTGTCAGCAAAGTCCATGAGACATTGATAAACCCAGTCTGGTTGTACCAAGAAACCGATGTCTGTGATAAAGACAACTCTGGAGGTCCCTCATCAGGTTCAATTGATCTCCTCCACCCGATTCTCTCTCTGACTGAACACTCTGAGTAGTATTTAATTAGTGACTAGGGAAGGTTTGCTTCACAAAGACTTCAAAGGAAGTAAAGGAAAGAAATGTTTAATCCTTTGAAAATATGTGTTACTTGGTTTAATATTTTACACTAGGTACCTACATTTAAATTTGAAAATGCGATGTGTAAAGGTAAACATTAGATATTCAAAATTTTCTCAAGATTTTTCTCTACTATTCAGTTTATAAATATTGCTTAAAAATCTTTGTACTGATTTTTTTAACGCTTTCATATGTACTGTGTTGTGAAATGTATATTTATGGGTTTAACTTTTTTATTCTTTAATCTTTTCATTAAAAGATTTATTTTTGTTGCGTGGTTTTGTAAGAAATTGATCTGGACGGTTTATTTGATAAAAATAGTTCCTTGGTCAATTTTAAACAACTTAGTTTCTTACAAAATTACGTAGAAAATTCCTGGATGATGAGTTGTAGCCTAAGTAGGGAATTTAAATAAAATGAAATAATATGATAAGGATTATTAAAATAATCGTAAGAGAGAGCATTTAAACAAATAACAAGAGATAAATAAGGAATGTGAATGTTTATTCTTAAAAATGATATATAGAAAATTTATTAGAAATATTCTGTTTTTTTAATATTTATATTCTCTTTCAGTATCGAGTTTAAAGCCCTCTTAAAATATACCTAACTAGCTCCATATTAGACATATATACAGTAGGCTTTGCGATATGGCAGAAGTATTTTTGACATGTTATATAATGCTTATAAAACCTATTTTGAATCGATAGAACAAAATTTCTGTTAATTTATAACTTCTGAAAAATATTGAACGTTTGGTAACTTTCTACTTACCGGGAAGCTAGGAGGGTAGTTTTTCATAATAACACGCCGATGTCTATTTTATTGGCTGAGCTTTAGTGAAGCCTGTTACTTGTAGGGCAGGATAATTTTTATTTCTGTCAGTATGTCTATGTATTTATTTATCTCAATCTATTTGTTTGTTAGGACAATATCTCGAAAATGAACCGACCTATACGTTTGAAATTGTGCATGAAGGAACTTCATTTGTATATAACGAACAATGAGTTCAATGATGGTGCATGTCACTCGAAGGGATTTGGCAGAGCATTAACCAATAATCTTACATTGGTCTTATGGGTAACCATGATGTCATCGAGGAAATATCACAATAAATAAATTTGAAAACATACTCAATACATAAAAGTTTCAAACTTGTGAAATGTTAACAAACGTAGACTAAATATTCCAGCCAATACATCGTTTTTTGTGACTTATTGTGTTTATACACTTATGGTTTAAATTCTAATATGAAACCAAATTTAATGAAAAATTTGAATGTGTCATGTGGCAAGACATGTGGAGAAGGATTTCATATGTAGAACAAGAACTAAATGTATACATTTTCTAGCTTAGTTAAAATTTAATTTGTCCTACATCGATGTGTTTTTCTCAATAGAACCTTTACATTGATAAACATGTCTTACGAAGTAGCTTAAAAAATGTACGTAGTCCTAAAAGGAACTTGGTGCTACTTCGGGAGTGACAAGATATTCTGGAGCTTGGAGGTAGGGCCGCCTCATGTCGAGATCCTTGAGGAAGGATTTTGGGCATAGGTCACCTTGTAAGAATGGGAGGCCAGCTCTGTACCAGACTCTCCAGTCAAAGCAGGCAGGAGTGGCACACCCTTATGTCTAGTCCAGTACCCGCATTAAGCACATACAGAGTCTAACAATACCAAAATAGTCATCCCTCGCAGTAGACTACATATATCAATCTACCCTACACCCCAATATCTCGAAATTTGATGTTAGTGATGTGCCGCTCCTGGACATCTATAGTGTTGCCCAGATTTAAGTGGACACATCGGTTTTGTTGTATCTAGTATAGGTTCAACTGGAAGACTTGAAGTGCACCCTCCTGGGGCGATGTAAATGCTATATTTAAGTTAAGGAATGAATTTAACATTGATAGCAATGAGGAATACATCCGAGCATTGGACTATATGAAAGCCACAATTGAGTATCGACTATTCATATTTATTCTTATTGTTTGTGAAAATATAATACTGGTAGTGCTTGTGTAAGTTACTAATCTATAATACTGTATTGGGCTGATACCTACATAACCGAACTTCTAGTTACAATGTTAGTTTTTTCTAATTTGAGCACATAATTGGCTGAGCGTTAGTGAAGTCACCCGAGGTGCTAGACAATTTTCTTTGTTTCGGTATATCCGCACGATGTCTGAAAAACGAAGCTTCATTTTTATATGAGGAACAATGAGTTCGATAATGGTGCATGTCACTTCAAGGATTTTGGCTGAGTTTACATTGGTCTTATGGATAACCATGATTGGAACGAGAGAATGGTAGAATAAATAAATTTTTAAACAAACTAATGGTAATTATGTGAGGTTTCAACATATGAAGTTTTCATTCATAAGTAATAAAAACAGTAGAATTGAAAATCACATGTATGTTCAACTAGAAGCCAGCTAGAAGCAGGTTACACTCTCCTGGGAAGATAAAAATGTTATTATTTAGGTAAGTAATAAAACAAATGTAGTCTAGCTATTCCAAGACATAAAATATCATTTCATTGTGACTTAGTTGTAGACTTTTATTATTTAAACACTCATTGAAACTCAATGTAATGAAAAATGTAAATGTACCATATTTCAACAAAAAAAATCTATGAATTTGACATTTTGCATGTCCAACCATTGAATTTGTCTGAGCGTTGTTGAAGCCTATCACTCAGTAGGCTGGCACAATCTCTCTTGTGTTTTCCGGTGATTCTTGAAATTTGTATTTCTAGATAGTTTATTTGCACCTTTTTATACAGCTGGTTTTCATTCTTATTTAATCATAGAACGTCATACGGTGCAGTTTACATATATATTAGTCAAATAATTGTCTCGTTTATTATTTATTATTTCCGTTATATTCATTATAATTTATACATGTTTTATATATTGTTAATTATGTCTAGGAATATAAAGTCCAGTTGCATGTTTCGCTTGTCCCTATGATGTTAAATACTGCAGTAATTAGCTGCCTTATAATATGTTTATATTCGTAAATTAGTCTTTGACCGTTGGAAGGAAATAAAAGAAACCTCGGCGAAGCCCTTTAAAAAATACGTAAAGTTGCGTATTCTTACCTTGTGTATTATAGTATTTCATTTAGGATTTTTTGTTTAATAGCTATTCATTTTCACGGAAAACCATTTTTAAAAATCTTCTTATCTTAAACTGATTTTACAAATCATGTTACATTTTTAGATAATTTAAAAACACCAAATATTAAAAAACTTTTTGTAAGTTTTTAAATACGCTCTGATCATACTTAGTGGTAAAAGATATTAGAAGTGTGAATTTTTCACACCGTACTACCCAACAATGGCCGCGTAGATGATACGCCCTGAGGCAAGACAAGGGTGAAAACTCGGTGTTGACACAAACATGTCCACACACATGAAACAATGAACTTAGAGAATGATTGATGAACGTCATTGTTTTGTTGTTTGGAAGAATTACTGCTCTAGCGTATCCGTTTATAATCCAGCGACACAACAATATTTAGGCATTAATAAAAGCCGATAAATTAAAAATAAAATTTGAACAAACGATAGAATTACATGTATTCAATTTTTCTAGAGGGTTTTCCATAAAATAACAAAACAATTGTTAAAACATGTAATGGTACGTGTGTTCGTCTTTGTGCATGTTTGTAAGATCTGCATGTGCAAACAGTTACATTTGTATAAGGGTTTATCGCGCCACTAAGAACACAGATTATCAGTGTATAAATAATAAAAGCTAAGGTTCTAGAGCCAAATTTCGCCAAACCGAATGGGAATATAAATATTGTGAAACACAACAATTGGCGAAAGTAATGAACGACTTTGTGGGGTTTAAGAATGTTTTGCGATCAAAGATGAAAGACAAAGTGAAGATTTTCCCTCTTCCTCCTTATCTCCTTCTCCCCTCTCTATCTCTTCCTCCCTTCCTTCCCCCTCACCACTCCCATTCCCACCCCTCCCGCTCACTCTTTCTCCTCCCTCTCTCTCCCCCTTTACCCCTCTCCTATTTCTCACTCTTTGTCCTTCTATCATTATTTTCCTTCCACACTTCTTTCTCTCACCGATTTTAGAAAGAAACACGAATATATATATATGAGAATTTCAAAGTGAATAGTCTAATTTCACTTCTTGTAGAAAGACAGATATTAATACTGTGACGGCGAAAATATGTGAAGTAAATACCAATAGAATACGAATATAATGAGAAAGAAACTATAATAAATACACAAGAATATTTACAATTTTTTGAAACTAGTTAAATATATTAAACTCCAAAAATGGTTAAATTTGATTACAGATTTTAAGGACAACGTAAATAAATGCTTTTAAACAAACACTGGTGGGGTAGCAATGAGCAATTACTAAAACCTTATCGTCCCTTTGAAATCTAATGTTGTCTTTGTAAGAAACTGTGACAGTCTGACAGACACAAGAGTCAGTTAAGGTGTTTAAGAGCACCTTCTAGTTTTCTTAAATCGAGAGTGAATTTTTTTGATGAAATTTAATATTGATTTTTATCTAGCCCCGTCAATAATAGAATTTTTTAAAGTTCATACGGCCACCATATTGAAATGGTTAATCAAGCTAAATAACGAATTTAGATAAGATAAATTATTGTTAGGTAAGTGTGAACTGGTGTTGGTATTTTTGGACTAACCCACTTTCCAAAAGCTGTGTTACATCTAATATATACATTTAAAATTCGAGCTATTATAAAAATATTTTAAATCTTAAAAATTCTTTCTTGAAACTTGGCAGCCAGAAATACTTTCTACTGTTCGAATACAACTTAATTTTAATGGCTATTCTGCACAAACGACAGGGCAAAAACTCCACCAACGACGTTAGGGGAGTTCGTGAAACTCTTTAATACATTGAGTAATCTAATATCTACGTTAAGGTTTCTGGAGAAAACCGATTTAAAAGTTTAATACAGGGGGAATGTACAGAGCAAATAAAACTAATATCGGTTCAGTAACGTAGAGTTGTGAGTTTAACTCGACAATAATAGAAACTAAACCAGCTATATTGAAACATTGTTGTCTGACTTATCTGAACCGTAACTGTGACGTAACAGAAGTTCACAATGAAACTCACAGCGCCGACTTGACACCAGTGGTCAGCCACAGACAGCCAATTGTGATCTGCTCACAAAGGAAAGGAGTGATACTGGTCAGCTGTACTGATGAACCTCCCACTCCGTCCATAAACTTTGACAACACAAGTTGCTCATTATAATGCTAACAGGTATAAATAAACGCGATACTTGTGTCTTATTTTGTTGCTTAAAGTTTATTTTCAAGTACTGGAAATAACCACAACTTTATCTGTTTTGTTCTAGAATATATTTTCTTCCTTATACTACTAATGGAACCATTAATTAAGAAAGTATATCCTTTTACCAATAGTGGGACTGAGAGTAAAGTGTTTTATCTTATAATAAAAATTAATCGCAAAAAGTGTTGCTAAGCACTAATCTCGAGAATGGCTGGACCAATTCGGATAATACCTTTTGTAAAATATTCCTGAAAGACATGTTTATATGACGAGAAAGATTTTAAACGTGACCTGGAATAATTTGGAATTAGGAAAAAGTGGTAATGTTACGTTTCATAATATAAGTTTAAATGATACTAAACACCTTCGCCAAAGTGGCAAATGCATTTGTTTACAATTTCAATTTTTGAACTGTGCTCGATCAGTAGTGATACAGATAGCAAAGACAAACTTAGCTGCATTATGCATTGTAAATACTATTTTAACGCTGCTGTAAAAGTAACCTTATTAAACGAAGCGGCGAATGTTTTCATTTAAGGTTCTCGGAACTGGTGGGCTTCCTTAGCATTGCGGTATGGTATTTTAACAGTGGTTTTGGAAAAACAGAGAAATGAACATTAACTTCGGACTAAACCCTCAACGAATACATCTTTTTACCAGAATAAAGTAAAAAAGAAATTTAAAACGAAAACACTAACAATTATTTTGAAATGTTGCATGAACTTGGCCTTCAAAGGGCACACATATATTTTTGTTCTTCAACAGACACACTGGACCCTATTTTAAAACACGCTTAAAATATAAATATAAATAAGTTGCATTTATATAAGTTGTGTTGGTTTCCTTAGACTATTAGTCTATGCTAATAGTGCTATGTATTTATTCCATCGCAATTACGACCTGTCCTACACAAAACTGCAAACATAGGTACGCAAAAGTTGACCATAAATATATAGGCTATATAATTCAAAACACTGATTTTATAAATTTGTATAATAGTTTTGATTGGTTGTTGATTAAAAATTGTCTTTCTTTAATAAAGAAAATTCAATATAATCAAATATAGGCAATGAGGAAAACCTTAAATGGCATAGAGAGGTCCACTGGACACAATACAAATACAATTGCTTATTACTCAGGTGACTCCTTTCCAGGTCTAAACAGCCAAGTAGTGAGGCTTGAAGCCAAGTGATGCCAAATAAAGTTACATGGGTACCAACATTTACCATAAGAAAATTAAACTGAGAAATATGAAAACGAAATTTATGTGGGGTCCTGTAGAACCCAGTGTGCTCTTTGAAGGTTAATAAGGATTCCTCCTTTATATGGAAAGTGAACTGGAGTTTCCGTAAGAGTTAGACCGTAATATACTAAATAATCCTCCGTATGTATTTATTATTTTCTTCATCGTGACAACAAGGTAAACTCAACTAAAAAGAAAGTAAATTACAAAAGCAAGAAGTAAACATTTTTCTACCGAACTATATTTCATAAACCTACATACGTATATAGTTTTTTATCAGGACAACAAGGCTAATGCAACTATGTGACTGGGAATATCTTAGAAGGAAAGAAAAAGTGCAAAAGCAAGAAGTAAACATTTTTCTACCGAACTATATTTCATAAAGCTACATACGTATATAGTTTTTTTATAGGGACATAAAGGCTAATGCAACTATGGGACTGAAAATATCTTAGAAGGAAGAAAAGAACAAAAGCAAGAAGTAAACGCAAGATTAAAAAAAACTAAATACATTTATAGTTTGTTTTTATCGGTACAATAAGACAAAACAACTGTAGCGTCGTAATTGAATTCAAACGGCCGGAAGTAGACACATTTTGATCCAGATAAGCTTCTCAGTACTACGTATTTATATCTTCCTCATCGCGACTACAAGACAAAATCAACTATGGTACCGGAAATATACAAGAAGGGCTAGAAGCAAACTGAAGTAGGTTTCCGAGACCTATGAATTTATACTTCCTTATCGGGGTAGCAAGGTAAATCCGGCTGTGGGGTTGGAAACACTGTATAATTAATTCGAATCGGAAGTGCCCCTACATGTGCAAAACATGATATACGAGCCAGGTTAAATTCTGATTATCTTAACCATGAACACAACAATAATATGTACCTGATTTATGCTTAATTACGTTTGGAAAGTTTTATAGGACTCCATCATATTATATGATAAGTACATGGTAAGTAACGTATACAAGTAAGTATATGGTATGCAGGTTGGCATGTATGCTTCATGGTGAAATAAGTTCCATTAGAGAGTATTACAGTCACAACCATTTAGTATACCCTCTGTGAAGACGGAAACGGTGGGAAACCTTCTTCTGATGATTCGATGAGGAAATTTGGCCCATCTGAAATATGACCCAGGGTAAAAAAGTGAAAATAAAATATTTATCCTCAAAGTAAGAATCCAGATAAGATTGAGAGGAGATGGTAATCTTCCATATAAAACAATCAATTCCTATAAATAAGCCTACTGACAGAATCTGCACAATTATTCTTGTCAGAGCTATATTACTATTTCCAGCATAAGGCTACAGCATTACCAAGGAGGAAATTTCCCAAGAGAAGAGGCTGTGTTACAACGCAGTACAGTTTGTACAGGGGATCACATACGAGACTGTCTATATCTCGAGTTTGGAGGGAGGCTCAGTAAAACAACCGACAGGATGAACTTCTCCTTTTTCGAAAGATTGGACTACAAGATGGATAGCGAATGGGATGGGTTTTAATACTTTAGCCTTACTATCTATACTGATCTCTCTTTGAAATTTAGCAACTGAGCATCTCAGCATTCAAGTATAATTTAAAACTTACTTAATAAATGTGTCTTGATTGTGATAGAACCGTAATTTATGTGAAGACTGATAATAATATCAAGTTGTGAAATGAAATATAAGTTGGATTTGAGTTACTTTGTGAAAACAGTTGTACACTTAAAGTGCATAAAATAGAGACGTCTTTAATTATTTATTTGTTTAAATGTCAAACATATCAAGGAAGTAGTATTTTAATACAATGAATTTTATTTTTATAGCAGTAAAGAACCAATTAGCAGTGTTTCTATTTGTTGTTGGTGTGAATATGTTTTTGGAATTTACAAGCAATTTATGCCAATAATTTGAATATTTTGACGTCACCTTTTTAAGGGACAATATCATTGCGTGCGTAATTTTCATACAAAAAGAATACAAAGATTTTAATCTTGCTAGTAGAGTCAATCTTCAATTACTTATGTAAATTTATTTCTTATAACTTGAAGGAAATTCGAAAGTTTATCAGTTCAATAATAACGTTACGTAGTATTGTCCCTTATCGTTTGAAAACTTACAGAGATATGTTGAAGAATGACATCAGTTATCAGTTTGACATAAGTTACCTCTCCCGATTGTTGTAGCCAATAAGCTATGACAACATGAATGCATTCATGTCACACGCACCAGTGGGTCCGTACGACTCAATACATCAATGACGCAATGTTCTGTCATGCTCAGTATCGTGACTGATGGTACAACCATCGCTCACTGATGGTTGGATAAATATTCTCCTTGCACGAATTGAAATCAGAACTATATCTACGACTCAATACATCAATGACGAAATGTTCTGTCATGCCCAGGATCGTGACTGATGGTACAACCATCGCTCACTGATAGCTGGATAAATATTCTCCTTGCACGAATTGAAATCGGAACTATATCTACGACTCAATACATCAATGACGCAATGTTCTGTCATGCTCAGGATCGTGACTGATGGTACAACCATCGCTCACTGATGGCTGGATAAATATTCTCCTTGCACGAATTGAAATCAGAACTATATCTACGACTCAATACATCAATGACGCAATGTTCTGTCATGCTCAGTATCGTGACTGATGGTACAACCATCGCTCACTGATGGCTGGATAAATATTCTCCTTGCACGAATTGAAATCAGAACTCTATCTACGACTCAATACATCAATGACGCAATGTTCTGTCATGCTCAGTATCGTGACTGATGGTACAACCATCGCTCACTGAAGACTGGATAAATATTCTCCTTGCACGAATTGAAATCAGAACTATATCTACGACTCAATACATCAATGACGCAATGTTCTGTCATGCTCAGGATCGTGACTGATGGTACAACCATCGCTCACTGATGGTTGGATAAATATTCCCTTTGCACGAATTGGTATGGTAAATATTATACAAAATGTGGTATTTGTACTGGTACATTTTATACTAAACGTTGTTTCCAACAAAACCCTTCTATTATAAGCACGTATACGCCTTTCTTGTATAGGATGTTTTATGCGAATAATTCCTAACATGTAAAGAAATGTACAGGCAAGAGAGGTATGGATTTTATATTTAAATTTATAATCAAATTACATGAAATAACACCACCATTGAACTCGTGTTTTTTTCATATTAAAATAATGAAGATTTATGCCAAATGTCAAGTAAATAGGTCAGTTCATCGTTGAGATATATTGGGTACAAACATACAACATTCAAAAATAAAATGTTCTAGCTCCTCCGCTCGTGTGACCCTTTCGCTAACTCTCAGGCAGTAATTTCCACTAAGATTATAGATTCTATAACATGGTGGTAAGACTTTGTTTAAAAAGTTAAAAAGTTCATAAAGTCTGATTTATATAAACTGTGCCTGTCCAAGCAGCGAGATTGTTTCTAAACCTTATAATTTACATTTATTGTAGTCGAACATTGAGGTTTTGTAGATTTTTGTCAAAGTAAAAGCGAATCATGAATCAGTACTGTAAGTGGTTGTAATCGAAGAGTGAACTTTTCCCATTACAAGTTCTCATGGCAATCGATCAAGCATGTTATCCTTTGTAACGTTTGTACTCTAATGTCAGGTTTAGATTAATCGGGAATCCTTAAATGGATCTAAGTTTTTAATTCACAAATAATACTATATACTTACATGTGCTTTGAAAAGTAAATTGATAAGAATTGTAGTTAAAAAGGGGCAATTATAATGTCACTCTTGTATAAAATTGCTATTCAATTCTAAAACTTATAAAAGAATTATATAGATGGAATAATATAAAAGAAGTAAGATATACTACCTTATAAAAGAAGAAGAGTAATAGATGCTAAAATCGCGATTTTAGTGACTTGCTCATTATTATTGCTCTAAGGGCGGTTAAAATAGGCGCTTCCTACGGCTAAAGATAGACACTTCCTGGAACAGATGCTGTAAAGTTCATTATGAAACTGGGAATTCTGGGAATTAGCACCTGCTTGAGAGGAATTGGTACATTGTGCAGAATATAAAAATAATATATTTGGCCTTTCAAAGTACATAAAATTACAGTTTTTGGGGTTTAATTACGTACTTCTTATAGTTTCCATTAAACGACTTTGGACATTTTCGATAGCTGAGTTTGATCATTAAATATTGTTTACAGTATTACTGACTGACATTATTAATCATTTAGGTCTAAACTGAATGGAGTACCCTCTCAGTTTATGCCAGAATCCAGTACAGAAGCAGCCAGGAGAGGGTAACTGCTGGTGTGTCATAAACCGTTTATAACTCGAGTGGTTATGAAATATGTGTTCTGCTTTTAAACAGAATATTTCTTACGATTCAGTCCACAAGTAAATGCATCTAAGATTAAAAAAATAATTTTTCGTGAAATGTTGAGTGTATGGCTACTTAATCAAACATACGCGGTCGCGGCCACACACACACACACACACACACACACACACACACACACACACACACACACACACACACACACACACACACACACACACACACACACACACAGACACACACACACACACTTACAAAAAAAGTTATTAAAAGAAACATTGAAAAGATTAATTTTAAAGTAAAAGAGCCAAACAGTCTATTAAATAATTTTTTACCCTTTTATAATTAGCGTTATTTTTAATTAGTTTTCTTAAGAGTAAATATGTAATTTATAGGACACAGTGGGCGTAAATTCATTGCAAAAAAACATTCATTA
Source organism: Homalodisca vitripennis (assembly GCF_021130785.1). NCBI lineage: Eukaryota > Metazoa > Arthropoda > Insecta > Hemiptera > Cicadellidae > Homalodisca > Homalodisca vitripennis. Next base: position 213,078,490 of record NC_060208.1, on the reverse strand, counting down.
TTGTATTAAGCTTTAATATCGTGAACAAGTTTCGTCTGCCTAACGACAATGATGTTCACTTTGCTTTACCAATAAATTTGGCACTTGGAAATATTTAACTTTGGACAATTTAAAAAATACAGTCCAATTAAATCTCTTTTATATTCATGCTTTATGAAATCACAACCTTTTGAATGACAATTCTGAGAAACCATTCATTCAAGGTTTAGGTAGAGTATCTCGTAAGTTGTCAATACTAATTTGAACATCTGCAATTCTGAGAAATGAACGAAAAGAACATTCTGTGTTTTGCGATGAGTTTCAAATTAAAGAGAATATCCTTAGACTTCTTGATTTAAAGGTTATTCCACAATTTCCGGCACTTTGACTGCAATATACTAAGGTTGATATTATATGTAATTGATTAGCTGAGCGTTAGAAAATCTTCTAACACAGATTTGTTGGGACTGTAGAACGGTTAATAATAGTTTTTATTTCTTAGTTTCTTTTAATAGCAATGAAGACAAAATAAATGATTTTTTTAAATTTTACGGTCCGTGATTTAAAACAATTATGGAATAACGTAGTCCCCCATTCTTTCAACGGGCTTAAGGAACTTTGTATAATCAGTCTATTCTTACAAATATCACTGTTTCCATTTGTATAATGGCTAGCAAAACAAGAACTCATCTTCCGAAATAAAAGAAATCCTGCTCCATTCTGTCGAAATATAAATATTGGTTCCCGGTGAATGAAATGCTGGAGACAGAAGGGAAATTGAGCTACGCTAGCAAACTGATCTCTTTTGTAAAAAAATGTCTCTGTCAGGTATAATGCTGGTTTCTCTTTCCGTAGTACAAATATAGCACTATCAGTCTTCCGATTCGTCTCTTACTTTGACGAAGAGTGTCCTTTAAGATTAAGGCGTAATGTGGTTTTCTGTTGAGTACATGTTTAACATGTCATAGTCACAACAATAAAGATCATTTTAATGTATACAGAAATAGATAAAATCGTGGTAATAACTCCACGAGGAATTGAAGGAACAGTGTGCGTAACATTTAAATGTGGCTCATGTTGTTGAAGACAGCTCAAGATGATGATTAATATTTTTACTATGTATATAAAGTACAGTTAACGATGATGAAATGTTTCCATTTGTAAAACAATACTATTTCTTTCATTATTATTTCCAAAACAAGAAGAACTTCTTTACCTTGAGAGACAGCGGCTTCACGATTTAATTCATCGGACTTTGGATAGCGCATAAGTTCAAATATTGTCTGTGAGTAATATCGCCCTTGAACTGTAATGGCTCTCCCTTTTATTCTGTTTGATAAGACCCTCTCATAGACATGTGGTTCATGAGGACGAGCAGAATATAGCCAATAGGAGACTGACGTCCCCTTTTTAGAAAATCACTCAACTCATAAAAACCTGCTAAAAAATTCATATCCTTACATTGAGCCAATTTTATTTAAGCCTTTTTAAACAATTGAAGTAGAGTCAAGCACAGTAAAGATGTTTTATTGTACCAGCCGAAGTGTGGGGGGGGGGGGGGAGGTGAGAGATTAGTGTTTTCTATTACTTAATATTTGTCAGCTTGGGAACTTTTTAAGGAAATAGTTTGACATGGATTGAGAACTATTATTGCTATCCATTGAGACTTCAATGAACACTGCTATAAAAGTATTAACCACATTTGTAAACTGATATATTTTTTATCTTTGTTTTGTTACTAAGCTTTGTGCCTGGACAGAAATAATTTATATTTAGTTAACACTTTAAATTGTGTTTTAAGCTGCTGTATTTTAAACGGAAATTAGGAATAGAAGAAATTTTAAATACTAGGAATATTTGCTTTAAGAAGACTTTTCATGAAATGTACCAACTGTGCTGCTATTTTAAAATTTTGAGATTTTTGCTCTTTAGAATACTTGAAGAGTACAAGTATGGATACTATCCAAATTTGGAAAAATCAGTAAAAATCCCCCCACAACATATTTTCTTAAAAATTACTTTCGTAATAAGCTTGCAAAAGCTGGCACCCCATCTAATATTAAGAATAAAAGTACATAATTTAAGAACCTTTTTTATAACATTTTGGCACACTTTTGAAGGGTAGTTTTAATATAATAATTTATTTTTATTTACAAAAAAGTTAAATGTAACGGGGCATTTGAAACGATGAATCAAATTTCTCAAAATTTATCCCATCCTCGAATTGAGCAATTTTAGGCACTTTCCATAGATGATAATAATTTTATTAGGTTCCTTGAGGGCCAATTTAGGGAATCTAGAGACAGAAAAGTTTTACAGTCACTTGGTATGATCACTATATGTACCGCATGGGTTGTCAATCCTAGCCTGTTAATCAGTGAAAAACATTTCTCCGAGCCATAGCACATTCTCTGAGTTGACAAACAAAACCGTAAGCTTACCCCTTCTATGACGTACATACATGTAGCTTATTGAAAAAATTACTAATATATTCTATACGCTGTTTCTGAGTAATATCTCATTAACTCTACAGCCACACTTAATTTAATGACACAACATCATCAAAGGCGGATGGTAATGACAATGAGGTAATTACATACATTAACATCTCGTATGAGAACATCAAAGAGTACCCAAGAGTAAACGGTTCCGAGCCATTAATGCAGGATGGGTGTAAACAGGTAATTACTAGAATCGTAACTACATATTTTAATTATCACTGTTATCGCTCCGCACCACTTTATACTGTACGATGAAAATGTGGCAGTTCCACTTCGGATCACCAATAAACTTTTAATACAACAGCATGTACTTAAATACTTGAAATAGACTTTGATTTTTTATAGAGCGTTGTTTTACTATCGAACTTCACTTATTCGAGTCATTAGATTTATTATTCCACGAACTGATGCATCTTTGTACTTCAAAACTTCCTTTCCCTTTCTGACACATTAAGAATTAATTAAACAGACCTGTTTAAATATGACAGAAAAATAATGTTTACGAACATAAATATATTATAACGCAATGTAACAGACTACACTACTGTCAGGAAGTAACAGGCAATCAGTTTGAGCATCTACTACAATAAAAGGGTAAGTAACATCCTACTAGTATCGGAATTGTACAATATTAGAACCGGAATCGCTGTTGAAATAATAATAAATGGGTCTAAAACCTTTGTAAGACAACAATTCTTTAAATAAACTACGTACAAGGCGACACAACACATGATCGACTTCTTATTAAATCCTTTAGTTACCTGCTAGATCTCGGACTTCCAGTGATCCCTTAAAATCATTAAACACAACAAAATAAAGTTTCTTTTAAAGAATAAACAGCAATAGAAAAATTGTTTTGAAATGAACTTTTAAAAAGTTGCACGATAAAACGCAGATAATAGCACATTACTATTTTGTACATTTTAACACCCTGTAATTTTCATTAGGATGAACCTTTTGAGGTCCGGTTTGTGGCATTGTATTCTACTTACAGAGACCTTTAATTTGATGTGAATATCAACTATGCTTACATTTAAGAATCTCGGCTTACTCCTCGTGGACCGTCCCCATTGGAGGTGGAGAGTCAATGAACCCACGAAAAACAAGATATTTAGGTCTAACAAATATGTACGGAGTTTAAACCTCCTAACTTATACGGTGAAAAAAAATAGGGGGTAAGGGACTTAAAACTCACCCTGTATAGCAACCTCACACAACACGTATGGTTTACTGCGTTGTTTTCATTTTTAAAAGTGAGTTTTTCTTTTCGTTGTATACATCTACGTTTTACTAATCAAATAATCGTTTTAATAAGCACGATACTGAAATCTTTGTATGGGACAAGCGTTTTGTATTCTAACCCTTATACCAATATGATCCTGTAGAAAATAGTAAATATTTTTGTTTCTTTGCATAAATTTATTTTCTATATTTAATTAGTTTGAAAATAAAATAAGACATCTAAGAGAAAGTAAGATTGCAGTGAAAACTCCTCTAACAGCTTATAAAGTGGTATAAAGTCGAATACCAGTCAAAATGGACGAGGCAAAGTACATTTCACTGCTACGTCCACCACTTTAATATTAAGTGAACTAAGGCTGTCAAAGTGTGAATCAAAGGTGTCACAGCACTCAAACAGTCAATAGGACTTTAAGAGTGGTTACAATCTTCTATCCACAAAGACTTTCCTCGTACTTTTGGACATGGTTTCAGGAATAGTATATCTTTATTTATAAGTAACAAGGAAATATACTCTTATTCCTAGAAAAAGATAAGCCAGATTTCAGGTACAATTCAGATAAGTAACAGTCAATATTTATTTATTGTGGAATTTAAAGCCGCCTTTTCCTCTTTGCGTGATTATAGTTTAATAGAGAAATTTATAATTTTACCTCTAGTGAAAATGAGATCTCTACTTTTATATATGTTATTTGTATTTCGTGAGGATCCAAGGATGAGAGAACTCGCCTTATTGGGGGAGTGGATTCTTCTGCCTTGTAATGATTTTATTTCTTGTTTATTGCTTCCAATAGATGACTACGGGAATTTACAACAATTTTCAGTTATAATAAAAGAGACGCTGCGTTCAAAAAGTGGTACCTGCCTCATTGTTTTGGTTTTGCGAGCAATATTTAAACATGACCACCTTCCATATATACATATTTGAATATTTAACTTAGTTTTATGATATATCAACTGAAGAAGGGAGTATATACTAATTCCAAAAAAATAATGTTTCTGTTGTAATGTACATCAATGGCAAGTGTCCCAGAACCTGGTATGTTTCCGATGAACTATTGTAATACAAAAGCTGGTAAAAAGATATATGAATCTACTCTGCGAATGAGGAATTTAGGTCCAGTTCACCTTCCTCTTACGTGCAGCATTTGAAATCTAATGCTGTCGCAGACTTGATTCCTGAAATCTTGACTCATGTTCGAATGGGGTAATCCAAAATAATAGTTGGCGACAAAGAACGAAGAAACTCGAAACGAACTCTTTTCATCGTTTTGACATCAGTTACATCGAGACTACACAATGCTCAGGTGCGCTCGATGTATAATAATAAAACATGATTTAGTATAGTTAGGGTATAGTAAATGAAGAAGTCACACAACCCCTTTTTAACGAACTAATACTACTTACGACTAATGTATAAAAGATTAAACTAATCATATACGACTTAAGATGAATAAAAGCTTACATCTTTCTCTTTTTGAAATTATTATAATGAACAGTTCTAGTTTGGAAAGTCCATTATTGGCAGTATGGTAAACGACTAAATCCCAATTAATGATGGGGGGGGGTGACTTACTTTATGTCTCCTCAGCATCAGGACTTGGAGCAGAGAATCAGGAAAATTTCTACAACTTGGGATTTATATGATTCTCTTTCTCCTGACGATTTGCTTAATTTCTATTGATCAGTTAATATTGGTTGTGTTTTGTAATACCATAAATGGTATTGTACAACAGGGGCAAACTACGACTGGTATGTGGTTTGGTACTTTTAAAATCGCTAGTGATAAACACATTATCAGCTTCCTGTAGAGAAATCTATAATGTTCTATTTCTCATGGGAAATAACTTTCACAGTTGTAACAAAAGTAATTAATAAAGATAATTAAATTAAAGTTCAATTATGGTGGAAATTAATAACTGTTTAACATGTATGGTAGTGCTACGTCACTACAGTGAAATTACTATATTTTAAGCTGTTTACACTATTGATTAATGTAAACAATTTTTAAATCTCGTATTCAAAAACTATGATTAAAAAATCAATACTAGAATTAATTGTGAGTGTTGTTTATAAATTTTACAGTTAGAGAATAAGGAGCCGTGGAGCAAAGGTATGAAAATAAACACTTAAGTGCCATTAAACTGGATGTGCTCTGCACAACTATAGCAATGCTGGAAGTGCGGATACCTGCTTTAATGAATTTATATTAAAGTCTAGCTTAAGCGTGGTTTAAATATTTCCTCTGACTCAGCGGTAGACTTGTTAGTAACGGTGCAGTAAAACTAAAGATTAGCTGTAGTGGTTGTATATGTAGTCCTTAGGTGTTTAAAGGTTACGATGCGCTTAAGTGCTCTAATATTGAGACATAACGTATAAAATAAGTGTGTGGTACTATAATATAAAGTGGAACAAAATGGCGATAGCTTACAATTCTTTATGATGCACTAAAACTAACCGCTTCAAGTCCATTTGCATCGTCTTAACAACTATGGTAGTTGCAATGTTTATCCATACATACATTTGATCTTGTCGAAATGTTATGCGGCAATGTTTTCAAAACGTTTTGATTAAAACGAAAAATTGAAAAAAAGTAAAAATCAATATCAAAATAAATATACCTTGTCTGTAAAAATTCACCACAATAGAAGTGAAATCTGGTTCATGTATCAGAATGTAATGCTGCTTCCATTACAATATTGCAAGATCCACATTAATAGTAAGCACTTAAAGTATCCGAGCCGGACGAGAAGCACCGTTTATGGGTCTCCGACAGTAAAAAGCACGTTGCGTACAGAGTAAATGCTGCTTTAGAAGCTTCGGTAATACGGTCGAATACATTAGCAAGGCAATGGATGATAATTGGAGGAGAGATGCAGTGCAATTGTCTCTACTGTAGTCTAATAGCAGTTCTGTATTCAGTGTCGATACGAGAACCCTCATGAGCGTACTTTGAATCAGTTGCACTTTGTTAAATTCCATTTAGTGAGTCTTTATTTTAAATAGAAATGAGCATGTTATTACTTTTATAGGTAAGCAATTAACAGACGTTTCTATCAGTTACAGCTATACTACCGCAGGTTAATTCGTGGGCGTATTGAAATATTCTCTTTGGAAAATGTAAAATGCCATACCTTTTCATATAGTTTATCCTTTTTTTTTAGCTTAGCTTAATAATTTTTGGTATCATCATGTTTAAAATGTTGAAATTATTTTGACTACTCTTACAAAGTTGAGATAATTGAGAGATAATACTACAATTATAAAATCTTAAGTTACGTAAAACTGTGCATTACTCTCACATAAATTACTATTAATATTAAATCCAATCCAATTATTTTATAAGCTACAATGATTTCGTATTTTGTATTTTATCCTGTTTTTAACTCTATATTATTGAGTTGCAAATGCTTATCAATGGTCAGTTGGAGTAAGATTTAATAAATTATATTAGATATTCTCTTGTTCACGATCTAATAGACTAAAATGTTGGGCTTACTTCAACGATGCTTTTTTACGTTACAGAGATTAGTTTACCTTTTCCCATTTTGACGTTTCTGACCCGGAAAAAATATACAATGGGAAAGAGAATAATTTTAAAGAATTCTCTATTTTAAATATCGTCTTCAGCAAGTTTCTGCTCAATGTGGAAAATACTTGTTAGTTATGACCCTGAGACCTCTTCATTGTTGAGTTGCTGCTTTTTCCTCACGACCTTTTTTGTTACTTGATTATCGACGTGTAATATAACTGGCCGATCAGAGAATTGGTGAGGTATACGCGTAAGCAGATACCTTGCTCAAGAAAATTAAAAATTTAACCTATATTGTTCATTGATAGCACGTGAGTGGAATGGAGGAAAGGTCACAAAGATGACAGGAAAGAAATGACAGAGAATTGTTTCCGTTTTAAATCTATGAAATGAAATTTTCTACCGTGATTTTATCTAACTAATACTAAACCCAAAAATGTGTCAATTAAAAATTAATTTAAAAATAAGAGAACCGAAGTTTACTGTATAAAAATGGTCAATTGTAATTTATTGAGGTAGAATTTCAAACTAAATTCTATTTAAAAGCAATTACCAAAAATATATTGTGTGAGAAAACGTTCCGTGGTATAGACAGTTACCATTCAATTCTTCCCCCAGTAAAAAACAAAGTGACTCGGAACAAAGTTTTCTACTTTTACGTTTATCTTTTTTAACATAAACATTGGATGACGCAAACAGGCGAAGAAGTTTAGTAAGTTAATAGTAAAAAACTAACTTTAAATAATTACTCCAATACTGTTCAATATCACAAAGAATTCTATATTACTAACGACACACTACACGTTTAATTACTAATGTGCCTTACAGTTAAGGCAAAGAAGAGTACTCTACGGTTATTACACGGTAAAATAAAGTCGCAATCCATACAGCATAGTAAAGCTCCCGTCGTACTAACTTTATCCCCGTCCGTTACAGCTCTCACAACGTGACTTGCATAAACAACTAACAACCGCGATGACTTTCTACCACAGTCACCATTGGTAATAACTGTTGTTTCACGGTATAGTAAACTCGCAATCCATACAGCGTAGTAAAGCTCCCGTCGTACTAACTTTATCCTCGTCCGTTACAGCTCTCACAACGTGACTAGCGTAAACAACTAACAACCGCAATGTCTCTCTACTACCGTTATTATTGTTAAGTAACGGTTCTTTCACGGTATATTATATTTGAAATGCATAGTTAAACTCCTGTTAAAAATCAAAAACACATTATTAAGTACCAGCCCATCCTGTCTTTTAATTGCTATCCATTCTATGCCTTGTCCTCCGCTATGTCTCTTTCGTTGTAAGGTTTGTTTTAATTATATAATTTCCTTTAGAGCTATTAATTCACATCCATAACGTCTCTATGCGATGATATAATTTGCCAATGATACTCGTCATAAAAAATTCAAGTGACTGAAGTTTCGTGGCCAAAGCAGCAACCTTTGAACAAAATTCCAAGCTGAATTGATGAGAAAGACACTAATTACTAACTCACATGTCCTGTTCACATGCAGTGGAAAATTTCTAAAGTTTTTATTGAAAATGATCTCTCTGCCATTACATATAGTGCCGGGGTTACAAACATCGAAGTTTCAAAAGTGAGTGAATCTCTTTAGCATAAGCAAATCCTAGAAGATAGAGCAACATTTTACTATACAGGGTGTCCAAAAAGTCCCGGGTCGGTTAAATATTTTTCCAAATATTTAAAATAAAGCTAAAAAACCTTACACAAAGTTACTGGACATAAAAATCTATTTTATCACATATTCCGTGATCCGCTAATTCCTCAAGGGGGCGGTCCGCTAGGAGTCAGAAGAAAATCTTAAATGTAAGCATAGGTTGATGTGCATATCAAATAAAAGGTCTGTATTAGTAGAGTACAGAGCCGCAAACCCGACCTCAACGGCTGTCCTTTTTGAATCGGTTATCCGTTTGAGGTCGGGTTTGCGGCTCTGTACTCTACTAATAAAGACCTTTTATTTGATATGCATATCAATTTGTGCTTACATTTAAGATTTCCTTCTGACTCCTAGCGGGTCGCCCCCCTGAGGAAGTATCAGATCACTGAGTATGTGATAAAATAGATTTTTATGTCCAGTAACTTTGTGTAAATTTTTGTAGCTCTATTTTAAATATTTTGAAAAATATTTAACCGACCCGGGACTTTTTGGACACCCTGTATAAGATTATGACCATGGAAAACTCTGTAAGAAAACAAGTCTATCATGAACAGCTATTGACATGAATGATAATCATTAAAACACGTATTAGACAAACTTTGATGAGATTTTTAAAAATTGTTAAAAAAGATTACGTCAGATGTCAAAGAGACTATTTTAATACACCAACGAATACACCTACGGTAGGGCATTAAACAAATTATAAGTAATTATATGAGTATTAGTAAGTACATTTTATGAGATTCTTTTAAATTTTTTAGGTTTAATATTATATGTCATCGTTAAAATTTCAAAGAGACTATTTCAATACACCCACGAATAAACCTGCGGTAGTAAAGCTGTAAATGATAGAAACGTCTGTTAATTGCTTACCTATAAAAGTAAGAACATCTTCATTTCTATTTAAAATAAAGACTCACTAAATGGAATTTAACAAAGTGCAACTGATTCAAAGTACGCTCATGAGGGTTCTCGTATCGACACTGAATACAGAACTGCTATTAGACTACAGTAGAGACAATTGCACTGCATCTCTCCTCCAATTATCATCCATTGCCTTGCTAATGTATTCGACCGTATTACCGAAGCTTCTAAAGCAGCATTTACTCTGTATGCAACGTGCTTTTTACTGTCGGAGACCCATAAACGGTGCTTCTCGTCCGGCTCGGATACTTTTAGTGCTTACTATTAATGTGGATCTTGCAATATTTCAATTAAAGCAGCATTACATTCTGATAATGTTAATTAATTTGCTAAATTCCAAATGCTACAGATGAGAACCATTGGACATGAGAGATACGATAATGTTCAATGACGTAGTTACTTTAAATATGGTCGTAAAGACTACAATAACAAGTGTATTCTAAATTGTTCACATGAAGTAGTGGCGCGAAATATTAATTAAGCTAAGTTTCTCTGATTTAAAATGATGCAATGGGTTCGTTTTAAGCTTCTTCATCACCCACTTATATGCCATGTCGGAATTATTTAGACTCCAGATTCCAGGAGTCAAGTCTGCGATGGTGGCGGATTTCAGATACATCATTAAGCGGAATGTTAAATGAAGATGAACTCAACATTTGTAAGTTTTTCTATAGCTGAATAATTTAAATATTAAATATTCAAGCCTTTTAAATAACTAATTAATCTTTCTAACCAATATTTTTATAATTTAATTACAAATATTGGTACTTTGGGATTATACCGACTACAACCAAACATGAATCGTTATTTGACATTTTGCTTCTACTGATTACTTGATTAGCGTAGAACAATATTTCGTCAATATAAAACAGGAATTGTCTTATCGCAAACCCCTCCCTATCCTCAGACAGAGGTCAAAGTCGAGCGGTCTAGTAGATAACGTGATTGCAGAGTCTCGCCGCCCGTTCAGCTGGTGCGTCGCTTTGTTGTACTTCCGTCCTACACTTCTCCAAACACAGAAATTCAACAAAAATAACCATTACCAAACAAAAAATAAACTCTTTATTGAAAAAAAACACACAAAACTTGTTTTTATTCTTGATCACACTCCGCCACCCAAAATGCGAGTGCCTCCGGCCATCAGCGCGGGACAGCACCGAAGGATGAAAAACATCCCTCGAGATAGTACCTATCAGTAAAATATCAAATTCTAGAGCGGCTGATCAGAAATATAAATTGAATTGTAATGGAAAGGCAATTATGTACCGTGCAAAAAACTTAAATAATCTTGTGATGCCGCGCGGCCTGCCGTAATCGGGATTCTCGAGAAAGATAAGATAACAGCGACAACAATACCGATCACAATACCTGGAAATGCTTGTTGATTGATGGAATGTTAGTTCTATTACTCAGCTAAATCGTTTTATAACGTTCTAAGTTCACTGAAAAAAGTTTAAGCGTTGGGGATATGTAAAGGAATCTGACCCCATTAACAAAATTGATAATCGTTGTAAGATTGTAATTTTATAATTAAAGAGTTGTTTTTTTTTCTATCATGTTTTTTTTATAAATTTATATTTTTGTGTTATTTATACTGGTGTGGTCGGTATAATCCCAAAGTACCCAAATATTGAATAACCGTAACGTAATCGAAAAATACTTAATTAATATATTAGATGTACCATTATGATCTCTAATAAAGAATGTATTCCTCATAGTAGAGATATTCTGTTTTCCAGTAACGTAGATCCAAAACCGTAATTGACTGAATTAAACTAAATGTCATAAATAGGTACATGTCGTGCAGAAGACAGAATTATTGTTAAAAAGGTGTGAATATCTTATTTTGTGTGAAACTCTATAAGAAATTGCTACGTATCTTTTAAAAGAAAAGTTGCATTAGATGTCTCTGCATATACTTATGAGCTAAATTGAGAAAATGAGTAAAGACTAAAAATATCCCGTGGTTTAAAATTTAAAAATATTCTCCGGAACTGTTTAATGATGAAATTAAAAAAGGCGTTTTGCTATGTGGTGCTACTAAAGTACAACTTCTCTATTAAGTATAGGAGCGTACTCGATAGGAAACTATACGCATATTATTTTTAGTTGTGTTATCAAACTTTATAAAGGATCCGTATGTATCACTAAATGCGATGAAAAGCCTGTAATGTAGATTGTCATACAGAATTGATACAGATCCTGGCAAAAATATGACAAAGCAACATAAGGAAAGTAGTACATTTAATTAGTAACTGAATATATTTCTACCTGATAATCCATAGTATTGAGAGACACTATATAACGATACCACTATAGTCTCTGAAGAAGTCAGTTGGTGATTAATATCAGTGGAATTTATATATTGACTTTTCCCTGTGCTTTAGCGAAGTTATAATTATACATTCCTAGTCAGCACTTCTAAACAATAATGAGGAATGTTTTACAAAAGTATACTATTCGTGTCAGAATTTTTATCGGCGTTTTGTCACACTGTGCGTCTTCTTTCCCACTCAGTGCCAACTTGTACATCTACAACCGGGGGTGTACATTATTTCCGTAAGTCCAAGCCTTCCAAATCTGAATATCTGCCTATCGTTTTCATTTCCTGAAGAACAGCCTGAATATCTATTCCTGAGCCAGAAATCACTGAAGTAATCAAATTAGCCATCACAGGACACTCAATACCTAACATCATAGCCACTGCCTGTCTCTGTCATCTTCATTCCCTGAAGAACAACAACGTGACTATCATTTCGTGAGCCTGATATCACTGAAGTAATCAAATTAGTCATCACAGGACTGTCAATACTTAGCTTCATAGCCACTGCCTGTCTCTGTCATCTTCATTCCCTGAAGAACAACGTGACTATCACTTCGTTAGCCAGATATCAAAGAAGTAACCAGATTTGATATCACGGGGCTTCTAATACCTGGAACAATAGCAGCTGTTTTTTCCGTATAATTTTTATTCGCTTAGTAACGAGAATATACATGTAATTCCATAAATAAAGCCTATCATTTAAATCTATTTCAGAATCATTTAATATACGAGAAATTGAATCATAAGTAAATAAAATTGTGCTCGTCAAGAATTGACCCTTGCGACTTTCCATATTGAACCATTTTTTCTTCATGGAACCAACACATAATTTCTTTAGTCTATTTTCAATATATTTAAGCCTAGGGTTTTTACTTAGAGAATCTTTAAACAATTTCCCACACATTAATATTTTTTTAACGAAAATAATTCGTGATTCAGTTAATAAAAACAAAAATAAATAAGTATGCCCTTTGGTTTGGGTAGATTTTAGTAAGACACGCATTAATATGCAAATTTTTGTTACCTTGATATATCATTATATAAATATCTTCAACTTCAATTCAATACCATTCATGTTCAAATTCCAAAACAGTTTGAAATTCTAAACTATTACACACACTATTTATCCCCGCTATTGAGACATACAGAATAAAATTAAAACATATTTTTAACATTCGTACAAATGTTTTACCGTTGCAAGAAAATAGTTGTTCAAACATATGCATTATTCTCTGTATTAGGTTTTGTAAAACAAAATTTAAAAGCATTTTAGAATTCGAAGGTCATTGTAACACAGTTTTTGAATTGGAATTGTACTATTACTATTATTATATTTTGTTCTCTTATATTCTATTTGGTATTACATTCAAATGATGTTTTATGGTTAATTTTTAATTTTTCAAGTTCTTTAATTTTTAAAATAGTTTGAAAAGAAGCCGCGATAGGAGTGTGGTGTTTGACCATTTACAACACCAATACTAATGTGAATAAACTCAGTAACTAACGTTACCTCAAGTTTTAAGATGTCGTAACTAAACCCGACATCGTTAGTTTTAATATGCCATAAACATGTATAAGCTATCTCCATTTTCTCTCAATTTGCACTACACTAGTATAACATTATATCGCAAAATACCAAGAATATTAATTTTTTTTTTTAATTATTACATATTTTCATCTGTTTTATGTTACGTCTTAATACAGACCTAAAGTACATCGCAAACCTTTAATGGTTTGAACTTAAACTTATCGGCTACATATAAACCATTAAAGTTAATATTTATTTTTATTTTACCTTAGTAACAGTTTACCGTAGACTCAAGCCTCCCGCTTAGTCAGAGGAAATATTTAATTCGTGTTTATGCTAGACTTTAATGTAAATTCATTAGAGCAGGTATCTGCACTTCCAGGAACGCCAGAGTCGTGCTGAACACGTTCAGTTTAATGCCACTTAATTGTTTAATTTTATACCCCTGCTACACGTCTGTTATCTTTACTCCTTATTATTGAATGTCACAATTACAAAAAAATTCTGTAATTTAATTCTGGCAGTATTTTCTCTATTCGTAGTTTTAATTTGAGTATATGTTATAATATATAGTTAAATAATAGAGTTTGGTCAGATCTGCATAATTTAACTTTCTGATCATTCTTTTTAAATTAAAACTATTTGAATAAATGGTTTTTGATAAGCAATAATGGTTCACTTATAAGGGTTTTGAATTTCTTAGTGTTCTGTATTTGTTCTGTTTTCGATTATGTCCTACAATCCCAGAGTTTTTCAGGAACTAATAATTTATTTAATTTAGTGTCCCTACTTAACTACAACGGCATTATAAATGATTTTAAGTAACTTAATAACTTCAATATATTCATTACGTAGCATCATATTTACCAAGAATTGTTAATATTACAAAAATTAATCACTCATCATCATATTGAGTTTTCAAGGTAACAAACTGGTAGGTGTGGTGAGGAAACAATGTGAGATGAGAAACTTCATGAGATGCTTGCGTAGTATATCTTGGCTTTGCTCACGTCTTATCTATGTAATTAAATGGACTCACATCCATCTTTGGTCTACCTTTTTGGTCCAAGGCCTTCTCCTACCTTGTATATACGTAGTAATATCGAATAAACCGGCATGTTCGATAAGGTAAATTATCTCTTATTTCCATAATTTTGTAAGTCATTGATGTGTAATTATCGTGGTAATATCAAATAAGTCAGCATGTTGGATGAGGTTAAATTGATCTCTTATCTAATAATGACCTCCAACTCAAAGCAGACAAGTATAATGCTACGTTGTAGACATTTATACGTGGTAATATAAAATAAGCCGGCATGGTGGATGAGGTTAAATTAGCTCTTAACTCCACAATTGTGAATCATTGATGTGTTAATAATAGCTCCTAGATCGACCCAGATTCCAATGCTACAGTTTTCATCTTAATCAAAGCTTTCTATGAAATATTTACAAATCTATTCTTGTTTTCAAGTACGTTCGTAGACTAACTGTACAAAGAGTGAATGTGGCTCGGCGGGTAAACGAGCTTCCAACATCTGCTAATCTACGTGTAATTAGGTGTTTCCAATTAACTGTCCGGTGTATTGGGCGCGGTCCATTATTTATTTCAGTTGAAACTGGGCGCCACTTTCATAAACTACCAGCTTTAGTCACTTTGTTTCAGTGTTCAATTTTGTAACAATGTTCACTCCTGCAATTACTAAAATTTAGTTGATTAAATTTTGAATACAAATTATCTAAGGTTATCAGTAATACATGTTTATTGCACTCTAAAATTAAAACACAGTAAATGAATTGTGTTAGTGCCAAAAGCTAATGGTCAATTTTACTGCAGTAATAAACATTAAAAAATTCACGTTATGAAACACAGTTGAATTCTATTCTTTGTGATTTCTATTCTCGATCGATTCCTGTACTGGAACAGAATTCTGTTTCTCACCCTTATTGACATCATAAAATGGTCTGTAATAGGTAACGATAAGCAGCGCTTGGTTGTGTTATTTCCTTACGAACCCTGAAAACTTTTCATATTTAATTAATTCGTATGCGCAAGAATAAGAAACTACAACCAAATTTATCATTCAAGAACTTGTATTTTCTTCACCGTATTCATTGACGAACCTTAGTTATTTTTACTCAAATAGCATGTTTTCAGAATCAGGTCCACTAACTACTTCCCACTATCTAACAAAAGCAGATAGCGCGGTCACTGCCCCTATTGACATGCTTTGTGACACGCGATTGTAATGGCATGAATACAATTATAGGACAAAGGCGGTGACTAACTTTAGCTTAGGTTCTATTCACAGGTTCTTCTTCTTTCACTCATTACCATAATGTATTACTAGTTACTAGCAGGTCCACTAACTACTTCCCACGATCTAAGAAAAGCAGATAGCGTGGTCACTGACCCTATTAACATGCTTTGTGACACGCGATTGTAATGGCATGAATACAATTATAGGACAAAGGCGGTGACTAACTTTAGCTTAGGTTCTATTCACAGGTTCTTCTTCTTTCACTCATTACCATAATGTATTACTAGTTACTAGCAGGTCCACTAACTACTTCCCACGATCTAACAAAAGCAGATAGCGCGGTCACTGCCTCTATTGACATGCTTTGTGACATTCGATTGTAATGGCATGAATACAGTTATGGGAAAAAGGCGGTGACTAACTTTAGTTTAGGTTCTATTCATATGATGTGCTGTTTTCTTTTATTACTATCATATATTACTACTTACTATTGTATATCCACAACAAAAAAAAGGTTTTTTTGTGTAGGGCCAGATATTTTACAGCAGTTTTAAGATTGTCAAATTGACATACAGACACAGCACCGGGTTGTCAGACTCAGATCACCGAAGGCTAACATCGATGTTTAGTTGTGTAAAACACATGGCTTTATTATCCTGCGTATGACACTTGATTGATATAGTTAATTATTAGTTACTAACGTATATAAATAACTAAAATATGAAGGATTGCTATATTAGGCATGATATTTTAAATCAGTTTTAAGTTGTCAAACTCACATACAGACACATCACCGGGTTGTCAGACTCAGATCACCGAAGGCCAATAATCGATGTTAAGTTTTATAAAACACGTGGCTTTATTATCCTGTGTATGACGTTCGTTTGAAGTAGTTTATTGCTTTGTTCAGTAAAAATGTCATGTTTTGACGTATTGCCAAGTTGAATTTTTTTATTGATTGTATAAATTATGTTTATTCTTATACGAACAACAATATATAGAAACAGATTGTAAAAGTTAACTATAACCTTGAAACTGTTAGTAACTTTTTATGTTTATAAAAATATTTGTCATTAATTGTTATACTCAATTGAATACCTATTTTAAACAGTGTATTTATATTAAAATATGTATTTGTCAAGAAAACTATTTTGAACTACCAATATTTTATCGAACTTATTGAAAAATTACGTTTATTACCTGAAACAGGTACCTACAGATTTGAATTTTTGCACACAGCTTCATTTTTATATTGGCAACACTGTGTTCGATGATGGTTAATGTCATTCCATGGAATTTTGTTGAGCAATAACGAAATTATTCATTGGTCTTACAGTTAACCAGAGCAGAAGATTGGCAGCGAGAAAATAGAAGAATGAATAAATTTTTAAGCAAACTAATCAAAATAATATGAGATTTCAATATATCACAATTTTGTATTGAATTAGTAAACATAAAAAATAATACAGATGACAGTAATGTGAATGTATCATTTGGCGAGATACACCGAAACAGAGTATCAGTCAGGAGTCTGACACAGTTTATTTTTCGTCTGCCGGAGGATGCAAAACCATCTTTTCCGTATGATTGCCCTAATGTCTAACACTGACCGCAAGACATCTGAAGAATCAAATGTGCTATAGATTTGAAATTTTGCAAACAATCTCGGCAGAGCCTGGTACACGACACATGATGTGACCTGCACCGTCTTGTTTTATATAATACTCAGCACAGACAGTTGATTTTGTAAACCTTAAACCACTGTGAGGAATTAAAAAAATATTAGGTCTTTTGCACGTGTTGTGCTCTTATAATATTAAAAGTTTATATTGAATTCGTCTGGGAGCCAATTTAGACGGGAGCAAATTTGCACTGTACAGGATTGCTCATAACACTTGCTCTGTACAGGTCTTGTTATACAATTTCCATTGAACAGGACTATTCATACAATCTGCACTGTACAGGACTGCTCATACAATTTGCTCTGTACAGGACTGTTCATAAAATCTGCACTGTACAGAACTGCTCATACAATTTTGTCAGTACAGGTCTAGTTGTACAACTTTTACTGTGTAGGACTGTTCATACAATTTGCACTGTACAGGACTGCTCATAAAATTTGCTTTATACAGGTCAACTGTTATACAATTTGCTCTGTACAGGTCTAGTTATACAACTTGCACTGTACTGGACTGTTCATACAATCTGCACTGTATTGGACTGCTCATAAAATTTGCACTGTACAGGTCTAGTTATAAAACTTGCACTGTACATACAGCTTATACAGTTTTCACTATATAGGACTGTTTATAGAATTTTCACTGTTTAGGATTGTTTTATACAATTTGCACTGTACAGGACTGATAATACAATTTGCACTGTACAGGTCAAGTTATAAAATTTGCACAGTATGAAACCGCTTATATCATTTGCACTGTACATTACTGTTCATACAGTTTGCGCTCGTATAGTTTGCACTGTGCAGGTATAGTTATACAATTTGCACCGTACAGGACTGCTCATACAATTTGCACTGTGCAGGTATAGTTATCCAATTTGGACTGTACATAACTGCTTATACTATTTTCTATGTACAGTACTGCTCAAACAATTTGCGCTATGAGGGGCTGCTTATACAATTTGCACTGTACAGGTATAGTTATACAATTTGCATGAGTGCATGCAATAAGCACTGTACATAACTGCTTATAAAATTTGCACTGTACACTACTGCTTATACTATTTGCACTATACGGGACTGCTTATACAATTTTACATTCTTACAGCGTGATTAAAATAATTATTAGAAATCGATCGTTAGCGATACGTATAATTTTGGAGGTCGAAATAGGAAAGTAACAAAAGGGTTACAAAATGTAACTTATATTGTTTAGTGCCTATTGTTTATAGATTGATATAAACTGACAGTCAGACATGAACGTAATAGTTATTTAATTGTTAGATAAGATCATAATTAGACTGAAAGTCGCTGCTAGTTTACCTGATACTGCCTTAGTATTCATTATCTTTTCTTATCATGCCTTCCCAGTCAGGTACTTTTTTATAATATCTTCTATATTTGAGTTAATTGAACTGATTTTCTTTTCTGAATACAATCTTACCATATGAATATACTACTAATAAAATCTTTTTAAGTAATACTACATGAAATAAACACCATGATACTTTTTTTAAATTTATATTATTTAAAAAAATACAGTAATCAATATTTTATACCTCTTAATTGTTTCGTTACATACATATGTAACGAAACAACCAAGAATTACTTACATTCGTTACTTACATAATTTGTGTTTGTATGTAAGTATTAGTCAGTTTAATTTAATATTAAATAACACAATATACACTCAGGAAAAATGTTGAGATTCTAAAAGACGTATCTTTGTAAGAAAACTCGGCATTTCAAGTCAGTTGGAAGTATGTGTATTGAATTTCTGTATCTTCACTTTAAAGGAAGGGGTCATTTATAATCGGAGTCTCTCAGTTTTTATCACATAAAATATTGTTAACAAAACAGAAATCTGATTTATTTCCAGCTGGCTGTAGAGAGAAATCTGTATTCCGCAAAAGTTTAAACAAAAACATTTAAAATTTAACATCTGCTGACAGAAATTGGCTCTCCACAGCTACTCAAATACACCTCAACATTTGGATTCTACTATTAGGTTTTATACTTGACTAAAACCTGCTATTTTCAGATGATAATAATAACTGCCAACCTCACAAGCCTAAGAAGTAGAAGAAGATTGGTATAAATTTATTTCAAGTCAACCTGTTTAATGGTCAGTTAAGAGTATGGGATACACTAGAATTGCGTGCATATATTTTGCAGCATAAATTGATTGTTTTACATACATCGTTTAATTCTAATTGAATTGATTCTAAAATAATCCACCCCAATTAAAACCAGCTTAATGTGATTAAACTAATCCTATGTGAAAAATGAGCGGATATATAAGCCCGCAGATTGGCGGCCGATATTTATCTCCTGAATTGTTTTATTTGTTTGGTTTACTATCAAAAAATGACTTTAACTACTTAATTTAACGTGAAAAGTTACTCATTAAGTTCTATATTCGATTATAAAGCGTCATTATAAATAATGCCATCCAAAATGCAAATTGGCCAACTTTTATAATTGGCTTTAAAGAGCTTATCCCTTGTTAGAGAGGATAAATCCTTTTGTCACTTGACTTCCGAGAAAAGAAAGTCACAACCTTTTTAATTCCAAATTGTTACTGTCACTTATAATGTTTAGCGTTAATACATACAGAGATTCTAATATATATATAAGGTTCGTCACAGTTCCAACTTAAAACCGGTGAACTGAAACGGTAGAATTACGACTTTTCTTTTAAAAATGAACATTTTTACATATGTTGCTAATTTCTTTAAAGAGAAAACTTGGTTAGTTTAATTTTATATACCTAGTTACAGGGATTCACAATTATTCCAACTGCTTTTCCAAGTTGTTTGAATTTTAATTTTATAATGTTTGCACGCGTATGAACTAAGAGGTATGGTCGATCTTAGTTAGATTGTTTTCACAGTTAGAAGATCAGTTTACACCAATACACGTCATCAGTAACGTGACTAGAGTACCGGACCTGATTTTATTGTGCGGCATTTCCAAACAAGACTCGAATAGTAATTAGCAAATAAAAGCCGTACGATAGAAACTTCAGGTCACCATACAAACCATTTTCTATTTAAAAAATACTTAATAAAGTAAAAATAAAAACTGCTTAAGCGAGATTACTTCGGGTGTCAAATACAGACATAAAAATATATTACTATTTAGAATTTTACTCTTATTTGAGATTTTTGTTTTCGACTGTGAATAACTGAGTGTTAGCAAAGAGACTGGAAGTTTTGAACTCTGACTGGCTGGTTAATATATCTGGCTGTTTGACTAACTGTGTGGTTTGCCTTGAAATAGACTTGAGATTTTAAATGAAGCTGCACTTCTATATAGATTGTGTTGAGTCGATTACGGTGCGTTTCTCGAAGGAGCGTCTTTACTTCGCTCCTATAGGTAAACTAAATGGCAACAGAAGGATTGCAGGATAAATTATATTACAAACAAACCAATGAAAATAAATAAGACATATAAACTAAACATCAGAATAAAATGTACTGTTTAACACTAACTTTGTATTCAAAAGCAGCGAAACCACTTATGCGACACGTACTTGTACTTGTATATTGAATATAAGGATATCAACATCGGGGATGGACAAGCGAATACTTTAAATTCTTGCATGAAAGGGAGAAAAAAGACACGAAATCGTTTCACATAATAAGACTCTCCGGTCCACAGAGACAGTTTCACTTTGACAAGTTCACTAGTAGAAGTTTACACACTCACTGAGTAAAGCAGCAACTCTCGGCATCCATGTTAAGGTTGCTTGCTCTCCATGTTATCCTGAGTAAAACTTTTCGAGTTCTGTGTCCAACTAGAACACCTACTGCTCTTGTGAAACCTGTCTCGTAGTAAGTGGATAAATGTTGAGGTTTAATGTAGTAAAGAAGAGACTCTTGGAATCCATTTTAAGGTTGTTTGCTATCTATGTTCTCCAGTGTTATTTTAAATTATTTTTCTAAGTGTTAGTATAATGAAAAGTTAACGAAAACCCTTTTTAAATATTTAAATAGTTTTTTATATAGAAAAAACTGCACAAATAACATTTCAAATTAAACACGTTTTGCTCATGCATAATACTTATTTAACTACACTAGAGTTTAACATTTCAGCACGAACTGTTTTTTTTTAATAAATTAATTTGCCCTTTAAAATTTGAAACCGCAGATGAGATTCATCTTATTCAAAACTATTGTGGCCAACACTCCATAAAGGGGAAAAATTGTAGACTTTATTTGATTTACAATTTAAACAATTATTTCTGCTTAAACATTTTAAATCCGAATGTCTTCCAGAACAAACCCCTCCCTTGCCAACCAATAAACATTACCTGAAACATTGCTTCTTTCCATTATGCTATGCTTATCGATTACCACAGATTGTAGTACAAAACTCTCAGCGAACATCACCCTCTTCACCAAATGCCTTTACTGAAAACATTGTTTCTTTCCATGATACTATGCCTGTCCATGGTACTATACTTATCGATCACCACAGATTGTATTACAAAAGTATCCGAGAACCAACGCTCTCCACCAATTGCCATTACAGAAAACATTGTTTCTTTCCATGACAAAATGCCTTTCCATTGTACTATGCTTATCGATCACCACAGATTGTGGTAAAAAAGTCTCCGAGAACCTATCCTCTTCACCAATCGTTATTACTGAAAACATTGTTTCTTTCCATTACAAAATGCCTTTCCATTGTACTATGCTTATCGATTACCACAAATTGTGGTACAAAAGTCTCCGAGAACCTACCCTCTTAACCAATCGTTATTACTGAAAACATTGTTTCTTTCCATGACAAAATGCCTGTCCATCGTACTATGCTCATCGATCACCACAGATTGTGGTACAAAAGTCTCCGAGAACCTATCCTCTTCACCAATTGTTATTACTGAAAACATTGTTTTCTTTCCATGACAAAATGCCTTTCAATTGTACTATGCTTATCGATCACCACAGATTGTGGTACAAAAGCCTCCGGGAACCTACCCTCTTCACCAATCATTATTACTGAAAAATTTTTTTGCATGACACTATGGCTTTCCTTTGTACTATATTCATCGATTACCACAGTTTGTGGTACAAACGTCTCCGAGAACGCACACTCTCCACCAATCGTTATTACTGAAAACATTGTTTATTTCCATGATATTATAACTTTTCCATTATACTATGCTCATCGATAATTATAGATTGTAGTAAAAAGGTCTACGAGAACCCTACCTCTCCACCAATCGTCATTACTGAAAACATTGTTTTTTTTCTACTTTAATATGCCTTTTTATTACACTATGCTTATCAATAACCACATATTGTAGTACATTCTCTAAAAACCTTCCCTCTCCACCCAATTCCCTGTACCGAAAACATTACTTCTTTCCTTTAAACTATGTTTATCGATCACCAAAGATTATAGTAAAAAATTCTACCAGAACACCCACTAACCACGCAATCGTCATTACCGAAAAAAACTTTGTTTCTTTATTTAATACTATACCAAATTATCACCAGATATTGAAGTAGAAAATGCCCCCATAATCATCCCCAACTATCATCCCCAATCACTATTACCAAATCCTTGCTTATTTATATTATAAGATGCTTATTGATCACCACAGATTGTAATACAAATGTTAAGTTGTTCTATATTCCTTCACAGCGTGTATATCCTTCCTTTGAGGTTAAAAGTTTTTCCATTAAAAGTTTAGTTGTTTACATCGAGTCTTGTTTATCAGTCTCTTTATCCGTTGTAATATTGTATTGTGACATAAAAGTTTACTTGTTCTTACATGTATTCCTTTTCATAACCTAAACTTTATATTACCTGCGGGATCGTGCAAATTTTGCCTGATTACTAGGAGACTCTCATGTGTCTATTATGTTGTTAAAGTGTTTTGAATATAAAGAGCCAACTTTGTACGATAGTTCCCATACTGAGAAAAGAAATAGCACATGAATCAAAATCTGTGGTGCGTGGTATTTCAAAAAGCAATGGTGACTACTCAGAAATAACTACATTTTACCAAATATAAAATAGTTACTAATATGATCGTTTCTTAGAGTTTTTGGGATAAGGTATATGATTCCTAAATAACCTCTAGGTGAGATAATTTTGTATTTTTCATATTATGATTCCCATAATACACGTTAATATACTTAAATAAATAGATAGAGTCCGCGCGCCCCTTCAATAAAACAGTATGTGGGGTAAATTTTTCGTTACACCCTGTAGCCCGCTGACCCGCTGTAATAAGTAACTCGGGTTTTTGATCATTATTAAATATTTACTGGACTAAATAATGCCTCTTAGTTTTAACATGAGGTCATTCAAATATTCAGCATATACACTACTAATTAGAATAGTTTTGATACATATAAAATGTTTGAATTTATTACCACGTTTTATATTAATTTCATACATTTTAATCTGTTAAATTTAATGCTGTAGACTTAATATTTTGGCAATTATCAGGAAATGAGTTAGATAAGTAGCTGATTTATTAAACCTCATAGTTTCTCAGCTATACACTTACAAAGTATAGAAACTGCTTGTATAATTTTTCATAAACCTTTCTCCGGTTTCTTGAGTCTGTTAAATCTAAATTTTAGCGTTAAATACAAAAGCTACGCAAATTTTAATAATAAATCTTAAAAATCTTGTTTATTTTCATCAACCCACATTATTTATATATCTTGCTTCCTATATTTACCTTACACTTATCTTACCAAATGAACATTTGGAACCAAATGAAGTTAAGTCTCTATTTACAATTTACAACTAAATATACTACGAATAAAACATCCCTGTGGAACATGGAATGGAAGATTATATAACTCTGTAATACTTTGATAATTTATAGCTTTATGTGATTTCGCTGCGTCTTATATTAAAACCGCTTAATTTAAAATTAAAAAAATGTTAGTCAAAGTAAATATTGTAGCGGTTTGGATATCATTGTGACAAAGCAATAAAATTGTTTCTTATATTTAATCCTTTCCTTGTTCTCAAGGTGTTACTTATACTCAATAAAACAACTTTTGAAGTTTATTTTTAAACCAAATAATTAGAAAACTAAATAAAGAAGTGATATAATAATAAAAACTTATAATACGGAAAAAGTTGAATTTTAATTGAATTTTTGTTTAATTGTTTTTCTGTAATAGCCTGTTAGATTATTTTTAAAGTAATTTATTTTATGTTTAATTTAATTTTTAACTTTTTTGTGAAAATTTGTGAAACTAAGTTTTCCCCTGTACATTTACACATATAAATGTCCAATACTCCATAAAATATTTAAATAGCATGGTGAATGATTTATTCTTTGAATTCATTAAAGTATTTATTATTTATTTAATACTAGTTATTACTGTACGGTTTGAGTATGTTTACTAATTAAAATAATTTATTATGTGTTGAAATTTAAATTTTCGAAATTGTGGTTTTTACTCTGAAGTGTTAATAGATCCAATACATTATATATTTATTAGCATATTTTTGTTGCCTGTCATTTATAGTACATACAAGTATTTGACTAATACTTACTAGTAATTATTGTATATTAAATTATACAAGTAGATAGTAATATGGGGTTCCTGGCGCACTTTCGGAGCCAACCGAAAAGCAATGTAAAATACTGTTCAATGTACCATAAAGGAAGCTGAGAAATAACACAGCAAATCTCAATGAAAAATTAACCGAATCTACAGTCGTTCGTCTCCAAAAGCGATCGGTACATTACTATCTACTCTGTGGAATGAAAAATTAACCAAATCTACAGCTGTTTGCTTCTACTTTCTTAAGCTGTGCTTTGTAAAATGTTGTCAAATCTGCTACGAATAAAGGAAAAATTCTTAATAAAATTTAATCAATTTAAAACATTTTTACTAAAAACATACTGTAATTTAATAAAAAACTTTTCTACTAAATAAACAACATGAACTCACCAAGCTCTCTTCAGTTTCTAGCATTTCAAAAACTTACAAAGAAAGACAATTTTAACGAGTTCAACGAATTACCAAAACATTTTAAAGAACAGTTGATACTTTTCTTAAATGATACAGAATTCAAAGAACTTGTAAAGTCTTTTGCAGAAAAAACGTCTAATGGAGTGTTTTACTATCGGCAAAAAACTAAAAAAGTAAGGGATTAACATATTTAATATAATTACGAAAGATATTGAAAAGAAAGTAAAAAATAAACAAACAGAGAGTTTTCATCGTTTTTTTATGACATTTTTCCCATATTATACGTTCTTTCAAGATAATCAAGACTTAATTGATGAATTTCTTAGGAATTTTTGTGAGTATCAAGATTTATCAACACAATTCATTAAAGAGCATTATAGAATTTTTCTTATAGAATATAGCCACATTTTGTGTGAAACAAAAGGTATTACTGTAGATAATATTCCATGTGATTCCTATGAAGAAAGACACCAACTATGGTTATCAAAACAGTACTATGACGTGGGGAGGGACTGCAAGTTTTAGAGTTAAGACTTTATTCTACAAAGTTAATTGTTATAATTTCTTTATCTTTAATAGTCTTCTTTCCAGTAACAACCAAGTGTAATTTATCATGTTTATTCAATTCTTTAATCTTTTTTTCATCCAAAACAGTCAAAAATCTGTTCGGCAAGTGTACTTTACAATCTTCCAACTCGGCAATTATTGTAAACCCGAATTTATCTTTCATTTTCTCCAAATTCAAAATTTTGTATTTCTTATTTTCTTCCAATTCATTTAACTTCTTATACTCTTTAAACTTACATTCTCCAATATCATTTAACTCCTTCAAGAACTCCATTTAAATAGAAAAAATTCAAAGTCAAAAAGTGCAAAACCATTTCTCGGTCGACCTTTTCTCCTCCCTCTGTCTCTTTCTCTCTCCCTCTCTTTTATGCCTATGACACGATCACTTCTGCCGTTTATAGGCTAGGATCTATATTCAGGCTAGAGAGAGAGAGAAGAGCGAGATACGGATAGAGAAATGGTTCCGGAATACGATCTGAATACTTCTGAACTTGGTGTTTCTCCGCTATGGCCACTCGCATTGAAACAGTTCAGAAGTAAACTTCCTAACCGACCAAACCGAATTCGCGGACATATATACTCAGCAACACAATACAACAGCCCATCGAGAAGTAAAAATTTAAGAAATTAATTTAAAATATAATTTGAAAATTACAAGTAACAAAATGTACGCATATTTAAAATAGGTAAAATTATCTAACATTTTGAAAAAGAAAATGTTATAATAGTAAACGGGAACACAATTTTTATTCTTAAAAGCAAATCTGCATTACCGACATTTTAGTTCCGAAAGATTGCGCTGTGTGTATCAATGACAGTCGAGGTGTGCTACTACAGACCGACCATCACGATAATCGCTTCGCCTGCGTCATATCCGTAGTGATATCACGCCGTGAGAGGCGCAATCGTTGGTTTACAAGCACCATTTAGTTAAATAAATTTTTCTATCTAAATGGAGCGCGAAAAAATATCATGTCCGTTCTGCAAAAAAGAAATTTTAAGAAAAAACTATGATCGCCATTATAATTCTAAAAGTCACGAAAAAAAACAAGCAAATTTACGATAATGAACTAAATTATTTAAGACAATGGGCTAGAGAAAATAAAATTGCCGATCACGAAAACATGTTTAATATTGAGAAATTACGTGAATTAAAGAGAAATTTCAAAGTTGAAAAGAAAAATCTCGACCTATTTAATGATGAAAAACTTCATTCAATAGCTGAAAAGTTGGCTATCGGTACTAACGATAAAACCAAGTCTGAAATGATCGAAGAAATTGATAAAACTCTTAAAGTAAAATCCGAAAATATCATTGATGTAGAAGTTTTATCCTCAATACACGGTCTTTTCAAGCAATACATTTTAACAAACTTGAACGACAATTCCATGTCAATTTAAAAATATCTTTCAATTATGCGGTCAGAAATTAAAAGTTTAATCGAGAAATTTCAAGAAAATGTTAAAAATATGAAGGGCTATCTCTCTTTGGAATGTGAATACGAACGAACTTTAGTGAATGGTGAACCGCAAACATGTCTAATGTATTTTACTATCAAAGCAGACGAAATCTTTGACGTAAACGACTTTATTACTAAGCAATTTAATAAATTAACACATCGAGAACAAACGAATAATCCAAATAAAGGTTCCGGATGGACATTTAAAAGTTGTAAACAACTAGTTTTGAGCCTTAACAAACACGAAATGATGAATGCAGGATCATACATCGATTTACCAAAGAATATCAAAGATATAAAAGCTTGTATAAATATAAAAAATAGAGATGATTTTTGCTTTATTTACTCAATAAGATGTGCTATTGAAAAACCAGAAAGAGACTGTGAACGTGTAAAGCAATACGAAAAATTTGTGAATGACGAAATATTTTCAGGTTTTGAGTATCCAATGTCTCTGAAAAGATATACAAATATTTGAAAAACGAAGCTACAATTCCAAGTATAAGTATCCAACAATGTCTATCAATGTCTACAGTTTTGATGAAAATATTAACATTGTTCCGTTACAAATTTCTGAAAAATATGACGCTGAAACAAACATTGATTTATTGTATGTTAAACAAGATGATAAATCTCATTATGTTTTGATAACCGATTTAAATAAGCTTGTTTCTTCGCAGTTGTCTAAACATAAAGAAAGAAAATTTTTGTGTAGAAGATGTTTTAAGCCATTTTTACAAATCTGGAGATTTAACAGATCACTTAGAAATTTGTAAAAATCATGAAGTTTGTAAGCCAATTATGCCATTTCCAGGTCAAACTAGTTGTTTGACTAATTATCAAAAGAAATTTAACCATCCGTACGTAATTTATATGGACTTTGAGAGCATATTAGAAAAATTCCGACATGCAAGAACAATCCACAAAGATCGACTACAACCAAGATTCAGAGGCACATTCCTTATGGTTTTACTCTATATTTAGTGTCTAATGTTACCAATCGCATGTACAAACCTATATGTTATAGAGCAAAAAATGAAGACGATTTGCCTAATGTTCCTGCAAAATTGTTTTGAAGAGCTCAATAAAATATCAAAATACATAGCTAAAAAGTATAATTCTAAGAACAAAAAACCTATGAAATTGACCGAAGAAGAAGAATTAGCGTACCAAAATTCCAGTCTTTGTCATATTTGTGAATGTGAGGGTTTTGATAATCAAACAAGAAAAAAAGTACGAGATCATTGTCATTTAACAGGTAAATTTCGAGGTGCTGCTCATTTATCTTGTAATCTGAATCTCAAATTTCCTCAAAATATTCCAGTTTTCTGTCACAATATGTCAAATTACGATACTCATTTGTACATAAAAGAATTGGCAAAACAGTATGGTAATGTTGATTTGATCGCAAACACCGATGAGAAATATATAAATTATTCTGTAAATTCTGGATATGGATATGAGTTTGAAGATGATAAACCAAGAAAGTTCATCAAGTTTTCATTCGTAGATACGTTCAGATTCATGGCCTCGTCTATAGAAAAGTTAGCTAAAAACCTCAAAAAAGATGATTTCAAGCATACAAATCATTTTATACAAGATGGTCTGAACGCAATTCTAGATAGACAACCAAATGACGAAGACGAGATTTTTAAAATTCTATCTGGAAAAGGAATATTTCCCTATGAATTTATCGACAGTATTGAAAAACTTGATTACACAGAAGAATTGAGAATTCAAGATTTCTATTCACTTTTGACAGATGAGAGCATATCTGAGAAAGATTATCAACACTACTTGAGCGTTTGGAACAAATTAAAAGAGAAAAATCTTGGAAATTACTCTGATTTGTACAACATTCAAGATGTTTTATTGCTTGCTGATATATTCGAAAATTTCAGAAATATTTGTTTGAATTGCTATAAGCTTGATCCAGCACACTATCTAACAGCTCCCAGTCTTGCATGGGATGCTATGTTAAAATTAACGAAGATAGAATTACAATTAATTAGTGATTATAATATGTATTTGATGATCGAAAAAGGTATTCGCGGAGGCATTTCTCAGTGTATTAAACGATATGTGAAAGCAAATAACAAATATTTAAAAGATTTTGATAAGACAAAGCCCGAAAACTATTTACTCTATCTCGATGCTAATAACCTTTATGGGTATGGCCTCATGCAAAGTTTACCATACGGCGATATCAAGTGGATGGATCCTAAAACGTATACAAAAGAAGAGTGGCAAGAAACAATTTTAGAACTCACTGGCGACGAAGATTATGGCTATATTCTCGAAGTTGATCTTGGATATCCAACGAATTTACACGAACATCACAAGGATTTACCTCTTGCTCCAGAACATTTTAAAAACAAACTTTGCACAACTCTACTGGATAAAACTGAATACGTTGTTCATTCGAGAAATTTGAAGTTCTATTTGGAACAAGGTATGATTTTGAAACATGTGAATAGAGTTATTGCATTCGATCAGAAGCCTTTTATGAAAGAATACATTGATTTTAACACAAACATGAGAACCAAAGCTACAAGCGACTTTGAAAAGGACTTTTATAAGCTGATGAACAACTCAGTTTTTGGAAAATCTATGGAAAATGTGAGAAACAGATGTGATATTAAGCTTGGAAATGAAGAATTTTCAATGAAACAAGCTAAGAAAACAAATTTCAAATGCTTTAACATCTTTGACGACAACTGTATAGCGAGTCACATGTACAAACAAAAGGTTAAATTTAACAAACCCATTTACATAGGATTTTCAGTTCTCGACCTCTCAAAATTGCTAATGTACGAGTTTTATTACAACAAATTAAAGAAGTTTGATCCAGATTTGAATCTGTGTTACATGGATACAGACAGTTATTTTCTAGAATTGAAACGAGATCCTTTTAAAATTATTAAAGAAAATATAGATGACTTTGATACAAGTGATTATCCAAAAGATCATGAATGTTTCACTACTAAAAATAAGAAGGTAATAGGGAAATTCAAAGATGAGTTAAATAGCGAAGTTTTAGAAGAATTTTGTGGTTTAAGGTCTAAGATGTACTCGTACAAATATCTAGATAAAAACCCAGTTAGGTGTAAAGGAATTAAGAGAAGCGTTGTAAATAAAACAATAAATATCGAAAACTTGAAGAGATGTTTGTTTGAAGATAAAGAAGAATTTAGGGAGATGACAGTCATCAAAAGTTATAAACATGAGTTGTACACTGTTACCATAAACAAGCTGGCACTGAACGCTAAAGATGATAAGAGAATTGTCCTAGAAAATAAGATCGATACAGTACCGTATGGCTATAAAAATGAAGCAAAATCTGATATATTAGACGAATTAAATAAACTTGGAAACTTTGATATGTAAATGGAAGATGATTTAATTCACTGTCACAAGTGTAAAAAGAAAACGAAAAATATAGATTCAAAAATCGTTCAAACTCAAAATGGATTGTATAGAATCGCTGCAAAATGTTCAAAATGTAAGACAAACAAGAGTAAGTTTATAAAGAATCCAAATCCAAAACCTGTTAAGCAAGAATTGAAGACTAAAGATGAGATAGAGATTGAAGCTCGAGAAATTCATGCACCAGTACGAAAAAAGTTTAAAAAGAGAAAAATTATAACTTTAGGAATTGACGATTTATGGGCAGCGGATTTAGTAATAATGTCTAACTATTCGGATCAAAATGATGGATTCAAGTATATGTTAAATGTTATTGATACTTTCTCAAAATATGCTTGGTCAAGAGCTATCAAAAGAAAAAACGGCAAGGATATTTCAAAAGCTTTCGAAGATATAGTAAAAGATGCCATAAGGATCAATCACAAACCTCCTAACCTACTTCATACAGATAAGGGTTTAGAGTTTAAAAATAAAGAATTTAACGATGTTTTGAGGAAATACAACATTAAGATTTATCATACTGAAAAC
Source organism: Homalodisca vitripennis (assembly GCF_021130785.1). Classification (NCBI taxonomy): domain Eukaryota; kingdom Metazoa; phylum Arthropoda; class Insecta; order Hemiptera; family Cicadellidae; genus Homalodisca; species Homalodisca vitripennis. The sequence goes on along the minus strand of NC_060208.1, from coordinate 213,046,900 downwards.
GAAGAGAAATCAAGTATTGTAGAGAGATATAACAGAACTCAAAATGAGAGAATGAAAGTAATTTTTGAGATTAATAAAAACTTTAAATGGATCGATATTCTTCAAAAAATCGTAAACAATTATAACGATACAGTTCACAGCACAATCAAAATGAAACCGAAAGACGTAGATAAGGATGCAGAAAAGGAGTTATTAGAGACCGTTTTCAAGTATGTTCCACCTGAAATTCACACGAAAACTAAATTTTAAAGTCAATGATCATGTAAGAATTGTTAGTAAAAAACAAACATTTTCGAACAAATATAAGAACAATTGGTCAAGAGAAATCTTTGTGATTTATCAAATTAATAACACAGATCCTGTAACTTATAGTATAAAAGATTTAAATAATGAAGAAATAACCGGAAAGTTTTATGAATATGAATTGAAGAAGTCAAAACTGTAATATAAATTTTCTATATATAAATGGCGCATCAAAAGAAATGTACAAAGTGCAAAGAATTTAAAGATTTAAATGAATTTTATAAAGATAAAAATAGGAAAGATGGAATGCATTATAATTGCAAAGATTGTGAAAGGGAATATCATAAAGAATTATATGATAAAATAGAAAAATTAACTTTGGAAGATAAAGAATGTCTTAAATGTAAAGAAACTAAAAAAATTTCAGAGTTTAATAGTGATCACTATAGTAGAGATAAGAAAGACTCATATTGTAAAGATTGTGTAAAGAAGAATCTTCATAGATTATATTATGAAGATACTCAATGTGAATGTGGAAGAACTATAAAATGGTTAAATAATTATCAAAAACATTTACAAACAAAATATCATAATTCAAGAGTTTAACATTTTCATCGTGTAATAATTTTTTCTATATAAATGGAGTCTCAAAAGAAATGTACAAAGTGTCAAGAAGAGAATAGAAAAGACTGTTATTGTAAGGAATTATATGATAAAATGAACAAATTAACTTTAGAAGAGAAAAAGTGTTACTTTTGTAAAGAAATTAAAAATATTTCTGAATTTAATAACTGGCAGTATAGTAAAGATAGAAAAGATGCTTTTTGCAAAGATTGTGCTAAAAAAATTTTCAGCGAAAGTTATAAAAACGAAATGCCTTGTGAATATGAAAAAAAAATTCTACGATGGTTACCTAGTTATGCTAAACATTTACAAACAAAATATAATAAATCGAGAGTTTTTAGTAAAATTTAGAAACATTTTCATCGTGTAATTTAGATATTCTATAAATCAGTCGAGATTCTGCCATATTTGTAGTAAAATGATTTCCGTTGTATAAAATATTCAAAGATTCTTTCATTTGGTTATACAGATTGATAGAATTTGGTTCGTCATCAATGAACAAAATCTCTAATTCAGGATAATTTATTTTTAGATGTTTTAATCGGTTTGGTATTTCTCGTTTCTGAGCTCTGATAACGTAATAAGGCCATTCCCACATGTGATTCTTCTTAATTAACACAAAAACATGGTGTTTTTTTCTTATCAAAATCTTTACATACCATATCTCTCTTCATTAATTCCATTCGCAATTCTTGATTCTCTATTTTCAATGATTTCATATTATCTTTAATTTGTAACTGTTTTATTTCATCTTTTAACTGCTTATTTTCGTTTTCAAGTTTGTACTCGCCATATTTTCTAATACTCGGTAAAACTTCTTCTAAAACCCAATTTTGAAACGTTTCTGCAATCTTCATTTTAGATTTCAGTATTAAAGAATATATGCCTGGTTCATTGATGAAAATAGTGTCTGGATGTAATTTTTGTAAGAGTCGCGATTCGACACCCTTGTCAGAATCTATGTTTTCAAAGCTTTTTTTGTATTTTTCTTTAACATGATCTATGATAGCTTGTCTCGTATTTTTAAATTCCAATATTTCTGCAACATCTTTAGCCTTAAACCAAAATTCATTATTTTCGTCAACAATTGTAAAGATATGTTTGCTTTTAAATCTAAGTTGATTATTGAGTAGGTCTACAACTGACTCCATTTAGATAGAAAAGAAATTTAACTAGTAATTTTTATTTTGAGAATGAAGGCCAGATTCATTGATAAAAACAGTGTCAGGATGAAGATTGTTAAGGGGCCATTCGAATAGCCCCTTGTTTTTTAAGTAAAAATATTGAATTTTGTCATCATCATCAACTCATTTTTATTCCTTTTTCAATCTTAAATATATTGTTGTTTTACTCTCATTATTTAATAAATTTCCCTCAGAGTCTTGTATAGTTAGAACGATTTTTTGAATTCTTGTAATATTTTTTCTAATAGGAATATAATCGATTTCATTTGTTTTTTCACTGATTTTTGATCCATAAGCAACATTTGGGAAAAAAGTGTACAAAATTTCAGATTCTTTGTGTAAATGTTCGGTATGATTTTCAAAACTAGGTTCAACGAGATTGCAGTGCACTTCAATTACATCGAAAGGTCTAAATTTTGGCGTTTTATTTCCTAAATATATCTGATTTGGCTCAATAGTTTCTTGAACAAACCCTAATAAATCTACAATAATTGCTGAAAACATTATTCTTACTGGTGATTTTATTTGAATTTTATTAGAGAGATAATTTTTTTGCATTTCAAACTTGTTTTCGTCAAAGTTTAAAGATTTATCTGATTGTTTGAATGTTTTCAGATAATTTTTAAGGGAATTTTTTATTTGATCGAAAGTATAATATCCTTTGTTTAAACCATAATATTTTGTTACGTTCTTCTCACTAAATCCTATACAATAAGGAGAACTTTCACTAATATTTATTACAAAATTGTCAGAATAAAAACCGCTTAAACCGATAAAATAATTTGATTCTTCCTCTAAGTGTATAGGATGTTCCAAGTTTAAAACTAATTTAGAGCTTTCTGAAGTCAACTTGAACAGCTTCATTTTCGCAAGCGTTGCTTCAAGATGAAAATCTTCTATTTAAATGGAGAAATTTTTAAAGCAAAAAGATCAGATAAAACTTCAAACGTTTGAAGAAAATAAGAAAGATCAACCAATCAGATTGTTAATTGTTGGTTCAAGTGGATGTGGAAAAACAACTTTATTATTGAATTTTATCTACAATAGGTTGATTCCTTATTCCAATTTGTATGTTTTTAGTAAATCTTTAGAACAAGACGCCTATAAAAAATTACAAGAAAGATTTGAAAATATTGAGAAAAACTTAAACAAAAAAATATCACATTTTTATAATGCTTCTGAGGACATAGTTCCGTTAAGCGAATGTAAACCCAATTCGTTAATCGTTTTTGATGATTGTATTTTAGAAAATCAAGACGTTATTAAGGAATATTTCGTAATGTCTCGTCACAAAAATATCTCTTGTATCTATCTTTCCCAATGCTTTTCAAAGGTTGATAAACAAGTTATAAGAAATAACCTGAATATGTTGTGTATTTTTAAGCAAGATGATCACTATTCGAGAAAGATTTATAACAATTATGTGGGATCTGATATGAGTTTTAACCACTTTATTGAGTTATGTGATAAAATTTGGAAGGAAGACTACGGATTTTTAATTATTAATCTAACTTTGAAGCCTAAAAATGGTAAATATCTGAATAAATTTTCTAATATAAATGCTGCTCAGTGGTCTGACAAATCTACTTGATAAAATATTTGTTACAATTATTTTTATATTATCTTTAATTTTTATTTTACATTATGAAAATAACAGAAAAAAACGGTAAATCTGTTCACGTTCCACGTTCACGTTCCACGTTCACGTTCATGTTTCACGTTCATGTTTACGTTTCACGTTCATGTTTTACGTTCGTGTTTACGTTTTCACGTTCGTGTTTTCACGTTCGTGTTTCACGTTCCACGTTCACGTTTTACGTTCCACGTTCACGTTTTTTACGTTCCACGTTTCAAAATTTTCCTAAATAAATGGCGAACGTAACTTCTGAAGAAGCGAAAAAACTTGATCAAATCGAAAAGAAATTAATCAAAGAATTTAAAGAACAGATTCGAATGGATGAAGAAGAACAAGAACTTATTCAAAAAATTAATCAACCTGTAACTTCTGCAATAAAAAATGTTGAGGGCAAAATTGAAAATGTTTTAAGCGATAATCAAAATTTAATGAATTTGGTTCCAGTTGTACGACAATTTGCTGATATTTCGATACCAGAATCTGAGTTTGAATTGCCAAAATTACCATCTTCAACACCATTTAGACCTCGAATCATTGAAGACTCTACCATAGTTGAACCAATAAGTCCTGGAACAACGGATATAATAATTGGTGAAATTGGTAAAAAATTTCTTCCTAGAGCAAAGGATGATAAATTTGGTTTGTATTGGGACAGAAAAAAGAAAAGTTTTATGATTGGAAATTTGCCCGTGAATTTTGAGCATAATGATATCATTATTAATGAAAAAACATATGAAGGAACTCAAGGTTTATGGAGATTATTAACAGGCACTGATGTTCCAAAAGACGGTTTATATTCTGAAGAAGACTTGAAAAAGTATACTGAAATTTTATGGAAATCTGATTCAATTTACAAAAATAATGATCCATCAACTAAGAAACCAAAGTCAAATAAAGGTAAAAAAATATCTCAATTTGATTAAACCAATTTGGGAAAAACGAATCGAAGGATCAGGTGTGAGAAAATACAGTGACAATAAGATTGAATACAGATATATCGACGATTTGACAAAACTCGATGGAATTATTAATTATATTTATGCTCAAGAAAAGGCTGGAAACAACAATTTTTTGAACGAAAAGAAAGCGATTAAAGATTTTATTTCGAACAAACTTGATGAAATGATTGAAAAAACCTGATGGAATTAAATATTTAAAACGAGTTTTGCCGGCAATAAGTTCATCTATGATTGAGGGTAGTGGACTTTTGAATGATTTTATCAACAATTTACCTTTTGAATTACACGTACCAACTTATCAGTATCTGGGGCCTGGCACAAAACTCGAAAAAAGACTAAAAAGAGGAGATCCTGGTATAAATAAATTAGATCAAGCTGCTATGGAACACGATATTTTTTATGCAAAACATAGAGACACAAATTCCAGACATATAGCAGATAAAGTTTTGCAAGATAAAGCAATGGATAGATTTTTATCAAAAGATGCTAGTTTAGGTGAAAGATTTGTTGCGCTTCCAACAGCTGGAGCAATGTTTTTGAAGAGAAAACTAGGAATGGGAATCGAAGAGAACTTGAAATTTTAACTATATAAATGGAGGTGAACGTAAACTTCAGCAAAAATCAGAAAGAAAAAATAAAATCCGCTTTTAAGAAGAAAATACCCGTTAGTATTCAATTTAAAATAGATCAACTAAAAATGGCGAAGATAAGATATTTTTAACAAATAGACAATACAATAAACTCGAAAAACATAAGAAAAACAATAAAGGAACCAGAATAGAATTTTCTTATAATCAGTTGAAAGAACTTAAAAATGGTGGACTTTTGAAAGATTTATTAGATTTTGGAGAAAATATTCCAGTTGTTAAAAATGTTGTTCCTTATGTTCGTAAAGCTGCTCCAATCGTTAAAAAAGATGTGATTCCTATTGTTCGAAACATTTTAAATTGGTTAGATAAAGAGTTGGAAGATGTTACAGGATCTGGATTAGATGAAAAAACTTTGAATTACGTGAAATCAAACATTGAAAAAAAAATTTAAACCTTTAACATTCGGGGAATTGGAAGAAATCTGCAAAAATATTAAACATTTTAGAGGAATCTTCATGAGAGATACATTACCTGAAAAAGTTAAGAAATTTGAATGTGGAATTGTGAATTTAGACTCGATTATGGGAAGTGGAACGCATTGGATTTGTTATTATAAAAATGATAAGAATGCATGTTATTTTGATTCGTATGGAAGAATTGAGGACAAACCACCTATAGAATTGATTAAATATTTGAAAAAATCAAGCGTCTACTACAATGATTCTCAGATTCAAGACTATAAAGATCCCCCAATTTGTGGTCATTTATGTGTTTTTGTTTTGAATGAACTGAGTACTGGTAAAGATTTTTAAAGAAGTTGTTAACAAATTATTACTTAATAAATATGGATTCACAAAATATTTTTGACGTATTTGGAACACAAATTATTCAAAATGTAGATAATAGTTTCAATTTTGATAGTTTGAGAAATGAGTTTGATAACAAGTTAGAAAATTTATTACAAAACCTTCCAGATTCAGATATGTTTGCTGTCGAGATTGAAGATTTTAAAGCAGAATATGATAACAAACTTGCAAATTTTATGAGTTCAAGTGAAGTTGCTGATAAAATAAAAACATTGAAAAAAGAATTTAAAGATGGTGCAGAAAAATTATTTACCAATTTAATGTCTCATATCGAAAAAGCTGATAAAATTACTGAAGCGATCAAAGTTGAAAAGAATTATGTTAGTTTGGCTAATAAGAAAAGAATTGTCGGTGTTCGACCTGGTATTGACAAACATGATGTTGTTGTTAAAGAACAAATTTTAAAACCTCTAAAATTATCAGAAAACATCGATATTGTTGATTTACATGATCCGAATGTTAAAAATGCCTTAGATTTTAAAGGAAAAAGAATTAGCGGTGTTAGTAAAGGAATTAATCCATTTGATGTTGTTGTAATGATTCAATTAGAAGATCCTATTAAAATGTTTAATGAACTAAAACAAAATTATGAGAATCATAAACAGCATGTTAAAGATTTTACAACAGAAGTCTATGAAAAACTTGAAGCGAGAAGTAAAAGATCTATAGAAAATTGTGATGAAAAATTTACAAATTTTGAGGAAAATTTCAATCTATATAAAGGCGATCTTTATGGAAAAATAACAAACTTTTTGGAACATTTCGCTAAATTTCAAGAGGGTTTTAATGAAACCGATAGAAAAAATGGTGAAGTTTTTAAAAGAGTAGTTACTAATCAATCTTTACTTCATGATAAATTAATTAAACTAGAAGAAAACTTTGGCGAAATTAATGAAAAAGTTATAAAAAATAAGCAGTCTTTTGATAAGTTTAGTTTAGATGCCACAAAAACTTTTGAGAATATTGATCATAAACTCGTTGAATACAACGATTTATATCTCGATAAAGTAAATAAACTAGAAGAAAACTTTAATAAATTTAAAGAAGATGTCGATAAAACTTTTGAAAACATCGACAACAGATTTAATGGAGTAGGTGGTTACGATGACTAATTTTCCTTATATAAATGGCGCTCATATATTGTGTGAGATGTAAAGAGAAAACTGCCACAAACGATATAAAATACTATGCAAACATTAACGGAGTTAAGAGAATATCTGGAAAATGTGCTGAATGTAACGCTAAAAAGAGCCAATTTATAAAAACTTGATTTTGAAATTTTTTCCTAATAAATAGAGATGGCGGGACATTACAGTGCTTTCGATCTTTTTATCATGCAACACGAAAGAGATTTGAAAAAAGAACATTGGGATGACATTTCTCAAAAATATGAATTATCCGAAGATATGATGAGATTATACGTAAACAAATTGAATTGGTATAACATTGCTAAATATCAAACTTTATCATCAGAGTTCATTCAAGAAAATATACATTATCAATTAAAAGATCATATGTCTGTTCTTTGTCTCTATCAACACTTGAGTATAAAGTTTTTGGATGAAAATAAAGATACAGTTGATTGGAATAATATTATAGATAGCGGTTACTATCCTGTGCAGATTTTATTGAAATATGTGACTGAGATCGCAAAATTTAAGGAAGAGAATCCTGAATATGACGAAGTAGATCATTAAAAATGACTCTAATCTTTTTAATTATTTTACTAAACTTTATATCTTTTCTTATAAAAACGTACATTAGATTGATGAAAAAATGATACACGATGTTTAAAATTTCTAAAATTTCTCTTATTAAATGGTGGACTACAGAAAGTATGCTAGTGATATTGAAAGGGCGGAGTTTAAAAATTTCTATCCAATTAGTAAACAACATTTGAATGAACCGAATAAAAGAACTGAGTTTAATATTGATTTTGGAGATAACTTTTGCTCGTCTAACTTCCAGTTTTATATTTCTGGAACTTTAACAAAACAAGATGGTCAAGCATATCTTGGAACTGATAATGTTAGATTAATCGATAATTTTATACCGTTTTTATTTTCTAAGATTGAAGTAAGAAAACACAATAAATTGATAGAAGAAGTCGAAAACTGTGGTCAATTAAGCACAATTAAAGGAACTATTTCGTATTCAAAAAGTGATGTTATTTCTCAAACTTCTAATGGCTTTGAATCAGATTTTAAATTTGGTGTTTTTGAAGCAGCTGGAAATTTATCTCATTTTGGATTAGGATTTTTTGAAAATGTTACTATTCCGATCTATAAAGGAGGATTTTATCTAAGTTTTATAAGAGCAGAAGACGATGATGTGATTCTGAAGACTGCAACTGGAAATGTTATGCCTGTTGATGGAAAAATAACAATTACAGATTTTTTTATTAGAGTTCCAATGATTGATTATAAAACCACGAGTAAAATTAGGTTGATTGATGAAATTACAAAAAGTCAAAACATTATGTTTAATTTTCTAGATTGGCAATGTATTGAACAAAAAGGTATTTCCGGAACAACTTATTCGTTCGATATTACAAATATTTATAGAAATATCTTCAATCCCAAGTTCGTTATCATAGGTTTTCAAACAGATAGACAGAATAATCAAGAAAAAAATCCTTCAAAGTTTGATAGTTTGAATGTAAAAAATATCAGAGTAAAATTGAACGGTTCTTATTATCCAGATGAATTACAAAATTTAAACATTTCCGGAGGTCTTTTCAGAATCATGTATCAGATGTATCAAGATTTTAAGAAAGTTTACTGTAATAATAAGGAAATGTATTACAATCCTAAAGAATTTTTAGCGAATAGACCTATTTATGTCATTGATACAACAAAGAGTTTGACAAATATTTCTGGTTCAAAGAACGATATAATTATCAATATGGATTTTCAAAAAGCTGTTACAAACGCGATTTGTTATGTGGTTGTGGTTTCTGAGAAATTTTTAGCCTATGATGTGATTAAGAACGATATTAGAGAAATTCAGTAGTTAATGATGTTCATATTATTCTCTTTCATTCCTTCTAATATTTCAAAAATATACTCTTTCGCCACTGAAAAATCCCGATTTCTCCCGTAATAATCTTTATAATCGTACACATAATATCCTAAATAGTTGTACAATAGAATGAAATTATTTCTATTTATCTCTGTTGTAGAAATGTAAACACAAACATTTGCGCTGAAAAATGTATATCTCGGCAGACTTAGTTCCATAATCTCCATTTATAAAAAAATCTTTTTGTTTAAATGGAAGAGTATAATGCCAACTGTTACAAGTGTTATAATAGAGGAGAAATTGTTGATAAAAGATTCGTTTGTAGAGATTGTAATTTAATTTTGTATGAAAGACCTAAACCTAAGAAATTTCGAAATAAACTAACACATTTGAATAATCTGCTTATGAAATTACAATACGGAGGTGAGAAACAAACAAAATTTGTTACAGAATTTAGAAAACAGAATAAAAATTTTTACTTATCTCTTGGAACCGTTGAAAAAATTATTTTCCTTTTCAAAGAATACATTAGGTTTGTTGGTTTAAATACACACGTTTATTATGAAAAGATATTACCTGTATTTTTTCATTATCTGGATGTTGAATTTGTCTACGATTTTAAGCTAGAAATCCTCGATGATTTTATAGTACATTTGGAGAAATTAAACGAAGAACCTCCTGAAAAGAATGCGGTTTTACTCACATTCTCCCCGACTTCTCGAGTGATTGTTAGCGAATTTCATTTTTTCCGTCTTTAAATTTTTTCTATTTAAATGGAGTTCTTGAAAGAGTTAAATGATATTGGAGAATGTAAGTTTAAAGAGTATAAGAAGTTAAATGAATTGGAAGAAAATAAGAAATACAAAATTTTGAATTTGGAGAAAATGAAAGATAAATTCGGGTTTACAATAATTGCCGAGTTGGAAGATTGTAAAGTACACTTGCCGAACAGATTTTTGACTGTTTTGGATGAAAAAAAGATTAAAGAATTGAATAAACATGATAAATTACACTTGGTTGTTACTGGAAAGAAGACTATTAAAGATAAAGAAATTATAACAATTAACTTTGTAGAATAAAGTCTTAACTCTAAAACTTGCAGTCCCTCCCCACGTCATAGTACTGTTTTGATAACCATAGTTGGTGTCTTTCTTCATAGGAATCACATGGAATATTATCTACAGTAATACCTTTTGTTTCACACAAAATGTGGCTATATTCTATAAGAAAAAATTCTATAATGCTCTTTAATGAATTGTGTTGATAAATCTTGATACTCACAAAAATTCCTAAGAAATTCATCAATTAAGTCTTGATTATCTTGAAAGAACGTATAATATGGGAAAAATGTCATAAAAAAACGATGAAAACTCTCTGTTTGTTTATTTTTTACTTTCTTTTCAATATCTTTCGTAATTATATTAAATATGTAATCCCTTACTTTTTTAGTTTTTTGCCGATAGTAAAACACTCCATTAGACGTTTTTTTCTGCAAAAGACTTTACAAGTTCTTTGAATTCTGTATCATTTAAGGAAAGTATCAACTGTTCTTTAAAATGTTTTTGGTAATTCGTTGAACTCGTTAAAATTGTCTTTCTTTGTAAGTTTTTGAAATGCTAGAAACTGAAGAGAGCTTGGTGAGTTCATGTTGTTTATTTAGTAGAAAAGTTTTTTATTAAAGTACAGTATGTTTTTAGTAAAAATGTTTTAAATTGATTAAATTTTATTAAGATTTCGAAGATTTTTCCTTTATTCGTAGCAGATTTGACAACATTTTACAAAGCACAGCTTAAGAAAGTAGAAGCTCAGATTCGGTTAATTTTTCATTCCACAGAGTAGATAGTAATGTACCGATCGCTTTTGGAGACAAACGACTGTAGATTCGGTTAATTTTTCATTGAGATTTGCTGTGTTATTTCTCAGCTTCCTTTATGGTACATTGAACAGTATTTTACATTGCTTTTCGGTCGGCTCCGAAAGTGCGCCAGGAACCCCATATTACTATCTACTTATACATTTAAATTGTTATTTATCTGTAATTATTAATTATTCAACTACTATCATGAGTTGCAATTTATTCGTCTTATTTGTTGAAAAATTATAATGTGCAAGATGACACAATATTGTGGAAATAAATAATATTGTAACAGTTTTTAGAGATACTATATAATGCGAGATAAGAGTATTCACGATCACGTGTCGTATAAATGGTTTGGGTGAAGTTTCGTGCAAAACTACCAAATCAATATTTCATTTCGTACTCAATATTTCCAGTAAAAATACAGACAGAAGAAATATTGTGACATTCTATTGACTAACCAAGCTACATTTGTTTATTGCTCAATCTGTCTCTACATATCTAGCAAAAGTTAAACTTCGCTAGCGCTCAGACAAATATCATAGTGGAACACCATCGTCTAACTTTATGTCGCCTATGTATAATTTATGCCTTATGTGAAACATCACGTCTATAACTTACAACATATCATCAGGCAGGAAGCTAGAATGAAGATACATCTTTCCAGCCACATAAGTAATAAATAGTCTTCACTAACGCTCAGAAAATAAAAGTAGTCCAATTGGCATTGTGACATCATTTATTTTCCAAAATAATTATGCAAATAACGCAGTATTTCAAATAAACAAGCTTAAAGTTTGTACTATAATATTCTTAAGAAGAAAACAGCAATTCAACAAAGAATTTAAAATTGGATTATCTCGAAATACGAATCAATAGAATTAATACATAAATTGAACTCAGTAGTAAACAGGAGTTTGAAAAAAACAATGCATTTTATTCAATTGTGGAACGCAGGGATTTAACATCAGCTATGAATGTAGGTTTTGTTTAAATTTAATCTTGCATAACAAAAAATGCAGTTTTGTTGCTGGGATCTTCTGAACAAATACAATTACGTTGCCAGCTAGAAAGCCGCTATACACGTGAATGGAGAAGCAGACAATAAAGCTATTGTGTCTATACAATAGGCCCATTTGACTGAGTTGTATGTGGAGTATCATTTGGGCTGAAAGTGAATGCTTCACTTGAATTCGACATTCGCTTCACTGCGTCTCGCCGTATCAAAGATTGTACTACTCGGGCATTGCTTCATAACGTTATAGCTGCAATGCTTCTATGCCGCGATGCACTATTTATCACCCTATATCTCTCATCGACTAAGAAGGTAAGGAGTTAGGATTGTACAACTTCACATGAAACATTGTAGGTTATAGCAGAATTATGAAGTACAAAGTCTTAATATTAGAAAGAATATGTCAATAAACGATGATAATATTACAAATAGTGGCTACTCTTTGGATGACAATCATTGGTTATTTCTATCTTTGCATATGTACAAATTAGCAGTAAGACTCTATAGTCGTGATACCAGCTATGAGAGCCCAACAACTATAAAAAGGCACTAAATGCTGGGGTTTAATCACGATAAATAGAATTTATGGGCCAAAAGTTGTTATAAAAGAATAGTTGAAATTTATCCGAAGCTGTGAACCAAAAGATTCTGCAAATAATTTGCCTGTGTGGCTAATTGTGTTCACTTTACTCGTGGAACACTAAAAGCCCAAATGCTGGGTCAGTAACATATTTTGGAATACTTCCATTGCTAGGAACTAAGAGGATATACTGTTTAGCTAGATCCGGATATTCTTTGAAAACTTTTCTAGAAGCACAGATCAAGAGTAAAGATGATATTGAAGTTTTACTTGGTCCTAGAGTATGGACGCTTATAGACTGAACGAATAAAAATACCTATACTATATTAGTAACTAGTAAATTGTTTACGTCATGGGCTTACAATAGCTAGGATGTAGTAGATTTGGTAGAAGTGGAACTGATCCTGAAATTAAAAAGAATTCAATAACCAGATTTTTATGAAATCTACATAATATCAGTTTTCATACCCTTGCTTTAGAACTGTGTAAATGCTGGTAGGTAGAGTAAATACATTGGGGTTTGACAATAGAACTCCATGCTGGACTTCTCCACAGAGTGGTATCTCGCTACAGGTAATAAAGAATGATCTAAGGGAACCCTTCAATGCTCCGCTATTGATGAGGAAATGGTGAGTCAGCCAAAAGTATTCATCAAAATATTCACCAAAATACACTCAAGCAAATGAGACAGTATCTTTTTAAGAATCCTATTCAATTATGATACGTGAGAGAGGACTTGCCATTTTGTAATGGTATAGGTTGTACCTGACTCGGGGTTGACGAAATTCGGGGTGGAAAAAAAACTAAGCGCCTTGTGGGAGTCAGCTCCTTAATACAGATTAAGGCGTTGATTGGTAATAATCGGAAAGTCTGGATTTCCTTCGGACTGAAGGAAATTTCACAGAGCAATTACCAATCGCGTAATAGGCGAGACAGATATGATATCGCTGAACTGCGTCTATCCAAAATCCATGTTAGTCTATTGTGATGTGCGCAGCACAAGAGCCTACTGGTTTACTGGAAATTTGGGCATTTACTTCTTTGCTTCTCAAAAACTATAATTTGGAAAACCTATATCTATTTTATATTTATGTCACAATTATTTAAATGCAATACGTGTTTGCCAATTTTGGATGACCATATCACCTCTTTTGATAAATCAGAACAAATAATTAACTGGCTCAATGTTACGTTTAATGAAATACAAAATTGATTCAATCTAAAAATGACAATTAAACATAAATTTCATCCCCTAAGTTCAGCAACACTCTTTAGGATTTAATGATATCTTGGAATTTTTATGGTGGAATTTACGTCGAAATATTTTTATCAGAGTTAGCATGTTTGTATCACAATGAAAAGCCGACGTCAGTAAACAAGTACATTTTAAAACGTTGAGAATGTTACTTTAAACTTCATTTCACCTTTCGTTTAGCGCAGCTTCTGAAATAAGACACTTTCACGGACTTGACTTGTGGAATCTGGAGGAAAAGACCGTCTGAAGAGGTCCAAACTAGGTAACAAAGAAGAAGGACAATAATAACTCTTTGAATTGTACTAAATGGCATTGCAACATACGAACTTTGTGACTGTTGGGAACACTTGAGCCGCCACATGGCGCCGAATAGTACAAACAATATAAGAATAAGAATAAGAAATATTTTATTCCAAACTTTGTAAAATTTTACAATAAATGAAATGGTGGAAATACTAGCCATCTGAACAAGTAGCGATGGCTTGTGCAAAGAAAAACTTGTATGTTCCCCAATTTTCCTTGTATGTTGCCCTATAGCCTTCACTGTCAGGCTAGGGACTTATGTTGATCTACATAAAATAGATCTCTTTTAAAGAAACGCACGCTCATCAAGTTGTCACAAGTCGACTATCCTTCTCTACAAAACAACAGTACACGGACCCAGAACACTTATTCCACAAGCCTAGTGAGGAAGGAAGTTAATTCTGTCAATGCAGGAGAGTAATATCAGTTAAAATCATACAAATGGGCATGGAATGAACATTTAATGCTATGAATTGAAAGAAATAATTTAATTATTGTTATTCAATAATAGTGCTCAGTGTGTGTAAAAATACAAACCACGAAAAATACAGAGTAATGGACCAGGTAGAATAACACATTATTTAAGGTTTCTGTAGTAAATGTGTCAAAATGAATAGATATCATATACTGATTTAATATATCTTTAAATACAATCAGTCTCATATTGTGAAAGTCTTTTTTATCCGCAAAGAGTATATTCCAAGAAAGAATTCTTTACGGCATGCTTTATACTGCATCAACAGTAGAATTACCCAATGAGTTTCTGGTTCCAGTAAAGGAAAGGGAAATGTAAATATGTGGCATCAAAGGGACTCCTATGAGGTTTTTATACCTTAGTCTGCATTCTTTGTTGTATAATCGGAGAATTTCTTAAGAATTCGTTTAGCGTGAAACTTATTTTGAACGCGATACCAGTAAGTGCACGTATTAGTATTTTTGGATTTTTAAGGGAAATGGGCTATCGTAATCAATTGCTTGATATAAAACTCATTGTGATAAAATATGCCACGATTGGAAGTGTAAAACATAATTAGAGTATGGGTCTAGTGTGTGTGCATCGTATATTTTGTCACATATTTTTCTCTTCAACATGAAATTGGTTTGTTAACTGATTGAATTTAATTTGTCGGTGGACGTTTTTTAATATGTATTAATAATTTGTTTGAAGCTTATTTTTGACGATGGAAGGATTGTGAAGAAAACATGATTTTTTCCGGACATTTGCCATCGTTCAGTGAAACAAGAAATCAGTACGAAATAATAACGAAAGGGCCCATTCCTGTCCCCCTTTCTTTTTATTTCCGCCATCTTGTTTTTGTCTGCCGTGACGATTACCATTGGCTAGTGACCTGTATTCCGTAGTCCAGTTTTAATGATTAGTGTTGTTTATAGTTTCTTATTAAGTGTATGTTTTTAGAGTTAGCGAAGTTGACAAACAACATGGTGGTTGTGATTCCTGACTTAGGCGTGCCACAACGCTTTGGTAAGATTTGTTTATTTTAACCTACTTTGTAATTATGTAGTAGGTAAGTTCTTTACCTGAAGAAGAGATCAGCTTGCAGACATAGTGTTACTGATTTCTTGTTCCACTGAACGATCCTGTTTCCTTCACAATGTATTAATAGAAATATTGATTCTTGGTATAACGTTTTCCAATAAATTAAAACTCATGATTACACTCACACTGGTCTGAAGAAAATTTAAATTTAAACGTACAGCTATTAATGCCTCTAAGGTACATGTATACATTTGCCACTAAATATTAAAACACAAACACATGTTCTTAAGCTTGCTTTAGGTTCATAAAAGTGTATAGTCTGTCAAGGATTGGATTTTTCGGCTTTCTGACCACAATGATTGGAAATAAGATGAATTACATCAGCGGTTCAAATCTGAAAGACAAACTTATTCATACCAATCACGGTTTGTGCCGGAGGTATAAAATGTAGCATAGTAAAGTACACAGTATGCATAAGCAAACTAGATAGAGTGTAGACCAAAACAACATGGTAGGTATTAAACATGAAGCAGGCTTTTTGCTTCATTGTACAATTAAGAGCACGTGACTAGATATAGCCCAGGGCTGACTGCGAGACAGTTCCTGAATTAGTGGAGTTTATAGTCATTAATTTGAATCGAAGAATAAAAGAAGGGAATTCTGGTATCCTTAATCTTTAACTGAATACAACGGGAACCTTCAATATGAAAAAAAACTTGTTGTTGTTACGAAAAGCACTCATAATGTAATGTTTCTGTAGAACTGTGGCTTAAGCAAACAAAATGTTGTAAAATATTCATGAAAGAGCCCACACTTTTTACGAATTAACTATTTTGTATTTTACCACTTCTGTTACATATATTTTTAAATAGTCAAACCAACATTATTTATGTGAGAGATCCGGGTTGGACGTCCGAAGGAGCGAGTACTTTTTATGAAACAATCTTGATTGTAATTAAATTAGGCCATTGTCATTTAAATAAATCTAATGAATATCAATATAATATAAAGCAACTTTATCACCTCCTAAATGTAATTACTGCACCAAGTTCTATTTAGTTTGTAATAACCATTAAGTATCATCAGTTTTATACGTTTCTTTCCATTTAAATTACGTAATAAATGTCTAATTTAAAATTAACAACTTACAAAACTGGAAGGTAAAACAATAACAAATAATAAATTTGAAAACAAACATTCCAAAAATATATTTTATATTTTTTGTGGAGCCTTTCGCGTTCAAGAAACATATCACCTGACTCACATAAATGAATACTAACAAAATAAAAAGTGTAGCCTATTAATGGAGTGTTTGTTTTCAGTTTTATTAAGAATCCCAATAAGAAATGAGTTTCTAGAATGCAATATGAGATAGTTTGTCTGTTTTATGGTACGAATATTAACGGTTTGAATGTCATAGCTGATATCTAGAAGGCATGTTAATTGTAGGTAAACCATTCATATATTTCCAAATATGTTGGAGTAGTGAAATTACCGAAAGATAAACTGCTCATTGATGAAAAACGACGAGATATTACCGAATGGTTAATGACTTCGCCTTCGTAAGAAAAGACAATCATGAGCGTGGATTGAGCAGCAATAACCTGTCACTGGAGTGATTGCCATTTACTTCGCCATTCATTCTGATATAGAAAACCGCCCTACTGTAATGGGTTTGTATGAGAAAGCTCTCTTTATGTCTGGGAGAAACACTAATATGATATTTTTCAAGAGTAAATAATTTTTTATAGCCTACATATTCATACATATCACTACCCGAGTATACGGCTTTTCTAACATAACTTAATCAGGTAACTATTTTGTCTAAAGGTTTACAACAAAATTTTAAAAGATAATCCTTACTCTTCTTTAGTTAAAGTAATCATGCTTATGAGCTGAATTGCAAAAGGTATATTGTAATAAAAAGTAAAATTTTAAGTGACGAGCAGAACTTTGATAGCAAGTGCCAGAAGCAGATGGGCTCCAGGGCAGAAACATGCTGAACGGTTTCTGATATTTTATCGTAAACTTTACGATATCGTTGGAGAGAGAACTTCAGCTTTAACAAGTGTATGATGTTTATCGTCTCTCCCTCAAACAATTACCGAAATATAAAAGGTTAGATGGTAAATAATAAATGTCTGTATCAATATTATCTATATAGTATCATTTTACTCATTCACACATCACTAACTCTCCAACCTTCTAATGTTCTCAAAAGATTTAATATGACGTATACATACATAACTCATGACGTACGTAGAAACAAACCAGTACTTTCATCAATTTTAACCGCTATTGCGGGTTGAAATAAGATTAAAAAATCCTTTGAGGATTTTCTTGTTGTTAAACTTCCCGCCGTCCTTAAGAGATTCAATTTTACAAAATGTGTTTCAACAGACCACCGGCACTAGAAAAACCTTGGACGGAAATAGATTACAATCGCCAGAAATAATCGCTTTATGACCAAAGTAGAATTACTGGACCTATATATTATGTACATTTTCTTCATTGGGGCACCAATGAAAACACTAGTTTTCGGGATCCAAAATATCCTAGACCACAAATACAATACAACAGCTATAAATACTCAATTTTTGACCCTGGAATATCATAGAGACGTCACTTACGTTTACAAGTGTTTATTGAGCCGTTTAAAAAGGACATGCTCATGACGTACCTGCTGTATATAGTAAATCGCGTGCAAAGCTTTGTGCGTATATACATATTGTGTGAAATAAGTGGAAACGCATTAAAAATGTTTCTCGGCTATCTATGTTTTCATGCAATAACCACCACACGCGCACATCGAGGGTCGCCCCTGGGGAGTGGCAAGGAAATCCCAAATGCAACCCTAGGTCAATATGTATGTTATTAGAAAATTATTTATTATTAAACGCCGCATACCACCTTTAATGTGCACTATTCGTACCAAATGGCGGATGTTCATAAATATCGATATTGAACATTTAAACAGTTTACAGTAGAACAGGTAAAATTTTGTATAAAATTAAGTATAAACGTTTTAAAAATCGCTATAATAGAACTTACGCACTTTGATTGCGTATTCAAAAAACATCCAAGATGGTTTAAATTTTGACACCCTATTAAAAAAAACATATTAAACAATTTAAAAATTAAATAAAAGTACAAATTACTAAAATTATACTATTCAGCGTATAACTATTAAAAAATTAATGTTCTGAGATATTCAAAGTAATTGCATTTTTCAGGAAGGATGTAAAAACTAGTAGAATTTAGACACCTACTATTGATATCATTCTGAAATCTGTTAGATTTAATCATGGTACAATCTGGGTATCAGGAAAACACATAGTTAGAGTGGAGTGCTTGCTTTTGTCTAAACAATGCGCTGTAACGTTCCCCAGTTCAGTTAGAACAGATGTATTGCTGTAGATGGAGAGGGGTATGGAACTTCAAAAACTACGCCGAAACCACGTCGGGCAATTTAGTTTGGAATTTTTAATGCACGACTACGTGAGTGCCGGGTTCGCATGTGGCTTTGCACAATCAACACATCTAAAAATGTCTTTTCTTTCGTAGCTTATGCTCTTGGAACAAATTTAAATATACCATATTTTATTTTATTTTATTTTCAAGAATGAAATTGTTTATTTAAAATGGTTATGTTTTGATGTGCTTACTACTACTTTTGACCTTAGTGTTGAGTTTAAAGTCATTCTCTATTACAATAGCATTTTAACAACAGATTTTAACTTTCAATTTAAATTGTCCGCTTTTAAACTTGGAAACTTCAATTGTCGTTAGTGAAGCCTATCACTCCATGATCTGGAATTGTATGTCTGTATATTTGTATGTATGATATTCGAGAACGAACTGATCAGTAGATTATCAAATCTGTCCATAAGATCTTCTTGATATATACCAGGTGAGTTTTTTTAGAGTGATCCAATAGCTAACTTTTTAATTACACGACTTAACACCACACTTTAAATTTGGAACTTGCTCAATTTTAAGTTTCACTCAGGAATACACTTTCAAATCTTTTGAAGAAGGCCGCCATTTTCCAATATGGCAGCCAACTTTAAAATCTGTTATGGAACACCCTGTATTTTATGTTGTTTTTAGGTTGGACTGTACGAAATAAGACATTTTTGCTTTTGAGAGTTTTTCAATATCTCTAATGGTTCAGGAGCTACGTGGACTGGAAGTTTTCATAATGTTTTTCCAATATGGGGGCCTATTTTAAAATATTTGATGGAACACTCTGTATTTTATGTCGTTTTTAGATTCTACTCTGCAAAATAAGGCATTTTTGCTTTTTAGAGTTTTTCTATATCTCTCATGGTTCAGGAGCTACGTGGACTGGAAGTTTTCATCAGCTGCCATATTGGAAAATGGCGGCCTTCTTCAAAAAATTTGAAAGTGTATTCCTGAGTGAAACTTAAAATTGAGCAAGTTCCAAATTTAAAGTGTGGTGCTAAGTTGTGTAATTAAAAAGTTAGTTATTGGATCACTTTAAAAAACTCACCCGGTATAAGCAAGACCGAGTTCTAAGATGGCACATGTCATTAAATAGGACTTGGCTGAGGGTCAGCGAACATTTTTACATTGTTATTATTCATAATCATGACAAAAACGAGGAAATTTCCAATAAATACATTTGTATTAAACAGAATGCACGTTTATAACACTTGCAACATATGTTGTAGTAATGCTGACTACACGCCAAAGCATCAGCATTCAAACGTTGGCAATAATTAACCTGACTTAATAGCTTTAATCATATTACATTGATAGTATTAAAATGTTATCAATCACCTTACATTATTAATATTGCAATGTCATCAATCATATTACATTAATAATATTGCAATGTTATCAATAATATCACATTAATAATATTGGAATGTTATCAATCATAACACGTTAATAATATTGCAATGTTATCAATAATACACATTAATAATATTGGAATTTTATCAATCATATTACATTAATAATATTGCAATATTATCTATCATATCACATTAATAGTATTGCAATGTTATTAAACATATGCTGTAGTAATAAGTTGACTACACGCTAAAGCCTCTGCCTTCAAGGGTAGCCAATAATGACTTAATAGCTGTAACCATATTGGATTGATAATATTGCAATGTTATCAATCAAATTACATTGACAGTATTGCAATGATATTAATCGCATTACGTTAATAGTAATGCAATGTTATCAATCACATTACATTATTAGTATTGAAATGTTATCAATCATATTATATTGATAACATTGCAATGTTATCAAACATATACTGTAGTAATAAGTTGACTACACGCTAAAGCCTCCGCCCTCAAGGGTTGCCAATAATTAAGCAGTCTGAGCAGCCGCAAAGCAAACTGATAGTAACTTCAACTAAGTTTGTTTGTTGAGTAGAGCTTATGTAATCAAACGCAGACTTCAGTTAAACATCTTTGTTTTACAAGTTCTTTCAATTACCGAGAATTCATTTAATGTACATTATCTATCTATGAGATAACATACTGATATCCAAAACTGTTTATGACATATTTAGGAATAGTTTTTTATATTTAATCGGTTTATCTATTAGGAAGACTACTTTAGTACTATTATTGTACGGGCAGTTACTCTTGAGTTAGCTTCCAATTTCGTAGGTTTTGCACCTGTTTGAGGACTTCTGGTTTCAGTGAATATATTACTGACACCAATATTTATTTATTTATTTATATTTATTTATTAACAGCAATATACCATTTTACATATAAGGATATTAAGATAACAATATATATTATAGAAAAAATACAAAAGTATAAATAAGGAACAATACAATAACATGTTGCAAACACGCCAACCAACATGTGTAGCTATAAGCCAAATCAATAAGCAAACTTAGTACTGAAACAGTGGTTCAATAAATAGTGTTAACACTAGGAAAATCATTTATATAACAATAACAGTACTAACAATAATAGCAAACATAACCGTAACAATGAAACAACGCTAACGTACATTAACATAAAGCAACCAGTAAACTCGTGGTAATAAATAACATTAATAGACTATATAAGGTAATCGAATCTAATAATAATAACAAAATATAGAAGATAAGGTATACAACACTATAAACAATAATATAATATAACGACTTAGAAAGAAAATCTGTTAAGTAAGCCCTCATTCGTCCGTTCATTCTGATAGGTAGTCAACGTACTGTTAAAGAACTTCTTTGCAGCCTCGTGAGATTAGCGTCCATCCCTTGTTTGTCAAGAAAGAAGAGAGAAGGCCTGCCGGCGAACCTGGTGAAGTCCATCGAAGAACAGGTCACATCCAGACGCAACCTGATTTCCCAGGCGAATAAACCTTGCGAGAGGACTGTTGAAGTCGAAGTTGGTTGAGTGGTATCTTCGACCCAGCAGATCTCGAGATCTTGTGTTTGCCGGAACTCTGAGGTCGATTTCAGCTAGGAGATCTGGTCAGTTCATGCGACCATTCACTATCTTCCAGAGAAGGACAACATCAGCCACGTCACGTCGCAGGGCAAGAGGTGACAAGTTCAGATTGCTGGACAGTTCCTCCACAGGCACATCAAGATAGGCAAAACCCAGCCGGACACCAATCAAGCGAAGAAAAAAAACGCCTTTGTAGAGCCTCCAGTCTCGTCTTATTGCCAACAGTGTAAGGTGACCACACGGGACTTGCATACTCCACAAGCTGTCTCACAAGGGAACAATACAGAGAGCGAAGAGCAGAAGGGTTGTCGATGCCTCTGGAGAATCTTGCTATGAAACCAAGCATCTTGTTTGCTTTGCTACTGATGTGGTCTATATGTCCAGAAAATCCCATGTCGCTGGCAAATATAACGCCTAGGTCTTTTATACACTGGGACCGTGGAATGGATGTACCAGAAATGGAGTATACGTATATGACTGAGGATTTGATGCGATGATAAGTTATACAAGAGCACTTACTGGGATTTACAGACATGTTATTCCTGACACACCAATCCTCAATTTCGGAAAGGCTATTTTGAATTTCTTGAGAGTCTTTTGGTGTAGACACAGGGATGAAAATCTTCAGGTAGTCAGCAAATTGTAAGGCCTTTACAGTTAATTTGTCTAGTAGGTCATTGAAAAAGACATTGAAGAGGCAAGGTCCCAGCAAAGAACCCTATGGAACTCCTGAAGAAGGTGAGAACTGAGTGGAAGTGGCGGAACCAATCCTCACGACCAGAGAACGTTTTTGAAGATAACTAGAGATCTATGACAAAAGAGGTTCAGCCACTCCGTAACCCAGCAACTTAGACACAAGAATTGTGTGGTCGACCTTGTCGAAGGCTTTTGCCATATCGATGTAGGCTGTATCAACTTGGTAGTTCTTGCGAAAAGCAGACAAAACATATTCTTGAAAGAGCAGGAGGTTGGAGACAGTAGACTTGCCCTTCATAAAACCATGTTGGGAAGGATGGATTATTTTGGATAGAAATGGATTCAGTCTATCTACCACGATACTTTCAAAAACTTTGCTAATTGCCGGCAGAATAGTGATTGGACGGTAGTTACGTATGTCGCTGGGACGTTAATATTAACGTTAATTTCTTCCCAGGATCAAGAATTAAAGTTAAAAACTGTATATTTATGTACATTATAATTTACTCTGTTTTAGTATTTTTTTATCATTTTATCTTTTTCACAATCAATAAATTATACATACGCAATGTACATACGGTACATAGACAGCTCTGAAAAGCCTAATTCTCTTTAAAAACCAATAAGATAAATTTCATAACAACCTTTAAATGTATAGTAAAACTTAGACTACTTTGTGTATTATATCTGCACCGCTACCAGTTACCCGCTGCTTTACCCGCAATTTAGTAGGCGTTTCACCTGTATAACCACTACTGATTCGAGTGAATTATATTTCCGAAACCAACATTGGATTTACCTTGTTTCCATGATCAATAAAATACGTCAACGATTGTATAAAAATTTACTTCTTTCTTAGTATTTTGTTTTTGTAGTTATTTTATTGTGCATTATTTCGCGATCAAGATAATATGTATCGCAGATCAAAGAAGCCTACTTCTGTTAAAAGTCAACTAACTGGGTTTTGTAAAAGTTTTTAAATTTATAGTAAAATTTATAAAGTAACTTTGATTTTATATCTGATACTTAATATTTGCTGCAGATGTACAATTAAAAGAACATTAAAAACTAAACTATTTGCTTTTTTTTCTTTATAAACTGAAAAATATTTTTAGTATCTAGAAAATAAAGAGCTACTCGTAGAGTCGATACATTAGTTCAAAAGCACCGGGTAGTGGACTTGCATGTAGCATAATTCTTACCGGCTAATTCAACGAGAGTTTTCGGAGAGGATTCTGGTCATTTTATGTCTTGGAACATTTTCTAAGTTATATGAGTAACTTAATCGCTGAAATATAAAAACTACATGAAAACTAATGATTACTTCTTAGAGAATTTAAACATTATAAATGTAAACATTTAAAGTGGTTAAATGCAACGACTGTGATAAATTGTACATTGGCCAAACTAAAAGGAACATTAAGACACGATTCAAAGAACTCTTTGCACATATAAAATATGGAAGAAATGAAAAATCTGCTGTGGCGAATCACTGTATTAAATCTGGACACACCATCTCTAATAAAAATTTACGATTATTAAAAGAAGTTACTAACACAATACATTTAAATGCTTGGGAAACATTTTATATTAACACAAATCAGGAAAAATTTATTAATAATGAAGACGGACCAATTCAAAATTCAGTTTTACTCTCATCTCAATTTATAAAAAAAAATTAAAATTAAATTCTAATTAAATATTTTATACTGGCTAACCGTAAATCCAAATTGTTTACCATATGTTATTATAAAATTAATTATTATTACAAAAATGTAAACATTTAATAATTTGTGAAGTGCCTGATGATGGAATCTTTGATTGAGAAAGGCCTTGAACAAAATAAAATATTATATTGGAAAATGTATTCCTTTAATTAGTGATACTACAATAAATTTAAAGTGGTGTTTAAATGAATTAAACATATGGTTATGCTGCCATGAGACAATGTTTACATAGAACAATTGGTTATATTTGACACAGTCAAGTAATATTTCACAATTTTAGAGACCAAGATGTTCGCTACTTTAAATATCAATGAGGCGTAGACGAGAGGAATTTTTTAAACAAGAATAGTCTGTATTTACACCAGGATCCGTAAGAATGTCCATGTTAAATTTCAGATTATACGGTTGAATATTTTACGCGAAATTTTTGGCTTTACTTTTTATGAAAGCCAAACAAAAAAGGAACTTGGAATATATAATATTATTAGGATGTAGGGGAGACCGGGGCAAGTTGACGACCGGGGCAAGACGACGAATGGTTAGTTTCTCAAATTAGTTGCTAGGTAGTAGCACCGGTCGAATGTCAGTAGCGCTCCACACGGATGGCCTCTGAAATAACTGGCAGTGAAGACAAGTTCGCCATTGTGTGTGTTGTTACAGCGGCTTGTTGTTTTTGGAGTGCGTTTTTGTAACTTTCGGCCTTTGCATCGTAAGGTTTATTGAATACGCAGGTAAGATATGTTAATTTTCAATATTACCTATATTTACCTTATGTATTAGGCTACTCATAAATACCATGTTTGTTTATATTTATCTTAAACTTAATGCCAATAAAATTTACCTACTCTATTACGGCCCGCTCGGGGCAAGATGACGTGGGGCAAGATGGCGTGTTCGTCATCTTGCCCCGTTAATTTTAACTGGTGCAAAGCTGAAACTTTTAAGAAGTATGGTTATGCATACAATTTTGATTTAAGTAAACTAATAACTGACGACACTGTGAGACTTAACCACTTATTTTAAAAAAAATTTAATCTACACTTTTGTTTTTAACAATTTTACTTTAGAATTGAATTTTTTATTAATTTAATATGCGGGTACAGATTTTTAGTTTTACTTTGGTTCCAGAGATGGTGAGAAACTACAAAAAGACTTCCTCTAGAGGAGAGTGGGAAAAAACCAACATGGATACTGCTTTCACAGAGGTCAAGGAGGGAAGAATGACTTGCTTGGGAGCAGCGAGAAACTTACAATGTTCCAGAGGCACACTTCGACGCCGACTGAAAAAGAACGTTTCGGTAACTATTTTCACCTACACCTTGCACCACGTTTATATTTACAACTTGTTTTAAGTTAAATTATTTACCACCTTGTTTTTGATATTAAAACAAAATTTACTTTGGTATAACAACTTCTCACGTTACAAAGACAAGACTATAATCCGTACCCCAGCTTTTTTACGCAAATACACATAACATTTTCATTTACTTCATCACAACATTTCTAAGCAACCTACAACGATTATTATTTACATTTTCCAAACCTTAAAAAAGTACCAAACTTTAAAATAATGAAATAAAATAAATATAAATTTTTTACCTTTCCTGCTCCCCTTAAACAAGTTTTTTTTTTAGGATATGCCTGTCCATGGAGGAAGATATAGAGAAGTATTCAATGAAGAGCAGCTCCAAGATTTACACAACTATTTGACGGTAATGACCAAATGTTTTTTGGAATGACCAAGTTGCAGTGCAGAAAACTCGTTTTTGAATACGCAGAAAAACACTTAGGGATTTCTCATCCGTTTAATAAAGAAACTAAAATGGCTGGTGAGGATTGGCTGGCTACCTTTATGAAAAAACACAACTTTAGTATGCGTAAGCCAGAAGCAACATCTGTTGCAAGAGCAATGGGTTTCAACAAACCTAGTGTTGATAAATTTTTCTCCATTTTGAAGGAAGTGCGAGAAAAACACAATTTTCCCGCTGCTAAATATCTACAATGCAGATGAATCAGGACTATCTACTGTGCCCAATAAATTACCTCAAGGTAATTTCACCAAAAAGGAAGTAGAAGAGTTTCTAAAGTTGTGTCTGGGGAGAGAGGCAGGAACGTCACTATTATTTGTTGCATCAATGCTACGGGAACTTACCTACCCCTTTTTTGGTATTTGCCAGAAAGCGAATGCGACCCTGAACTCATGGAAAGAGCTCCACCAGGTAGTGTGGGCCACTGCAGCGATAATGGCTGGAGCAACGGAGAGTTGTTCGTAAAGTTTTTGAACCACTTTATCCTCAATGCAAAACCCACAGTTGATTCTCCCTATCCTGCTACTTGTCGATAATCACAGAACCCACATAACCCTAGAGGCAATCAACTTATGCAGAGATAACCATATTGTTATGGTTGGATTTCCTCCTCATACAACCACCGTCTTCAGCCCTTGGAGTTTCATTCTTTGGTTCGCTGAAAACCTTTTACAGTCAAGCTCTGTGACAACTTCATGGTCAATAATCCAGGACAGACCATCAGTGACTTTAAAATTGGTGAGCTTTTGACCATTGCTTATTTCAAGGCTGCAACTGTTGGCAATGCCGTTAGTGGGTTCAGGTCCACAGGGAATAGAACCTTATAATCCACTTGTATTCGACGAACATGACTTTGCTGCATCACAAACAACTGATCAGAAACCTGGATGTAGGCCTAGACCCTAGCTATAATGAAGAGATGAAAATCCTACTATCCAATCAACAACATCAAATACAACAGAAAACTCCAGGTGAACCTGATGAAGAAACCATTGAGCTGAGTGAACGCCAAGAAACAGTAGGCCTAGTAGACTGTGCCCCAATCCCGGTAAAGAAGAATACAAGTGTCTTCGACTTTAAGCCTTTACCTAAAGGTAAAACCAAAGGATAAGAAAAGAAAAGTTCAGAAGTTAAGTTCTAGTATTATAACAAGCACGCCAGTAAAAATGTGTTTGGAAGTAAAGCAAGAAATGAAGGATGAAAAAGAGCGCTTAAAAAGAAAAGAGAAGAGCTTCGAGCTTCAAAGGTTTCAAAGAAACTCAAGTTTGGACCCTACAAAAAACGTCCTAGGTGTATGAACACAGCTTCTACTTCAAAAGGCAGTGAAGTTAGATGTCCTGGGTGTGAAGAAAAATACTCCGATCCTCCAGTTGAAGAGTGGATCCAGTGTTCCAAGTGCAGTGAATGGTGGCACGAGAATTGTACAAGCTACGAAGGTGGGGAATTTGTTTTGTGACTACTGCTTAGTTTGTCAGTTTTTGTACATAAATAAAAATGACTAGCAGCCTTTTCTTTTACAAAGTAGCGTGTTTATTTAAACCTCCATAACATTCGTCATCTTGCCCCTATGCAAAAGTCATCTTGCCCCGGGGGTGGGGCAAGATGACATTTTTGCATTGTTTCATAAGAACTAAAATTTACAAACAAAAAAATTGATATTATGATAATTAAAAAAAAAATTAAATGTAGGTAAAGACTTATACTTAAACTCTTATGTATCGTAAGACTTTTATTTTTATCACAATATTTTATTAAAAATATTTATTCCTTAACGTCGTCAACTTGCCCCGGTCTCCCCCTATGTAGTCTTATCTCATTACATCTAAGGCTGTACATTAAGTCCTGATACGCCTGGATATGTTCCAAACGGATTGAGATGCATATACGTGTAAAATGGCATGTAACAAGACAAGGGTTGAAATTAGAAAATTTAAAGTTACCCCCTTTGAAAAGGGGAGTGAAAATTTTTACCCTAAAAAAAATCCAAAAAAGAATATTAATAAGTATGGTGAATGTTGTAAATTGATTGGAATATATCAAGGCGTACTATGACTTAATGTACAGCCTTAGATGTAATGAGATGTTTGCCCATAGCTTTTTCTACGATCGTCGTAGAGACGTTTTGTTTACCTCATTTTGTTTCTTTTGAATTTAATTTTCAAGTGACATGTCACAAGATAGGGGTTGCAATTTTAAAATTTAAAGCTATCTACCCCCTTTAAAAAGGGGGGACATTTTTACCCTCCCATAAGTCCCAAAATGTATTTTAATAGGTATGAAGAAGATTTCACGTCGATATCTCAATCCATTTGGAGTATACACAGGACTTATTTTACACCCTGCATAATTTATATAGATGTATAATATATTATACAAGTATTGCAGAAGTTACATTCTGTATTAAAACAAAATCAAGACAATCATTGTACCGTATATAAGTCTTTTTAGTGGTGGAGGAGGATGATAACTGAGCAAGCGCATTTTTAAATCTCATTTTGTCCTTTACATACTGCAAAGAAGCAATACTGATTAGTAGGGAACAATGGGTTCCGTATAAACAGATTAAATTACGAGCTTGGGTGCAAAGATAAGGGATCCATAAACAAACCCCACCACCACAACCACCACCAACCTCAACTTGATATCTTAGAACCTCTTAAGAGCCTCCCGTAGTGAGACGACCTTAAGTTTTTCGATATAAGAATACTTATTAACTTCATACACTTTTATGCCTTTATATTTGTAGTTCTATTGGGGATAAAATGTAAAGATACAACAATTAACAAGCATACAAATGTTTTTATAGTTTTTCATTGTAAAATGTAAATTTTCTGATAGTAAAGCTAGGAAGTTCAAGATTTTGTTTTATAAAAGCCGTTTAAAAAACTTTAGATACGTCCAAAAGGAATAATTCGTTTGGATGCGTAATAATTATATCATTAAAATGAGACGTCGAAAAAATTATTCGACTAAAACTATTGTCGTTTAAGTTAATAAGGTTTAACATTGTTCTTATTGGACTACAATCACAGCCGGTTACAACCAAACTAATATAGGAGCGTGGGTGAGAAGATTACAGATAATAAATTAGTACAACATTTTTAGTACTGTTTCGTACATGGGTTGTTACAACAATATTATTTTATAAAACTAATACAGAAATATAGACAGAAAAAGCATTGCAAAATATATGTAGCATATATAAGCAAATTCCTAAAATATTGATTCGTGGTTACGGGGGGGTGACCCTTGAAACCTTACATCGCCGCTCGCACACCCACAGCAAACCATCAGGGAAGCGCGCGCCCATGGTGGCGAACGGGATGCCGGATCAAAACTAACTAGGTGAAAATAAGAACACCGTGGTCAGTATACTCAGGTTCATTCACTAAGACAACATAACATAGGCCTATCCAGTCAATATAAAAAGGTATATAATTATACTATAAATAAAAAAAAAAAAAATAAATAAAAAAATAAAAAAGTGCCTGCAGTTGTATATACCTCGAACAATTCTTGTCAGGTGCACCTGCATACAAAAATTGGAAACGCCATAATTTGAAACAAGAAATGCCAATTCCACCCGGTATCCTTCGGCTAAGGGCGGGCTCCTAATGAAATCCAAGAAATAACTAAATAATATCTAAAACTAACTTAAAATTAAATAACAAAAATATAAACTATATAAATGGCAACAATAACAATAACAAATAAATAAAAAATATGAGCAGGGTAATCACAGATGTTGACTAGCAGTAATGTCCCATCATGGTGGCCGTCCTTCAGCAGAGCGCAAAAGAGAAGGTTCTCTGCGACCACGCATGATGGAGAGATGACAGGAGAAAAACAGCTCATCTCTTGGACCTCATCAGTGAGGGGCCGTAAACTTAGGCCGCACATGTTAGAAGGAAAACAGCTCAGAAAATCCAACAAAAACACTTAAATAAACCAAAAAATTTTAAATCTGGAGCTACTCCTAACTTGTACACCACGGCTCGGAGTCTTGACCACTCTCTCCCCGGAAAAGCCAAAACACCTTCAAAAGGTCAGTGGCCTCTGCAGCCAATAAACCACACACACATACACTATATAAAACACACACATGAGCCGGGGAGATATATAGGTATTGAACCGGCTCAGACTCCCCCCCAAAAGGAGGAACTCCCCTCTGTTAATTTCTTCAAAATGAAGAACCAAACGAAAATGCCTCTCCCCCCAATGGTTGAAGAATTATAAACCGGAAACCCTTAAGTCTGCAGAAGGGAAAACCAAGAAAATCCAGTTGGAGGCAAGAAATCCCTCCAAGAGTAGCGTGGGTACAAAAGAAGAAAACAGGAACCTTGATCAGGAAGAAGTAGCAGAGGTGATCAGGTCTCTGGACCTAAAACCCTCCTGCACAGACTAAAGAGAAATCACGGATGACTCCGGCAAGGCTTTCAGATGGGATATGTGCGCCTTCTTGAAAAATCTTCCCGGACTGAGGATCTCCCAGTCGGGCAGTCACCGGAGTCAGAAACTTCCAAGATGCGGTGGGGACCAGTCCACCTGTAGCAAAGTTTAGCAGCTCTTTTATCCACAGCTGAACTGACTGGGTGAGCCTTGCAGTAAACTAGATCCCCCACCTGGAAGGATTGGCAATACGACCCCGGTTGTACTTCCTCCTTACTAACTCCCTAGCCCGAATGAGATTCCGCCTTGGCTGCCTCCCAAGTGGCTTTCACACACATTGGGAGTACCAGGAGGTGGCAGAAGATCGCTAATTTTCCAAAGGTTCGCCAAAGGGTTGTTTGGCGGAAAGCCAAATAATAACTCGAAAGGTACCGCCTTGGTGACTTTCATGCTGGGCCGTATTAAAGGCAAATTGGATCCAAGGTAGTTTGTTGATCCCAGGTGGTCTGATTTTCCGCATGAAAGGCAATGAGAGCAGATCGATGATTGCGATTAAACCGTTCGGCGTGAGAAGGCTGAGGATAGAAAGGGGGAAGTAGTCACATGGCGGATTCCGTGCCCAAAGCACATTCTTTTAAAGATATTGGAGACAAACTGTGAACCATTATCGGAAACTAAGGTGGCGGGGATTCCAAAGTGTTGAAAAAAAATGGTTACGAAGTGGCTTGCACCGTGAGCTGCGCGGTAGCACTCCGCAATGGGAACAACCAAACAAACTTGGAGAAGGCATCCACACAAACAAGTAGGAACTTATTTCCGGACTTGCTACGCGGGAGAGGCCCAACATAGTCAATGAAAACCTTCTCCAAAGGTTTTTTTTCCGCCACCTCAGATGACAAAAGACCCAACTTGGTATTTTGAGCGGGTTTGCTTAGCGAGCACAGTTCACAAGAACGTACTCGAGCTGCAATATCCCGGTCCATACCTTTCCAGATGAACTGATCCCTAATCTTCGCGATGGTCTTATGAATTCCTAGATGTCCGCCCACAGGAGAAGAATGAAAATACTGAAAGACCATCGGTTACAAAGAAAGCTTGGCAGCACTAACTTAGGTTTTCTCTCCGCTGATTGTCACGGCAGCATAGAGCACCTCGGTACAGAAAATAAGGAGGGGTGGGCACCTCCGTTTTTTAAGCTCATTGATGATAGCAGTCAGCTCGGGATCCTTAAGTTGGTGTGGAACAATGTCCGAAAAATGCCAGAGGAAAGTCTAGGAGCACGCCACAACATGGCGGCTCTGATAAATTTCTGGTGGTCGTTGGGTAAGTGGATACATGCGTGACAGAGTGTCCGCTATGATATTTTGGGTGCCTCGCACGTGCTGCACTGTGAACTTAAGGGCAGAAATTTGGACTAACCAGCGACCAATCTTCCCGAGCTGATGGGGGTGGGCAAGGAGCCAAGAAAGTGCCTGGTTGTCGGTTTCCAACAAAAATTCTTTATGTTCTAGGTAACGCCTGAACTTATTAATTCCAAACACGACAGCCAAACATTCCAGCTCATAAACAGAACAACTCTTCTTCTCACAAGGGTTAACGTGCTTGAAGCATAAGCTATGGGCTGCCGGATACCATCTACTTCTTGTGATAAAACAGCAGCAAACGGCTAAGGAGGAAGCATCAGTTTGCAAGACGAACTTACGACTGAAATCAGGCATAGCCAAGACTGGAGGCTGCATCACTGCCTCTTTCAGCTGCTCAAAAGCAGTCTGTTGCGCTGCTTCACCCCCCACTCAAACTTGGCACCCTTTTTTCCTAAGAGAGTTTCAGAGGGGGCCGCCACTTCAGCAACATTGGGGATGAAACGACGATAAAAATTTATCATTCCCCCACAAAACGGGCAATCCCCTTGGCATCCTTAGGAGGAGGAAACTCCCCCTGGATTGCCTGGGTTCTCTCTGGATCAATACAAACACCCTCGAGAAAGAGACAAGATGACCCAGAAAACGATATTTCAGGCTGAGCAAAACTCACCTTTTCAGGATTGACGGTAAGGCCAGACTCTCGCAGCCTGAGTTAGAACTTCCTCTAGATGAGTCAAGTGCTCCTCATAACTCTCACTGTACACAAGCAAGGTCATCCAGATAGTTGAACACGAACTTAAATTTGACATCATGAAAGATAGAATCCAGGAGTCTGGTGAGTGTTTGGGCCCCCACAGCCAAGCCCATTGGCACTGCTTGCGGGTGAACTGGTACAAATTCCCAAGGCACACAAAAGGCAGTGAGAGGTCGAGACTCGTGTTTTAGAGGAATCTGATGATATGCCTGATTAAGATCAAAAATGGAGAAATACTTGGCCTTACCAAACCATCGAAAGCAGAATGCAAATCGGGAGAGGCACGGAGTCAATTTCTATCTGAGCATTGAGCTTTCGATAATCCAGGACCAATCTGGACTTCCCCATTAGGTTTCGGCACTAGAAACGCTGGACTGGAAAAGTTTTGAGCAAGACGGCTCGATTACCCCACTCTTAAGTAAATCATCAATCATATTTCTCCAGAATTTCCATCTTGGGCGGAGCAAGCTTATATGGATTGGGAACGTACAGGACGGGTGTCTGTAAGACGAATCTCGTACTCCAAGAGATTGGTCGTGCCCAGTTTGTCAGTTAGGACTTCAGGAAAACTGGAACAAATCTGCCTTATGTCCTCAGCCTCTTTCGGCGTAAGATGTCCTAGTTGGTCAGGAGGAGTCAAGCTCTTATCTTCCATCTCTAAGGCAGCAGTCCCACGAGACTCAACATCTGAAAAGGGAACGAGCACCCGCCTGGCGAAAGCAAAGAAAAACATGACTGGAGGCCAAATCCAAAATCATGCCAGTTTTTCCGATAAAATCTGCTCCCAAGATGAAAGGAAAAGTCAGGTCCTTAGCCACCAAAAAGCTCCAATCCCAAGAGAAATAATTAATTTTGATGTGAATCTGGCACTACAGATAATAGGTAAAGGTGTGCGTGAAGCAGTCCCAGCAGATAAGTGAACTAGGCTCAACCTGCCGTATTAGCCCAGAGGATTTTAGATCTTCAAAAAACGACAAAGAAATCAGGCTGCGTGCTGACCCAGAATCAACCAGGGCCTTCTGCACCACATTCCCCACAAGCACATCCAGTTTGTGGGCAGGTTGAGCGGGCAGCCCTTACTCCCTGCGCAGCCAGAGCAGCAAACCTCCCCCTCTCGGCCAACGATGATAACTGTCCCCAAGTCTATTTCTCTTTCTGTTTTCTTTCTGTTCTGTATTAAACCAGCTACCCTTTTACCATCAAAATTAGGTACATTTTTGCCCTCAAAATTACCTTTACGGCACGAGTCGGGCTTACTCGTCCGCAAGCTTACTAGTTTTTTTTATTAAGTGGACAAAACGGTCTAATATGTCCCACTTGCTTGCAGCCATAACAGGTAGGAGGCTGCCTACGGGAAGGAGCAGCTGCTGGCTCAGACTGCACCGGAGCATGGACCCGGCCCCGGAGGCAAGTGAGGAAGATGCCTCGACATGGCCTCCCTTTGATCATCCGCATCCTGAACCCCTCTAGAGATGATGGAGAGGCGGTCCAAATCCGCAAAAGATCGGGGACGGCTACAAAAAAATCAAACGGGAGCGTTCTTCAGGTTTAATGCCCTCCAAAATAAGGCTCACCAACTCTGTTTCGCTCAAGCTCAAGCGCAACACCCGGGCTACATCCCGTATCTCCCCGACAAAATGGCTCAACGTCTCGTCTGGTGCCTGAGGACGGTAAACGCGTTTCCACCCGCAAGCGCTCCCTAACCCGAGCAGGTACAAAGAACTCCAAGATCTCGGCGTGGGAACTGGTCAAAAGTGGCACCTCTCTTAAGGCAGTCTAGAAGGCGATCAAAAAGCGGCCTTAAGGAAAACTGCGCTAAAATCTGCATAAGCAAGGCATCTGTCATACCAGGAAATTCTTTTAGCTTAAAAACTTCCAGAAGGAAATGGATAAGTAAAATTAGTGTCAAGCCCATCAACTCTGGGGAAGTGTTGTAAAACACTCCCCCAAAGGATGGGGCAGTTTTTGCCAAAGCTGGAAAAAGAAGGCACAACTATAGATGATGCCTCACCAGCCGCTTCAGGAGGGCCACTACCCATCGGAGACATAGTAACTCTGGGAGGCTCGAAAGAAAGAGCCGGTGGATGGTTAGCAAAAGTAATGGTAGTGGGAACCTCCGTGGGAGTGACAGCGGTAAATAGTACCCCTTTCTCTTTCACCGAGCGCACCTCACTCAAACCATCTAAGGCTTGTTTTAATTTGTTACTGGCCGAAAAAGCCCAACTTTTAATATCAGAGTCTAAACTAGGAGCTGACATAAGTAAAACTATTCTGTCACGCCAATGTAAAAGCTGAGATGCCAATCTAGCCTTTTGCTGACCCGGACATGGGAAGTGACTCAAAATTAATGTCGTCTTCTAACTCTTCCATTCGGGTTTTACAAAACTCAAATTCAGTATTAATTTGGAACTCTGCATTCCAGCTGCGGTCCAACGCTATACAAGCCCGTAATTGAGCTCTTAATGCCCTCACATCTCCCTCGGGGCTTCTGTCCTCTCGCCAGGACCTCAAAAACCAACTCGGGCTTGCGCAGATGTTCAGGCACCAGGGAAAACGCCATACCAAACAATTAAGACAAAATAAATACAACAAAGCGTACGCAACAATTACTTAGTAACCTAAGTGACTCAACTCAACAAAGGGCTTACACTGACGAGGTCCAAGTGAAGAACTTAATACCTGCCACCTAATAGAAGGATACCCTGCAAATATACACTAACCACAACCTACAAACACAGAAGCAATAAATATAACAAAACAACACATTGATAGGGGAGAAGTAGAGTACAGTTAGATAAATTTAGCGGTTAAGCAATTTAGAGTCCCTTGCTCCCTGCAAAGGGAAAGTCTGCAGGAAGCAAGACACTAAACCAATTCCACCCCGTATCCTGTGCTAGGGCGAGCTCCTAATGAAAAAAAAAATTGTGTACTCTAACCTCCCCCTACCTAACACTAACCTACACCAACAAACAAAACCAGAACTGAGAGACAGCTGAGAGAGCAGCTAACCACGCTCTGCTACCATTGAAACCTTACATCGCCGCTCGCCACACCCACAGCAAACCATCAGGGAAGCGCGCGCCCATGGTGGCGAACGGGATGCCGGATCAAAACTAACTAGGTGAAAATAAGAACACCGTGGTCAGTATACTCAGGTTCATTCACTAAGACAACATAACATAGGCCTATCCAGATCAATATAAAAAGGTTATATATTATACTATAAATAAAAAAAAATAAATAAATAAAAGTGCCTGCAGTTGTATATACCTCGAACAATTCTTGTCAGGTGCACCTGCATACAAAAATTGGAAACGCCATAATTTGAAACAAGAAATGCCAATTCCACCCGGTATCCTTCGGCTAAGGGCGGCTCCTAATGAAATCCAAGAAATAACTAAATAATATCTAAAACTAACTTAAAATTAAATAACAAAATATAAACTATATAAATGGCAACAATAACAATAACAAATAAATAAAAAATATGAGCAGGGTATCACAGATTGTTGACTAGCAGTAATGTCCATCATGGTGGCCGTCCTTCAGCAGAGCGCAAAAGAGAAGGTTCTCTGCGACCACGCATGATGGAGAGATGACAGGAGAAAAACAGCTCATCTCTTGGACCTCATCAGTGAGGGGCCGTAAACTTAGCCGCACATGTTAGAAGGAAAACAGCTCAGAAAATCCAACAAAACACTTAAATAAACCAAAAAATTTTAAATCTGGAGCTACTCCTAACTTGTACATCACGGCTCGGAGTCTTGACCACTCTCCCGAAAAGCCAAAAGCAAACGCCTTCAAAAAGGTCAGTTGGCCTCTGCAGCCAATAAACCACACACACATACACTATATAAAACACACATGAGCCGGGGAGATATAGGTATTGAACCGGCTCACCCTTATTACTACTCAGGTTGTTACTTTAGTAAACACTGATACGATATTTATTTAACTGCAATAAACACTGATATTGTCGTAGTTACACTTCAGTAAACACTGATAAAGTAGTACTTAGAATGCTGCATTAAACACTGATAAAGTAGTACTTAGTTGCAGTAAATCCTGATAAAGTAGTACTTAGTTGCAGTAAACCCTGGTAAAGTAGTACTTAGTTGCAATAAACCATGATAAAGTAGTACTTAGTTGCAGTAAACCCTGGTAAAGTAGTACTTAGTAGCAATAAACCCTGATAAAGTAGTAGTTAGCTACAGTAATTAATGATAAAGTAGTAGTTAGCTACAGTAAACACTGATAAAGTTATATATCTTCTTCAATAGAGCTCTATAACTTAAGTAATCCACTTGCCCAAAGAAGGAAATATTTGTGTTATTAAAGGATTCAAGTGGAATATTGTTTTTATTAGTCAATGCAGGCTTTCAATGAAGACGCTGGTCTCCAAGCCAGAGATTGAAACGTTAATTAAATAGCACATGTCAATAATAAGCTTCCATAAACAAAATAGTTGTTTATGATAGCTTTAACGTCAGACCCACGTTCAGTTATGTGGGTCTGACGATGTGTTCATTGATAATGAAAGGCCTCACAAAAATAAAAATTTGCCATTTATTCGAGTGTTTGATCATATATTAAGCATTTAGTTTCCAATAAGAAGAAGCTGGTAAAATGTAAAATATTTGTTATTTTTAAGGAAATAACAAACATGGCACAGTTGAATATGGAAGCAAGGAAGTACAGTGAGTCAGGGTTGGCCGACGGAGCGGACAGGACCTCTTCTGAAACTGAATAAAATTATTACTCTTTTTTGTGTTCACCGGTATCTCAACCTTAGATATTTAAAAAATCAATTTTTATTTTATTAACTTCTAGTATCAAGCTATACATATGTGTTTTATAATGTCATAAACTACTAGTATAAGAATAATGATATTTTGAATGAAGCTGGACAAATATTTAAATCTCTACACTTCAAGCATTCTAATTCCTTTTCTTAGGGGCTCCATTATATAGGAGTGGCGTGTTTTATTTTAAGGAAAACGATCAGAATAATTTTGTATATTTTTGTTGACAACACCAGAAGTTGAATTCGTACCTGTGCGAAGAGCCGCAGCCCAATAGACTACGTTGATGGTCTTCCCTTACAATCAGAAGGGTAGATACCGTAGGGTAGCTTCAGGTAGTCACATTGTTTCGTAATTCACACTTCCAACGGAATTATATATATATATATATATATATATATATATATATAAGTCAATAAATGAGTCAGATAATTAAATAATGTATATGTGTAAATTCATTATACTTGCAACAGATCTCAAATTTGGTTTTACGAGTGTTGTACACCGATTAGTTTTTGTATTACGTAAAATAGTGCCTTCATCAGTTTTAAAAGTCGACAGTTTCTATTTCACAATATGCAGTGATATGTTTTTGTGTCAGAAATTTGCTCTTAATAAATTTAAATTACTTCTTCTGTAAACATGACTTTGTATGAAATATTTTTAATAATTTGTGATTTTAAATGTTATAGATAATATAGTATAATTCGTGTTTGTGTTTTAAGAATTGATATTGATATTGAGAATTTTCTGTATAAGTCAGTAAAGATTTCAGTTGGAGTAATATATGAAAAATAAAATATACTCGAGAAGGGGGAAGGTAATATGATACAGTACATCGCAGATTGTCTGGAGGGAGAAATACTTGCCACCAACAAAGAGCGATTGAATCGGGTTGTTTGTGAGGACAGAAGCACTGTATCTGTCAAATATTTCACTTCTCGTTATAGTTTGGAATTTAGAATAGGGTTGTTTTATTTCACAGAGAAAGACTTGGTTATGTTCACCTCTCGTATGGCAGTTTATTGCATGTTTATATTCAAGAGTTGAGGCCCAGCAACATGAAATAAACCACAGTTACAGCTGTTAAGCATTTTTTATCTTACATAGTGTAAGTATCATTTGTTATAATGTTACAGTAAAGTTTGTTGTATCTTATATTCCTGACGATGAATTTTAAAAATATTTCGTGCAATAATTGGCCCTGACGGAACCAATTATAACTATCCCACTGTAATTAAGAATACAATTTACGTGGATACTGTGAACTTGAAACTGAGAAACCTCTCATCGCATTTATTCCTGAAAGTATCTTTACTCATGCTTCCTTCAGGTTGAATGTCAAGGACCGCTTCCTGTCTATATCCATGAGGAGCGATAGCAGGCTATACCCGTCGCGTAAACTTGGAAGAAGGATGGGCATGTTCTGTTGTTGCTCTAGAGTCTCTTCAGTCAAAGCAAACCGGTGACACTAACCCCTCATGTCCAAAAAAGAGGTATTTAGATTTAGGAAGCCCCACCAACTTTTGGGAGTGCCGATGGCCGAGCGGTGTAAGAAGTTGGACTTTGAGTCTGACTTAGAGATAGCGCATGTTCGAATCCTGTCTGTATCCACTTTTTATCAGTACACTCGATCTTGTACTGTATCGACTCTCCTCCTTATTCTGTTTGATAAGAGATCCTCGTACAGGTCAGAGGCCCATCGAGGACGGACATTATAAGGCATAAAAGGGGACCGCCTTCTCCTTTTGATTAAAACACCCAACAGTCATCCCTAGTAGACTAGACCTAACGATCCGGCGTTTTACCCCCATTATCTCCACATTTGCTGTCAATTGTGATCAGGACATCCATAGGGTTGCCCTTAATAATAAATAAGTGACACATCGCTTAATGCTGTACCCAGTGAAGGTTCAAATGGAAGGAACAATAAGTTCAAAAGTGAACCAACCGCCCTGGGGAACACTCGTTATTTATAATGCAATCTTTAAAATCTGACCAGCTTATTACTTTTGGATATATAAATACAACTCAATACATATTTTTACAAAACATTATTAAAAATAATGTTTTGTAAAAATATTTTTTCATTACTTCCTGTAAAATGAAGGGATATTGGAAAAGTTTCATCAAGGGCTCTTTGTTCACTAACTTTCCCAACCCACCAGAATTCGTGCAATATTAAAATGGTTTCTAGCACTGAAAATCGCCCTGACTATTTTTGATTTGGACTGTTACATAATAGTGATTTATTATTACCTTTTACGATTTTTACTCAATAAAAGTATGGAAATCAGGACCAACTAGAGCTCGAAAATATTCATAGAAATAGGTCATTTTAAAAACGAAACAGTACTTATTTTATGTTTTAAACTTTAATTTAGTATGGTGTTTATTTCCACCTAATATTTAATCAATACAAATCAAAATTTGAGTAAAAGTAACAACAAAAGCTATAAAAATCTTTCCTATTCATAACACTAAAAATGTAAAACTATATTTCTGAAGAAATGTTTGGTAGCAGTTGTAACATAACTTATTATTCAATAAATAAGCTATGGACCAAAGCAAATATTTAACTTAGTAAATTAATATTTCAATTTACTATTGATAATTAAGTTTAGTCATGGGTCTTTTTGTTATGCTAAAGCTAGCATTCAATTATATACTTGTGTGAATAAGAAAATAGATTGAATTCTAAAGATCTAGATACTTACGTAATTCACTCTATCGAAGACCTGTTTACTGCTAAAACGACCCAGCCCTCACTATCCAAAACAACCTGCCGCTTCCGCTATAGATGACCTTCATTGGCCATGTTAGAATCGAAAATAAATTTCCATATTTGGCAGGCTGAAACTGTGTTTTATCTAGATGTAGATGGGTAAATTGTTGTTGAATGAATATGCAGAGCAGCAGTGAAAATTAAATTTATTTAAATAAATTTAGTACTTTAAACATATATATATATATATATATATATATATATATATATATATATATATATATTTTTTTTTAATAAGGTTGTAGGTCGTTTAATCTTCCGCCAATCACGATAAGCTTCCATCCCTTTGAACTCACCTGTACAGACCGATGGCTATTATTTGCAGTTTCAGTATTACATATGTTGATTAAACACGGCACCCCACAGCGAGACAAAAATATCTAAAGTTTTCAATTGTGTAAGCAAAGTTTTTACAAGGTGAGCACTGGAAACATTAGATCTTAACACATTGGTAGGTGTCATGAATCACACCGGCCAAGTAAGCCTATGAACTAAGATTTATAAGTAATCATTTCATAGCCTTTACAAATATTGCAGTTTTTTGATCAAATATTGACTACAATACTCCATATATTATAATATCAAATTTTCAATTCCGGAATACCTTTCAAGGAAATAGAAGTTTTTAAATATTTTAGTCCGTATTACAATTTTGACCATTTCCCAAAAATTCGCGGCTCATAATTATTAAATTTAAAGGCCTCTTGTTAATAATTAAGTGATACCTCATTTCAAAGGTCTCTACCAAAGAAGAATAACAGTGGAAACTAGAGCTTTCTCTCTCAACCCAGTACAAAACTCATTGAAATTAAAAGCCCATTAAAAGCATGGATGAATCATGCTAAACCTTCAATTGATTAAGATAGAAAAATGAAACTCAGGAGTCTTCATTTATCAAGACCTTTCAAATGAGGTGTCATTTAATGGGTCTTTACGTTAAAAAATGTTGACTTCCCTCACCCCTCACAAAATCCCATTTTTGGGATATCGGTAAAGCTGTAACAGTGACTAAATTGTTCACTTCTATTTCCCAGAAAGTTGTCTCGAGTTCCATCCCTCATATTTATCCATCTAAATTAAACATATTGTATCCATAATTTTAACTCATGCTGCATATATTCCTTATGTATATCTAAATATATATATATATATATATATATATATATATATATATATATATATATGATTTCAATCAATATTGAATCGCAAAAAGTATATACATACATATAAAGAGGTAGCCCCAAAATCAATATCCTTTGTAAACCATTTCAATGAATTTACATCATTTTTGTGTGTTTTTATTTTAAACCAAAGCTCCCTATATTTTGTCGTCTTCACTTTTCAAACATTTGCTTATTTAAACACCGTAATGCACTGCTTATACAGATTTTCCATTGACCATTTTAACCGGTTTTGATCGTATTTTTTTTAGCAAGAAAAAGTTTGCTTTCAATGCTTGGTACAAAGGCAGTTACAGATGTTTAACAAATTATTATAATAATAATTTCAATACTGTTATGAGCTATCTATATGAATATTTTAAATAGAACTAGTATTTAAACTTGTGTTAATTAATGAAGAATAAATCTCGATACTGAATTAGAATATTCTCACAACGATATAATCAGATGTTATACCGTAACCTTCACAATATACGTGTGTAATGTGAATGGGAATTATGCAAACTATGTAACCCTGTATGGATAAACAGCCAAAGCCAATACCGCCTGTTGAATGGTGGATGTGCCATATTAATACATATGTGAATCCCTATTGACAGAGTAGTTATAGTTGGGATTCACATACCACCGATCAAGAGAGATTGCCAAGCATTGATTATACAGGACTATCAATTAAATTAGTCAACATCGTTATTAATACAGCACAGTACGGCAACACTCGATTAGTACATCAATGTTGTCATATTGTCAATTATATATTGTTCAATATTAACGTTTTATAGTTTTATTTGGTTTAAATGGCCTGCAATAAATTAAAATTGGAATCTCTTGATTAAGGAGTTCCATTAAAAACATGTATGTTAGGATTCCTGTCTGTATTATTATATTCGATCAGAGGCGACATGTAACTATCGTATTTAAGATTTAAAAAAAAAACTTTTTCATTGATACCAAATCATCTATAATTATTTTGGATAGCATGATAACGTAATCAAGTAATAAGTTGGAAGTTAATGCTGACATCCTTAGGTATTTTCTTTTATCCACTGTCTAAGTTTCAATTCCTTTTGAATAGGAACATTTCTATATTTAACTATCAGAAAATTTTTTAAAATGACTTTCAAATTACTAGGTGTCACTTCTCACACGTCGTGTCGCGTAACAGCCTTAGATAAGGTTTTCATTCACAATTTCAACTTCACAGCTCATTTTTATTTCTTACATTCCCTGCGGACAAATATACAGTCATCCATGAAGGCAGTAAATTGTTATATCTCCGGCAGGCAGAAGAAAAGGTTGAATCATCAGTGATGACCTTCCATCAGTCGAGTACCAGCTGGAGCCATTACTCGATCTTACCTGGCAAAAGATGATAAAAAGAGATATCAAGAATATTTCTAGGAAGATACCTGTAATTGCAGAAAAGTTTGAAGATAAGCCATTATCAAATAAAATGGAAGAAGCAAGACAAAAAGAATTAAAAAATATTTATTTTCTGAGATTAGTAAATTATTTGTGTTTTAAGCACTAATTTAAAAATATTCCTGAAAAAGAACTGTTTTGTACATTGTTAACTGGACATAAAAGTAATGGAGATGAAAATTAGAAAGTACAAATTTTACTTAGAAGTATTGGTACTGTTCTAGTTGAGTTTTTAAGTGTAATACTGTTATCAGTCTGTTGTACTTTATGAAAATTATATCAGCAATATAATGTTTTGTAATTTAAGTTAATTTAATAACCAGCATACCTGGTTTAAGGAATATGAGGCATTGAATCATCGAATTTTCCTTGTATAAAAAATCAAGACGTATGCAATATTGTTTTGTATGCCTACAGAACTGTATGTTTTTCACATATCGTGCGGACAGAACGAAATATAATTTAAAAGAAATATAATATAATAAATATAATATAAATATAAAAGAAATATAATTTCCATTCCCCTCAAGTGATTAGCTTCACTAATACTCGCCTAATAAATTGTTCCAATACACCCAGAAATACATATGAAAAGTAATACAGAATACGGCATTTAGGCAATTATATATTTTTATAAAATTAGTCTGAAGACAATAGTTGCAGAAGAATCCTACTCAGAATATCTTCAGTGTGTAATTGATATATATCTAGAAAATTAGTTTGAAACTATTCTAAATTAGAGTAGCAATTTTGATCACTAATAAAACTTTAAACACAAATACACGCAAACTTACCTTACTTTCAGAAGCTGAAATAATGAAATTATATGAAATATGAAATAATGAAATTTATTCCTTTAAAAGTATGCATACTAAAAAAACTTAATCATAGTAATATAAGTTGACCACAGTATCCAGTAATTGTGGCCAAACGATAATTAATTTTA
The DNA here is from genome assembly GCF_021130785.1 of Homalodisca vitripennis. Lineage (NCBI taxonomy): Eukaryota > Metazoa > Arthropoda > Insecta > Hemiptera > Cicadellidae > Homalodisca > Homalodisca vitripennis. Next base: position 213,002,945 of record NC_060208.1, on the reverse strand, counting down.
GAAAATTACAATATAAACCATTAATTTGTGAGTCCAGCAACAAATTAAAAACTCGCATTCCGTGGCGCCTGTGTTAAATTGAGGAACTAAAGATTATAATATTACATTATATGACAAAAAGAAAAATTAAGAATTTCTTACTTTAATAACTAATATAGGTCTACATGCTTTGTACCGTACATTATAAGACTCATTCCAAAGTACATATAAAAAACAACTTAAGTGAGCAGATAGTACATTTAGAATATACACTAGAATATTCACTAATCAAAACCCTAAACACAAATATACGCAAACTTACCTTATTGTTAATGGATTTATGTTCTTGAGAAAACAATTTTTCGATATTAGTATTGTTGCCTCAATAAGTGATTAATATAAATAAGAATTACACATTTTAATAGTTTTTTACTCTTTATTTCTATGATGTAAATTCCGTATTCGGTAGGTAGAGGTAAAGGAAAAAGTAAGCAAATAATTGAACCAAATTGATATATGTTTCAATTACCTTGGTGGGAAATTTTGCATTTAATTTTTATATCTAATCAATGCATGTTGTTTAAAAGTCTATCAAATAATAAATTTTTGTTTAAGAAATTATTGTCATTAAATAAATACATTAGGATTAATTTTGACACTATGTAAATTTTAAAATGTTTAAGACTTTTGAATATGTTATTTGTAACTGTTTAAGATTTTAAAATGAGTTCGATGTATGTATGGCTGTTGTTATTTAAATAGTCATATTTTGAATTTGATGTTTTAAATTCTTTTATGTGTTCATTACATCTAATTTTAAAGAATCGGTAGGTTTGTCGAGAGTAATGTTAACTATTTACTATTTTGAATTTTTATTTTAGTTTTTTCAATCTTGTTGCTTCGTACCTTAATATGGATTCTTTGAATATGAAATGTACAAAGAAGAAATGAAATTTAAAGTTTGTTAAAATGTGATTCTTCTTAATTTTTGATAACGAACATTAGAATAAAAATCATCGAATTTTAAGAATTATAATTATTGTGGCCACAATAAATATTTCTTAAAATATATCAAGCAAGCACTAATCATTGTGCACCAATCAATATTATGTCATTTTAACACATAATATTAACTAAATTCTTTACTTGACGTTATTTCCACTTTTCTTGTAACAAGTTCTACTCGAAGAGTTCATTCACTATCAGATATAAAAACTTATCAGATCACTGGGTTCACTCATATTATCTGGAAATAATAACACAACCAAGAAATACTTCTCAATACGAAAGTTTGCGTTTTATATTTATGCGTTATTTTCCGTAAATTATTACGGAATTAATTAACATGTGTTACTTAATTAACATAATTGCTATACGTAAACAATATTAAATCCCTGTTATTTTCATTTAAGGTACCTACTAAACATACAGCTTCGGTGATTATCAAAATCAAATTTTAAAGAATGGTGTATTCTTATGAAACCTACATCAAATTGCAAAGACGTAAACGATATTTTCAATTTATTGTATTGCAATATTGTAAGTGTTATGATACTCTAAAACTGCATTGTTATTAATCCGGAAAGAAACAAAATGAGTCTGACGCACACCATTATGACAGACCGTTGGACATATGTCGGCTTATTAAACCACAGACACATGTTCCACAGTTTATCCACCCTTTAGCGCACTCACACAGTGTGGTGTGCAGCGCTGCTGCTTTTCTTGGCACAATTCTAATTTCTACTAACAAATTTAATTAATCAGAATAATACGTAGGTCCTTTTGTAAATAATGTGTGTAGATACTGTTGTAAATACTGTAAAGCTCATCATTAGTATTTTATGAAATCGTGTATTTGTAACTTTTTCTAATCACTTTATGTAGGAAATAGTTTCACGAAAAGTTTGTCTACGTGAATTATTTTTCAAGATTTAATACAATACTGATAAGTTGCTACTTTCAAGAAGAACTAGGTGGCACCAAGAGTAGAGAACTCTTTATGACATAATAAGACAAAAACCAGTCAGCATAAAACAACACATATGTAAGTAATAAACATCAGCTGAAGGTTTATCTTAAGCGTAGGTTGCACTTATTGTATGGCCATAAAATTGGAGCATTTATTATGATTGCAAGTTAAGAGCATTCCTTAGTTTCTAGATAACCCGGTGAATGTTCGAGAAAGGTGACGTGTGGCTGGTATAAGTACTTCCAGGTGAATCTATACTGAGTGCAAACACCGATGTGTCACAAATATGGCAAACCCGGTGGATGTCCAGGAGGGTTCACGTGTGGCTGGTATAAGTAGCCTACTTCCAAGTAAAGTGAGTCTGGGTACAGCAAAAACCGATGTGTCACAAATATGGCAAACCCGGTGGATGTCCAGGAGGGTTCACGTGTGGCTGGTATAAGTAGCCTACTTCCAAGTAAAGCGAGTCTGGGTACAGCAAATACCGATGTGTCATTTAATTCTGCGCATCATTGTGGAAGTCGAGGAACGGCACATCACTTACCACAAATGTTGATATTCTGAAGTATAAGGGTGGTTTGATAGGTCTAGGATAATGCGGAAGATGGCTGTGTATTTGGTGGGGATCTCTAGAGTCAAAGCTCCTTGGTAGCCTAGACAGGAGTGTGCCCATCTAGAATGTCATATCACCCTGGAAGCATCGCATAGGTCCCTTTAGTACTAAGTGCAATTTCTAAGATTATTGTCCTAAGATAACAAGAACAGTTTTACTTTTCGAGCAAGTTGATGATTTAAAGTGTATTTGGTGTTATGAAATTTTTAATCTTTGTTCTTAGTCTTACACGGTGGCTACCAACGAAGTTACCCATTTTATTGCTGATCTCCTGTGGGCTGGAGGTAAAACTCCTAAATCAGGGCGAAATATTTCAAAAGTTTAATTGCTTTATCAATCTACAAATGCGGCTTCAACTTTTCTAAAGGTTATGTAAAATAAACCAATCAATGGCGCGTGACAAACTTTCTTCAGTAATGTACAGCTGAGATATAAAACATGCGAACTGTGAAGCCATGAATATATGTAGAGCTTAACTGTGGCTGTCCAATCAATGGGGTGTGACAGTTGTATCACAGTGGAACATTGGCATGCAGCAGCCGACGTCCGTTATAGGCTTTAATCGCTAGTCAAACATACTCAGTTTACATAATTTTGCTATGCAATTTTGGCCCGATTGTGAGCACACATTGGCATGCAGCAGCCGACGTCCGTTATAGGCTTTAATCGCTAGTCAAACATACTCAGTTTACATAATTTTGCTATGCAATGTTGGTCCGATTGTGAGCACACATTGGCATGCAGCAGCCGACGTTCGTTATAGGCTGTAATCGCTAGTCAAACATACGCAGTTTACATAATTTTGCTATGCAATGTTGGTCCGATTGTGAGCACACATTGGCATGCAGCAGCCGACGTTCGTTATAGGCTTTAATCGCTAGTGATACATACGCAGTTTACATAATTTTGCTATGCAATGTTGGTCCGATTGTGAGCACACATTGGCATGCAGCAGCTGACGTTCGTTATAGGCTTTAATCGCTAGTCAAACATAATTTTGCTATGCAATGTTGGTCCGATTGTGAGCACACATTGGCATGCAGCAGCCGACGTTCGTTATAGGCTTTAATCGCTAGTCAAACATACGCAGTTTACATAATTTTGCTATGCAATGTTGGTCCGATTGTGAGCACACATTGGCATGCAGCAGTCGACGTTCGTTATAGGCTTTAATCGCTAGTCAAACATACGCAGTTTACATAATTTTGCTATGCAATGTTGGTCCGATTGTGAGCACACATTGGCATGCAGCAGCCGACGTTCGTTATAGGCTTTAATCGCTAGTCAAACATACTCAGTTTACATAATTTTGCTATGCAATGTTGGTCCGATTGTGAGCACACATTGGCTGGGTTTATTGTGTGAGCAGACCAATACTGTCTATGTGGACTATCTGTACAATACAATACAATATACTTTATTGCCAGAAACAATTTTAACATTGCATAGCATGCGTCACATAATAATAATTGTATATTCATTAAAATAATGAAATGTCTTATGCTAACGATTTAATTTTTAAAATATTGTAAACAATATCGATTTTAGTTAACAATAAAAGTTGTCAAGCAGTAAAATTAATATATAATAAAAATAACTTTGGATATCAGCGCCCCTGTACTACCGCACACATTGGAGCTAGTGAGATGGTCCATGAATTCACCAACTGTATAAAAAGAATGAGACACTAAAAAGTGTCGCAATGTAATTTTGAACCGATTTAGATCATTTATTGATTTTATTTCTTCAGGGAGCCCATTTAGAAACTTTATGCCGGCTTGAGAAGGAAGTTGCTCGTATCTTCTCAATCTATGCTGAGCAGATCTGACATTTTCTCGATACCTCGTATCGTAGTTGTGAATGTCACGGACCTCGAACCATTTGGCTCTTAAACCGACAATGTACAGTAGTCTCCAGTATATACAAACATGGCAATGTTAGTATTTTGAGCTCCCTAAATGAATTTCTACACGACTCTCTAAAGTTTAATTTAGCAATAATTCTAATAGCTCTCTTCTGTAAGACAAAAAAGTCTGTGGAAGTCGCCATTTGAACAGCCACCCCACAATATAATACCGTAGGATAAATGTGGGTGGACCAAACCGTAATATGCAATTTTCATTATTTGATCTGAACAGTATTTCGGGCAAGACCTCTCAAGAGATAAATATTACTTGATAGTTTCGCACAAACACTGTCCACATGGTTCCTCCAAGTCAACCCTCTATCGAGGTATATTCCCAGGAGTTTCGTTACAGTCAACTTCATCCAGGACCTTGTCGTCCAACATCACAGTAGGTCTGTACTGAAATGGTGCAGTGCTTCCACCAAAAACCATGTAATTTGTTTTCGAACAATTAAGTTTCAAGTTTATGTTTTCAAAGTATTGTGTACATACATTTAATTCTTCGTAAGCTTGAATTTCAACTTGAAATTTTGACTTGCATGTGAAAGAGAAAGTCGTGTCATCTGCATATTGGACTATGTGTCCTTTATGAATCTTTGAATTCAAATTGTTTACGTACACCAGGAACAAAAACTGGTCCGAGGATGGATCCCTGAGGGACCCCGTATCTAAGACTGGTTGTACGTGAAAATGAATTTTGAACTGATACTTGTTGTTTTCTATCGGAGAGGTATGACTGACTGAAGCCACTTTAGCGGCAAACATCTAATACCGTTACTGTGCAATTTGTTGAGTAGAATGGTGTGATCCACACAATCGAAAGCCTTAGTCAAGTCAAGGAAAACGCTGAGCGTTACTGTTTTCTTGTCCAAGCTATCAACAATCAGCTCAATTAAGTGCGTAATTGCATCGATTGTTGATTTACCTCGCCTAAAGCCAAACCTGATTTGGAGATAATATATTATTTTTCTCAAAAAAAATTTAGCATCCTACTTAAGAAAAGTTTTTCAAAAACCTTACTTAGCACTGGTAGGATTGAGATTGGCCGATAATTATTTACTTTCAACGGATCATGTTTCTTAAAAATTGGAATTACTACAGCTCTTTTCAGTGCCGTAGGAAACATGCCTTCTTGGAAAGATGTATTGATTATCATTGTCAGTGGTTTCAGCAGAGGCATGAAACATTGCTTGAAAAGCCATGTCGACACGCCATTTACGTCAGTTGACTTCGACACCCTTAGAGAACGCATCACGCCAGCCACTTCCTCCTCTGTTACAGGAGTTAACGCCATTGACATGACGGGACTTGGTGTTTGACTCGTTTCAAAAAGAACAGCTAAGATTTTGATTTGAAACATTAGAAAAAAAAGTCATTAAAAATGTTTGCCACATCTGAATGGTCCTTAATAATTTCCCGATTGATTTCAATTTCTATAGGTTTATTGGGTGCCTTAGTTTTGTGCTTATTAATTATACCCAAGCGGTTTTTTGTAAATTTTTTGTTACCTTAATTGCTTTATTTAATTCATAGGCTTTGGCCGCTTTAATAACCTTTCGATAAATTAATTTATACTTTTTTACAAAATTTTTGAATTCTACACTTGTTGATAGTTTTGATTGTTCCCAATACAACCGTAAATTATTTCTAGAAACAATTATTCCTGGAGTAATCCAATTAGTTTTTCTTTTTCTCTTTATAATTAATTTTTTTTAATGATTCATTTTAACTATTTGTTATGATTTTAAATGTATTGTTACCGTTGTTTTAGCCCAGACTGCTTCTGACTGAGTCAGTATACCAAATGAAACAATATAAAAACATTTTAATTAAAGTCTCCAATGAGGGCAAATCAGTCTAAACAAGTTCATAGCATTGCATGTAAATTTCAGTTTCGATGACTCTGACCAGCATGCAGTGGCCAGTGATAAGACAGCTAATAAGAACAGTTATGTACCAAACTTTCTAAAAATAGAGTAAAGCATCAAACTGAAACAATCAGTTATATGAAATGGCGTAGAAGTGATTTCACCAACTGTCACATCATATCAGAAGCTGACCTGGATACCTCGTCATTGTGTTTGGTGTTTATTGACTTTGACTTCATCAGATACCGACACGGTAGTGGATGAAATGCTATTAACAGCGAGTAATAATAGAACCATTTTTACAATAATAATATGACTAATAAAAATTTGAAAATTTCCAAAATTATAATTACCGTTATAGATTTTCACACTCCGTGTTTAAAGAACTTCTCAACCACACAAGTATGAAGTTTGAAACACTATTCGTTCTGTCAAAACTCAAAACGTCGCATCCGTCTAACGACTGTTTCTCCTAACTCATCGTTGCCTGATCCCATTATATAGTGTGCTTCACGAGAGGGTGGCATAACTTCAGTAAATTATAGGAGAAACAAATAAAACAAGTAAACTTATTCTTATAAGCATGTGCACTTACTACCAAATGTTTTTATTTAAAACATTTCATCTCAAAAATGGTTAATGAAAATACATATGAAGTTGGCATTTATATTTTCAATCAAAGGAACAGTTAAAACTATTAATTAAAGGTATAAATTTGTTGTGAAATTTCAAAATAAAAAATTAAAAAAATTACTATCTTGAAAATATTTTATACTAAAACAGAAAAGCTAGAGTAATACTTTGTTTAAAATTTAATAATAAATCAATCAGTATTATTTTTTAAGAGATTTAAAAAGTGAAAGAGTTATTTCAGTATTTTGTCGTTTATTTTTCGATACACTTAAAAAGGATGCTGTTACATCCAAATGCTGAGAAAAGATTTTCTAAATCCTCCTTTGTGGGCTAGTTAAGGGATTCAAGACTACGTTCTCTGTTAGGCAGCTACTTGGACTTCATTCCTATCATAATTTATATCAATAGAAATCATAGTTTTCCTGATGAAATAAAAATAAGAAATGAGCAAATTGCTTAAATTTAAATTTCTCTTACTTTGTAAATGAAGAATCCTATATTTACAAAAATTAAAGCACAGTGTAATTTAGACCCTATTTTATTAATCATGGCCGAGTTTTACATTTTATTTTATAACTTTAAATTTTGTAAACTAGAGAGGGCAATTTTCCTTAACTTAACTGTCCTAACATTACGATTTGGAAGTTTGTCTATCCTGTGGTGTACTCCAAAGTAGTTTATTATGATATTTGATAAGATAAATTATAAAACCTCTTTTAAATGTATATCAGTAAGTAATGTTTTGTCCAATCAAAAATTGTATCGTCTTATAGGCTTAGCTGAAGTTGCATACAACATTCAAGGTTCATTTAATTGTCGAGATGTCCTGTGAACAGATAAAAAGACTATAATAAAGAAAAAATATTTTAAATTCTTCGGTAGATGAAAGAGAAATTGGGTCATGCTACTGAGTGATGGACTTCAATGAAGCTCGGCCAAATGCAATGGTTGGGTATGCTCAATTATAAAATTAATTAATTTTGCTTACGCAAGAATGCATTTTTATGCAAAATTTCTAATTAAATTTTTCAAGGTATCAAAAACCATCTCCATTTTAATGCAAATATCATCCTTGTTCCCTATGATACTTCTAAAGGTCAAAGTTTGTTCACAGCCTTTGCCGCAGACCATTAGCTCTCATTAGTGCGCACACAGACCGCAACAAAACCGAAACAGCGCATCAGACCGCACAACCATCCTGACGATGTCGTGGCTGTGCAGCTAGCTCACTTGCGATGTCACCCCAGCAGCGCTCACTTACTTATCGCTTTTGGAGCGCTCTAACGCGTCACGATCACGACTGGTAACACTTAAATGGTTAATTGCTAGTAATATTCGTAGAAACCCATTTATAGATAGATACCATGTGTCTAACACAACTTGACAATGTGACTCTAAAGTAAAGATGTCTTATTTTACCAGAAGAAGTGAGGGCGGCTTAAAGGTGACTTCTGAACCACCACGAATGGCCGGGCAGGTGAGCTGCTTGCAAGGACAGGTTCGCTCAGCGGTCACCCATCCAAGCAGCAGCCACGCTCGAGGTGCTTGATCTGGTTATCTTGCGATAACCGTTGTAACCGCTACACTGCGTCATTGGCAACACTAGATAAACTCTCTAGTCTGAGTCTGTGGTTGACTCTAGATCAACTTGTGTTATATCAAACATTGCCATCTTCCAGCACTGTTGTATGTAGCATTATTCTGTGGTACATTGCATGTACCACAATATTTTCCCAACCCAAAGTTGATCATATATCCTGAGCTTTACATAGTGAAATGTCAGTGAAGTTCATATTATGTAAAATGTGCTCAAATAGCACAAACCTCATAGGTTCTTTCAACATAATTTCGTTAGTAAAATCGATTCCTTGTATTATTAATTCCTTGTAGTAAAATTATTCCTTGTAGCCAATATTCAATCATGGTTTATTACAAACGTGTGCCATTGTGAATCTAACAGTGAATCATTGATGTTTGAATATTGACCTCCAGATCGAAGCAGACAAGTGCAATACTACCTTGTATACATTTATACGTGGTAATATAAAATAAGCCGGCATGTTGGATGAGGATAAACTATCTCATATTTTAGCAATTGTGAATCATTTATGTGTGAATTATAGGCTCTAGATTGACCTAGATTGCAATGTTAACTTTTAACAGTTTTTATCTTAGTCAAAGCTGTCTATGAAATATTTACAAATCTATTCTTGTGTAAACATGTCCGTAGACTAACTGTACAAAGAGTGAATGTAGCTCGGCGGGTAAGCGAACTTCCAACATCTGCTAATCTACGTGTAATTAGGTGTTTCCAATTAACTGTCCGGTGTATTGGGCGCGGTCCATTATTTATTTCAATTGAAACTGGGCGCCACTTTCACAAACTACCAGCTTTAGTCACTTTGTTTCACTGTTCAATTTTGTAACAACGTTCACTCCAGAAATTATCAAAATTGTAATAGTTTAATTTTCTGGAACTCATCGAATATTAACTATCAAAGTTTATCAATAATAAATTATTGTGAAACTGCAAACATATAATTTACTGAAGTAATATTTTCAGTACCAAAGGCAGAGATGTGTAACAAACCATGCAGGCCGACCTCACCTCTCATGTTAAATGTTACTCGTACATTGCACTACATTAATATTTAATGATTAATGTTACTGCGGTGACCACATAAAAACAGCTCAAGTTTTATAATGAACTTTTAGACTTAGATTTCTATTCACACCCGTTTCCTGTGTTGAAATAAAATCCTACCCTCAACCTTATCAGTATGATCAACTGCAGACGGATAATGTGTAGCAAACGAAATTTTGTTATGTCACTTGCTTACAGACTGAAAAAGTTGTATATTCAATTAATTCACGGCCTGAAATACTAGGTGTACGCGGACTAATAAGATATCTTTTTTAATTTTGTTTAAACCTAGCTTAATCATTTTATCATAACTAACAGATTTGCCAGGGTTAGTTTCAATACATATCAAGGTTGAAAAAAATGCATATATCCGAGTTATTGCCTATATTGCCTTGCTTTGCGATCATCGATTCTGTTGTCAAATCATCGACATGACAGAAATGATAAACAGTTTTGTAATTTTTATTTAGGGATTCCCCTACTTTCATTTATTACTTTCATGTATTACTTGCATTTCATGTACAAATCACAAAGTATTCCTGTGTGGGCCTTGATTGTCAAACTCACATACACACATCATCGAATTTTCCAAGCTCAGATCACCGAAGACTAACATCGATGTTAATTTTGTCAAACGTGTGATCTTCCTGTGAGTGACATTCGAGTTGATCTGGTATATTAATAGTTACCAGCATGTATGCTCAACCAAACCACAAAGATATTTTACACCAGTTTTAAGATTTTCAAACTCACATACACACATCATCGGGTTGTCAAGTTCAAATCACCGAAGGCTAACATCGATGTTAATTTTGCCAAACGTGTGATCTTCCTGTGAGTGATATTCGAGTTGATCTGGTATATTACTAGTTACCAGCATGTATGCTCAACCAAACCACAAAGAAATTTTACATTAGTTTTAAGATTTTCAAACTCACATACACACATCATCCAGTTGTTAAGTTCAAATCACCGAAGGCTAACATCGATGTTACGTTTTGTCAAACATGTGGTCTTACTATCGTGACTATTATATTCGATTGATATGGTTTATTACAAGTAACGAGCATGTATGCACAAACATAACACAAAGATTGCTGTGTAGTGCCTGATAATTTACAGCAGTTTTAAGATTTTCAAACTCACATACACACATCATCCAGTTGTCAAGTTCAAATCACCGAAGGCTAACATCGATGTTACGTTTTGTCAAACATGTGGTCTTACTATCGTGACTATTATATTCGATTGATATGGTTTATTACAAGTAACGAACGTGTATGCACAAACATAACACAAAGGATTGCTGTGTAGTGCCTGATAATTTACAGCAGTTTTAAGATTGTAGAACTCACATACAGACATATCACCGGGTTGTCAAGCTCAGATCACGTATAGCCAATAATCGATGTTAAATCTTGTCAAACATGTGACCTTATTATCCTGTGTATGACATTCTATTCACATAGTTTTTTACTTTGTTCACTTTGTAATGTCATGTTGTTGACGTATTGTAAAGTCGTAATTTATTATTGACGGTAAAAATTCATGTAAATTCTCATGATATGGTTCATGTATTAATTTACAATTCAGTTGTGAAAATATTAACGATAATATATACATATAGATAGTTATATATTGAATATGTTTTTTTAATATTTTTTGTCGTTAGATGATTCTGCGTGAAAAAGTCCGAAGATCGTTGTCCACTAAGTACTGTGTACTTTTCCTACACATGTTTAAAAACTCATTCTTTAACCCCATTATGCACTATATAGTGTATTTAACTAAAACATAATTTTAACCTTTATGATGTATTCATGACCATGAATATAACACGTTTAAAATCAAAGCTCTGAACTGAACAATAATAAATCCTGTTTATTTTGTGTGTTTATATTGTGTTTGTTTGTTTGTTTATTTTGTGGGAGTGGCGATGGCCGAGCGGTCTAAGTCGTTGGACTTTGGGTCTGAGTTAGAGATAACGCAGGTTCAAATCCTGTCAGTGACCATTGCACTTTTTATCAGTACCATCGACCTTGTACTGTATCGACTCTCCCCCTTATTCTTTTTTATAAGATCCTCGCACAGGCCAGTGGCCCATGAGGGCGGACAGAATAAGGCTTAAAAGGGGATCGGCGTCTCCTTACAAAAAAAAAAGTATGTACTACCCAACCATATGTGGATTTTGCATTTTGTATGCTAAGGTGTGTCTAAAGCGCGCAAGGTCCGACTATAATTTAGCAAATTATTTTTTGCATAATTTTAATCCTACTGAAAATTGATGACCTCAGAGCCAAGATTAAAATTGCACTGTACGGGACAAGCGCTTATACAATTATATTTGACAACTAGACAACTTGATTGAAAGTAACCTTTTAAGAGGCTAGTTAGTTAGGCTAGTAATGTTTGAAACTCCCTAATAGTTTATTTATCAAAATTATGAAGGTCTAGGAAATTTAAAATAACGTAAAATACAATCCATCTTTACGTTGGAAAATGTCAAGATAGAAACGTGTATTGTGGTGTATTTTAATACAGTTTGAAGTATAAGTATTGCGCTCCCGATACAGCACGTACTTTATATACGAAGGGGTTGATTATTATCCGAGTATGTCATTTTACACTATATTAGAAAATTGATAATATAGTTAAAAGTTATTTCGGCCTAGCTGTGAAAAGCTAAACGTGTTTGGTTCGTATTGAGTTATCCATTTTTCTAACTAGTGTGACCTGTAAATCTAAGATGGCAGTCAGGCATTAGCCACATAAGCAAAAAAAAATTAAAGGAAGGGGATTAATATAAATTTATTTCAACTCAGCCTGTTTAATAGTAAGATAACAGTTTAGACTAGGTAAAAATCCTGTTTGTGCGAATGTTTTACAACATAAATAGATTTTTGTGTAAATTTATAATAATTCTAAAATAATTCACCCTAATTAAAAATCAGCCTAATGCGACTAAACTAATCGCATGTAAAAAAGAGCGGATATATAAGCTTGCGGATTGGCAGCCAATATTTATCTCCTGAAATGTCCTATTTGTTTTTATTACTGTAAACTGCTGTTTTTTTATATTTAATTAAACAACAACATTGGTCATTAACTTCTACATTCTATAATAAAAAGTCATTATAAATAATGGATTCCAAAAAGCAAACTAGCAACCTTTATAATTGGTCTGAAGTAGCTCATCCCTTGTTAGAGAAGATAAAACTTTTTGTCACTTGTCTTTGGAGGAAAGAAAGTCACAATTATTATAATTCACGTTGTTACATTCACTCATGACCTGGACCTTTAATTAATTATGTAGATAATTTTCGTTGCAGTTACAACTTTTAAACTGAAAATTTATGTGTTTAGAATTACGAATTTCAATTTCAAACACGAACATGCATTTCACTGTCATTATTTAAAAAGTTAACTTTTGTTTAACTTTTTCATTTTGTAGCCCACGGTACCAAAAGATTCGTAATTCTTCTAATTGCTTTTCCAAGCTGTTCGAATAGTAGTATTAAAATATTCCCACGTGTATGAGTTAAGAGGTGGAACCGATCGTCCAATTCTTTTCACAGTTATACGACTAGTTTATGACAGTAACTGAGTTGAAGGTAAAACAGTTGGATGAAAGAAAGGAAAATCGTTAGCATCAATGACTACAAACCACGTCGAACGAGTTAATAGTATCACTTAGGGTGACCACAGAAAAACAGCAAATGTCTTTTCATGCATTTCTCTTCCTCTGGAAAAACAATGTACTTTGTAATTCTTCTTTTTATTGCTCACAAACACAAAGCATTATTAGTACACCCTGTAAATGTGTGCTTCTAGAAAGAACCCGCAGTACAATATAACTCGCAGTGCACACGAGCTCCCCTAGTTACAGCAACAATCCTATTCAGGGCTAATGGCCGTGTAACTGATTAGTTACAAGAGATGTTCCAATAGAAACCTTTCCGGACAATTCTCTAGAGACACTATGATAATGGCCAGTACTAGGATACAATAGTAGTTTCATTAACTGCATGCTCATAAAGTAACCTTTTATACATTAATCCACTACACAATTTTATTAACAATTTATTCAAGTTCATTTAAATATTTTATCCGTTTTACAGATAAAGTAATAACTTCTCAAAAAGTATAAGGCGCGAAGTGTTTTAAGAACTATTAAATAGTTGTAAATTAAAATATTGTAATAAATGTATAAAAATACACCTTTTGAAATCTGTGATCCGACCTCTTTCTCCGGTTGATAACAATCATAATACTAGATTACAGTACACATAATATACATGTGGCACATTATGTCAAAGAGACCACAACAATCATGTTGTGTGATTACGTCACACACATCTCGTCTACAACTAGCCATAAAAATACACCAATACGAACACAAAAACACTAACACTACTTATTATGGACTTAGCTGAAGAACGGTTCCAGAATAAATCATTCATTAACACTAGATCATTTATCGATTATATTTATAAATGAATTAGCATCGAATATGATCATTAAGAGTGAGAAAGTACAATTTAAGCCAAATATGTATTTCTTGTCATTTAGGTAAGATATGCCTATCTCTATTTTTACCATTCTCCTAATTTTTATATTCATTTAAATTGACAGGTGACTTAGATGAGATTTAAATTGGAAAATGTTGAATGCCACCTAAATACCACATTTTTGGACACATTTAAAGTTTATAATTTTATAATACTTTCGTCATGGTGATACCATTAACTGATAGATGAGTAACTTAATCCAAATGAAAAAATATTAAAGGGGATGACATTTGTGTATATTTATGACTTCGTTTAAGTATTCCAGTAGTTTTTTATTTAACTCAGTTATTTTTTAAATAAATTAAGCATTTTAATCCTTTCAACCTTAATGATCAGCTTTACTTTCCCACATTAACATTGTAAAGTTATAGACGGAGTTGTATATATGTTGATCGAGTTGGTTTGTAAAGAGTTTCAGACCTCAGGGTCATGTATATTCACAACTTTGTTTAGATCCTCGTTGAAATTCTCGTCAAAATGTTCGTTAAACATATGTTTATTCATAGGCTAGAGGTATTGTATTCGCATTTTACTGGTTAAAGTTATTATTTTGTTTTAGTAAAGATAACTTAATGTTTTGTTTTATTCTTTATTTTAAATAAATAGTGCTTTGCATCTCATTGATCCGTATACTTATTAAGACTAAACAGGCTCTTTATTTAAGTAAATGTGCTACTTCTTAATTGTATTCTAAATTATTGTCTATGAAATTAATTAACCCCTTCCTCATAAATTATACATTATGTGGGGTTTATACAAACAAACGCTTGATAATACAGCAAGTATCTATCAGGGTAATAATGGCTTTCCTCACATACACCTGTATTTTATTTGTAGCATAATTTGATGAAATATTATCGCTCGCTGATGGTAATTAAAATATTTTCCAGGGAAAGAAAATACTTCCAGAAAGTTAAGGGAGTGATCCTTCTTGGAAAACCTTTAATATTAACCCAATACTGTCATAGCAGAGTAAATATGCCAACGATTATTATATCATATTACAACTGAGTGTTTGCTTCTTGCTTAGAATTGTATTTAAATAAGCGCATATACGCACTTCTGTGACGCCTTATCACATCTAAACTAATTGGTTGTGACAGCAGTGACATTGATCAACGTGTATACACTAGAATAATTATTTAAACTGTGTATATAGTTTAATTAAAAAGCCTTAGTTTAGGTTATAAAATTTAAATATCAACAATTAATCAATGTTAATGAGTAACCCGTCAACAACAGTTCAACTCATTATATTACAAGAGTACCGCCCTACTCAGACTGTTGGAACTTAGCCAAGTTTATAAGGCTTCATATTTTCAAGGTTTCCTAACTGGTAGAACCATTTAATTATGGTAACATTGTTTTCTTATGAATTACACAGTTATTCTTAATTTTATTATTCGCTCTGTTTTAATCGCTCTGTGTTCAATGAATTTTAATCCTTTTTGCAACACCAATAATAACTAATTGAATTTGACTAAAATATGAAACATCATTTAGTTGAAGTACAAAACCTGGAAATACGAAATATTAAACTTCATAAATTCTTTTTGCAACTCGGTTTCTGGAACGAGTAAAAATATTATCACAATATTTTAAGTACCTGTAACACTAAATTTCAAACAAAAAAGAAACCAAAATGTGTAGACCAGATTTTAATTTATTAATAAGTAAACATAGCATTGTATTAAATCCAATATTCCTTGTAAGTATAATAAACATTTAACATAATCTTTTAGTCACATATCCAACACTCTAATATACATCACATCATACCATTTCCTCAGGAGGCACAATTGAGACCAAATGCAAAGTAATTTCGAAATTTTTTTGTATATTTGCAAGCGATGATTTATATAAAGACAGGTACAGGTACAATTTATATTTTTGAAAAATAAGGGGGGACCTTTTAGAATTATATAACCCGTCCTCATGGGTCATTTGCCTGTTCCGGTATTCATGGAACAAAACTGGTAGAAAGATAATTAAAAGTCAACTGTAATGTGACTATACCACCCGACTGGATTTTAATTTTCTGATATTTCTAAACAAAACTCTAACCTTCACAGAGGTGATAGAGATCATATTAATTAATAAATAAAAGACGTACGATAGTAACTTGAGGTTTCCATAAAACAATTTTCTATTACAAAAATTGTAATCTCGACATGCCAACTAGGTACGCTAAATTATTTCGGAGATTAAATATAGATATAACATATATAACAATTCAGAATTTTACACTTAAAAATTATAAATTTTCGTTTTGTTTACTGTGAATAAATAAATAAATTTTGATTTTCTGATTGGCTGGGTAGGTACGTCTGGCTATCTGACTATATCACGAAAGAGAACTGACATACAGGATTTAAATTTTACAAGAAGCTTCATTTCTATATAGACGATATCGAGTCAATTATCGTGCATTTCTCGGTGGACTTGGCTGAGCGTCTTTACTTTGGTCTTATGGGTAAACTTAATAGCAACAGGAAAATTGTACAAAAATTAATTTGCCAACAAATTAAGTACAACCGTATGAAAAAAAAAAACTTAACGCAGTAGTAAAGAAGTCATATAAACTATACATCAGAATAAAAAGTACTGTTTAACATAAAACTTTGCATGCAATAACGGTAAAGTCTGTTATGAGATACGTGGTATGATGTACTTGTACTTGTATATTGATTTCAAGAATATTAATATAGGGAATGGAAAAGCGATGTGAATGATAAAAAATTTTTCTAATAACGAAATATAAAAGTAGCCAATAACTTAAATTCTTGGCTGCAAGGTAGATAATAGAGACGACATCGTTTCACATAATAAGACTCTCCGGTCCACAGAGACAGTTTCACTTTGACAAGTTCACTAGTAGAAGTTTACACACTCACTGAGTAAAGCAGCAACTCTCGAC
Source organism: Homalodisca vitripennis (assembly GCF_021130785.1). Classification (NCBI taxonomy): domain Eukaryota; kingdom Metazoa; phylum Arthropoda; class Insecta; order Hemiptera; family Cicadellidae; genus Homalodisca; species Homalodisca vitripennis. The sequence goes on along the minus strand of NC_060208.1, from coordinate 212,985,845 downwards.
ATCCATGTTAAGGTTGTTTGCTCTCCATGTTCTCCTGTGTGAAAGTTTTCGAGATCTGTGTTCAACCGGAACACCTTCTGCTCTTGTGATACCTCTCTCATAGTAAGCAGCTAATTGTTGAGTTTAAACCAAGAAAAACAGTAAATCTCGATATCCATGTAAGCGTTTTTTGCTCTCAAATTTCTCCAGTGAGTAACTTTTCGAGTTTTGTGTTTAGGTAGAACACATTATACTCTTGTGAAAAATCTCATAGTAAGTTGGTAAATGTTGAGGTTAAACCTAGTAACGTAGCAACTCTCGGCATCCATGTTAAGGTTGTTTACTCTCCATGTACTCCAGTGTGAAACTTATAGAATTCTGTGTTCAACCGGAACACCTTCTAATCTTGTGAAATCTCTCTCATAGTAAATGTATAAATGTTGAGGTTAAACCTTATAAAGCAGGGACTCTCGGCATCCATATTAAGTTTGTTTGCTGCCCATGTTCTCCAGTGTTATGTCAAATTATTTATATATGTATATTTAAATAGTTTTTATATCGAAAAAACTGCAATAAATTAAATTTCATCTAATTCATAATCATGTTGGCTAATACGCCATAAAAGCTTCAAGCTTGATCAGAATACATACTAACTTTTCCCAACCTAAAGCCAGCTGAATAATAAGTATTTTTCTTTTAATCTTTAGAGAAGATGTAGAAATTATTTGATTTACAATATAGAAGAACATTATTTCCTTCAATGATACTATTCCTCTCCATTATACTATGCTTATCGATTTGACGAAATTGTAGTACAAAAGTTTCTCAGAGCACCCCCTCACAACCCAATCGTCATTACCGAAAACTTTCCTTCTTTCCATAATACTATCACCATCGATCACCACTATTGTAGTAGAAAATGCCCCCATAGTCCAACTACCACCTCCCAATAACTATTACGGAAAACCTTGCTTCTTTCCTTTAAACTATGCTTATCGATCACCAAAGATTATAGTAAAAGATTCTACCAGAACACTCACTAACCACGCAATCGTCATTACCGAAAACTTTGTTTCTTTATTTAATACTATACCAAATTATCACCAGATATTGAAGTAGAAAACGCCCCCATAATCATTCCCAACTATCATCCCCAATCACTATTACCAAATCCTTGCTTATTTCTATTATAAGATGCTTATTGATCACCACAGATTGTAATACAAAAGTTACGTTGTTCTATATTCCTTCACAGCGTGTATATCCTTCCTTTGAAGTGAAAAGTTTTTCCATTAAAAGTTTAGTTGTTTACATCACATCTAGTTTATCAGTCTCCCTATCCGTTGTAATTGTATTGTGACATAAAAGTTTACTTGTTCTTACATGTATTCCTTTCATAACCTAAACTTAATATTACCTGCGGGATCGTGCGAAATTTACCCGATTACTTGGAGACTTTCCATGCGTTTATTATGTTGTTGAAGTGTTGCAGTGTTTTTATATATAAAGAGCAAACTTTATTCGATAGGTTGCATATTGAGACAGAAATAGCACAACGAACCTAAATATTTGGTGCCTGGTATTACTAAAAACAATGGTGACTACACAAAAATGTCTACCATTGCCAAATGTAAAATACTTACTAATAAGAACGTTTATTAGAGTTTTTGGCTCAAGGTATATACGTAATTCTTGCTCAACATCTAGTTTATTTACTTGAGTAGCTTTTATATTATGATTGCCACAATACACTATAGTATACGTACGGAAATAGATATAGTCAATGCGCCCTTCAATGAACAATATGTAGGGTAATTTTTCGCCACACCCTGTAGCCCGCGGGCTAATGAATAACTCGAGATTTTTACCATTATTAAGTATTAATTGGACTGACTAAGTACTTAACTCTCTTACTTTTGACATGAGAGCATTCAATAGTAATTGGAATAGTTTTGATACGTATAAATTGTTTGAATTTATTACCCCTTTTTTGTATTAAATTAAATTTTTTTAATTTTTGCAATGTAATTCTGTGGCCTTACTGTTATTACAATTAACTGGAAAGGAGTTAGGTAAGAAGGTGATTAATTAAACCTCATAGTTTCTAAGGTATGCACTTAGTTTATTTTTTTCATCAATTTTCTCTGGTTTCTTGATTCTGTTAAATTTAAATTTTAGCGGTAAAGATAATAAGCTACGCAAATGGTAATAATAAATATGAAAAATGTTTGTTTTCATTAATCCAACATTTTTTATATTTTTATTCTCCTATGCGTACCTTACACTAATCTTAGCAGGTTTCGATATTTTCAGTTATAACTTCACGAAAATATTACTGTACGGTTATATCGATGAGAATGTATTGTACACAAAGATTGCTGTAGAAAGCAGTTAAATGGTACCCAATATAAACCCCGCTTGAAACTATTTTGAGCGCAGATACAGAAGTGTTTGAATGCAGTGTTTGGTGATTAACCCATCAACGTGTGCAGGTTTATCGTTTTATTACTTTACCAGAATGTTGCTGTCTACATGTTTGTGTTGTTGTATATATTTATCCTTGTAACATCAAACATGTTAGGAATAATCCAGTCGTCCTAACCAGTAATATGGTTGTCAGAACTGTTACTAATTGTCATGCTTACATTTAAATAATCGTTTTATAAAATAAATATAAATAAAAACAAGTTATATTTGAGTATATGGACTTGTGTTTAAAATTTAAATTAAACTCCATTTAAGAAAGATTTTTTTCGTATGTTAAGTCTTTCAAAACCTTTCCATTTCGACCTCACTAAATCTAGTGTGCCCAACAATCATTTCTTTATTAGAAAACATTTCTTTATCAATTTCAAGAAAAAAAGTTCTTTGCTTTTACGGTGCAGATTGGCTCTAGGTTTCAAACAGTTGTGCTTAAAACTTTAAACCAATTGTTAATCTCGTTTGGTATTTGTCTCATTTTGAAAGATAAATAAATAATTGAAAAAGTATTTAAAAGTAATTGAAAAAATGTATAAAAGTATTTAATGCACAGCAAAACATTTATTTAGTTTAAATACCCTGCCAGAGAATGACGTGATAAATTAATAGATCATTTTCTTCAGGTGACACTTTAACACAATGCTAGTATAATCTATAACTTTTCTAAATGGAAAATACCTAAATTTAATTTATAGAACATGTTGCAGAAAAATCTACTTTTCAGGAAGATATGAAGTATAAATGAGAAATAAAACAGATAATTAAATTATTGATTTCTTTAACTTATTAATTAATCGATGTTAATCATAATTTGCGGGGATAATAATTGCCTGCCAAGAGTTTGTGGTGAGCCTTATTCACATAATGGAGGAATTTATAATTAACTCAGCTGCGATGAGTTGAGCTACCAAATGAGCATTCAATGTAAGTCTCGATTTACAATTTACAACTGAATATACTAAGAATAAAAAATTGCTGTAGAATATGGAATGGAAGATTAAATTACTCTTTAATACTTTGATAACGTATAGCTTTATGTGATTGCGATGCGTGTGATATCAAAACCACTTAATTTAAATTAGAAAATCTTAGTCCAAGTAAATATTGTAGCGGTTTCGATATCATTGTGGCACAGCAATAAAATGGTGTTACTTATACTCAATAAAACAACTTTAGAAGTTTATTTTTAATCCAAATAATTAGAAAACTAAATAGAGAAGTGACTTATAATAATAAAGACTTATAATACGGAAAAAGTTTAATTTTAATTGAATTTTTGTTAGTTGTTTTTCTTTAACAGCCTATTAGATTATTTTTAAAGTAATTTATTTTAAGTTTTATTTAATTTTTAACTTTTTTGTGAAAATTTGTGAAACAAAGTTTTCCCCTGTACATTTACTTATATAAAATGTCAACACTCCATAAAATATTAAAATATCGTGGTGACTTATGATTTATGTTATGTAATGATTTATTCTTTGAATTCCTTAAATTATTATTATTTATTTAATATTAGTTATTACTGTATGGTTTGAGTATGTTTAATAATTAAAATAATTTATTATAAGTTGAAATTTAAATTTTCGAAACCGTGGTTTTTACTCTGAAGTGTTAATCGATGAAATAAATTATTTATTTATTAGCATATTTTTGTTGCCTAAGTAATTTATAGTACATAAAAGTCTTTTACTAACACTTACTAGTAATAATTGTATATTAAATTATACATTTCAATTTTTATTTATCTGTAATTATAAATTATTCAACTACTCTCATGAGTTGCAATTTAGTCGCCTTATTTGTTGAAAACTTATCATGTGCAAGATGTCACAATATTGTGTAAATAAATAATATTACAACAGTTTTAGAGATAATATATAATGCGAGATACACGATCACGTGTTGCATAAATTGTTTGGATGAAGTTTCGTGCAAAACTACCAAATCAATATTTCATTTCCTACTCAATATTTCCAGTTAAAATACAGACAGAAGAAATATTGTAAAATTCCATTGACTAACCAAGCTACATTTGTATAATGCTCAATCTGTCTTTAAATATCTATCAAAAGTTAAACTTCGCTATCGCTCAGACAAATACCATAGTGGAACACCATTGTCTAACTCGATGTCGCCTACATATATAATTTAATCCATATGTAATACATCAGGTCTATAACTTTCAAAACATTATCAGATACGAAGCTAGAACAAGATTCGTTTTTCTAGCCCCTTGAATAATAGTCTTCACTAACGCTCAGAAAATAAAAGTAGCCTATATGACATTGTTTATAATTTGGTTTACAAAAAATTATGTATCAAGGCAGAATTTTAAATAATTAAGCTTAAAGTTTGTACTATAATATTCTTAAGAAGAAAACAGCAATTCAACAAAGATATTAAAATTGGATTATCTCGAAATACGAATCAATAGATTTAATATAGAAATTGAATTCGGTATAAACAGGAGTTTGAACAAAACTTACATTTTTGTGCCATTGTTTGGGATTTATTATCAGCTACGAAGGTAGGTTTTGTTTAAATTTAATCTTGCATAACAAAAAATGCAGTTTTGATGTTGGGATCTTCTGAAAAAATACAATTACGTTGCCAGCTAGAAAGCCGCTATACGCCTGAATGGAGAAGCAGACAATAAAGCTATTGTGACAATACAATAGGCCCATTTGACTGAGTTGTATGTGGAGTATCATTTGGGCTGAAAGTGAATGCTTCACTTGAATCCGACATTCGCTTCACTGCGTCTCGCCGTACCAAAGATTGCACTACTTGAGGTATTGCCTCATAACGTTATAGCTGCAATGCTTCTATGCTGCGATGTACTATTTATCACACTATATCTCTCAAGGAGTAAGAGGATAATTGATGATTGTATAACATCACATTAAACATTGTAGGTTATTGGAGGCTTGTGAAATGTAGGTTATAATGGTTAAATATTACCTAGAATATGTCAAGAAAACGACGAAAATACTACAAAGAGTGGCTATTCTTTGGATGATAATCATTGATTATTTCTACCTTTGCTTGTCTAGATATGAAGTAATGATAAGGGCCTTTAAGAATAAGCAGGAAAACTTGATAGTCGTGATACCGGCCATGAAACTATGGAAAGGCACTAAATGCTAGGTTTTTAATTACGATAAATATATGGCACGGAATTAACCGTTAATGCTATGAAATGAATTCAGTCATTTAATTATTTTTATGAAATAATGAGCTAATTGTTTTCAGTGTAAATACAAAACCAGAAAAAATCTGGTTGCTTCACCTGGTAGAGTAATGCATTATTTACTATTATTATTAAATTTGTGTAACTCAATAGATATCAAATACTGATTTCATATGCCTTTAATTAAAATCAGTTTAATATTTAACAGCCTTTTTTATCCTAAAGGCAATATTACATGAATGGAATACAATTAAGGAATTTCTAGAAAGAAATTCTTTATGGCGGCCTTTATACTGCACCAACAGTAGAATTACCCAATGAGATTCTGGTTCCAGTTAAGGAAAGGAAAGGTAAGTATGTGGCATCAAAGGGACTTCTGTGAGGTTTTTATACCTTAGTCTGCATTCTTTGTTGTATAATCGGAAAAATCTTAAGAATTCGCTTAACATGAAACTTATTTTGAGAGCGATACAAGTGAACTTATTCGTATTGATGGATTTTCTAAGGGAAACGAGATATCGCAATAACAATGTCTTGATACAAAACTCAGTGTGATTAAATATACCGCGATCGGAAATGTAGAATATATTTAGAGTATAGGATAGGTGTATTTGTGTTTTTTTGCAATATACAGTATATATATAAATATATAAATATGTGTGTACATGTATATATATATATATATATATATATATATATATATATATATATATATATATATATATATACAGTATATATTACCACATATTTTTTCGAACAATATAAAATTAGTTTGTTCACTTGATCCAATTTAATTTGTCGATGGAGGTATTAATAATAATGATGATTGGTGATATAACGTGTTCGGGAAAAGAACTGTATAAATATTTTTTTTTTTCATTTATAGCAACAACACTTACTGATATTGTAATACAGTGGCACATACAGAGGGTTATTTTTATAAATCGGTGACACACATGTTGTTTTATTACATGTGCTTTACTAGGTTTAATCTAAACATATATCCACTTACTATGAGAAATGTATAATACGAGCACAAGGTATTCCATTGAACACTAAACTCGAAAAGTTTCACACTGGAGAACATTGAGAGCAACAACCTTAACATGGATGCCGAGAGTTGCTGCTTTACTAGGTTTAACCTGAAAATGTATCCACCACCAGAGAGGTTTCACAAGAGCAGAAGGTGTTCCAGTAGAACACAGAACTCGAAAAGTTTGACACTGGAGAACATGGTGAGCAAACAACCTTAACATGGATGCTGAGAGTTGCTGCTTTACTAGGTTTAACCTTAAAAGTTGTCCTACCAGAGAGGTTTCACAAGAGCAGAAGGTGTACCAGTAGAGCACAAAACTCGAAAAGTTTCACACTGGAGAAGAAAGAGAGCAAACAACCTTAACATGGATGCCGAGAGTTGCTGCTTTACTAGGTTTAACCTTAAAATTTATCTACTACAATAGTGGTGATCGATGGTGATAGTATTATGGAAAGAAGGAAAGTTTTCGGTAATGACGATTGGGTTGTGAGGGGTGCTCTGAGAAACTTTTGTACTAGAATTTCGTCAAATCGATAAGCATAGTATAATGGAGAGGAATAGTATCATTGAAGGAAATAATGTTCTTCTATATTGTAAATCAAATAATTTCTACATCTTCTCTAAAGATTAAAAGAAAAATACTTATTATTCAGCTTGCTTTAGGTTGGGAAAATTTAGTATGTATTCTGATCAAGAGCTTGAAGCTTTTATGGCGTATTAGCCAACATGATTATGAATTAGATGAAATTTTATTTATTGCAGTTTTTTCGATATATATATATACTATTTAAATATACATAGATAAATCATTTGAAGGATTCACAAGAGCAGTAGGTGTTCCGGTTGAACACAGAATTCGAAAAGTTTCACACTGGAGTACATGGAGAGCAAGCAACCTTAACATGGATGCTGAGAGTTGCTGCTTTACTCAGTGAGTGTGTAAACTTCTACTAGTGAACTTGTCAAAGTGAAACTGAATCTATGGACTGGAGAGTCTTATTATGTGAAACGATGTCGTCTCTAATTTTCTACTTTACGGCCAAGAATTGAAGGATGTAGCTACTTTAATATTTCTTTACGTGTTATAGGAGAAAGTTTTCTTTCAATCACTTCGCTTGGCTATCCTCTATTTTAAAATCTTTGTATTCACTATACAAGATAGGCGTACGCTACAAGATTTGTCAATGTCTCTGAGATTGCATGAAGTATTTCATGTTTATTGGCAAGTTTCGTTCTGATAGTTAAAAAATTACATTTGGTTGTATTGATTTTTTACATGCATATTTATTCTGCAAATTTCTTATTGCCATTATGCTTATCTATAGACCGGTGTAGAAATATGCAATAATGCTCAGCGAAATTAAATAGAGATACCATCGAACTCGATTATGTAAGATTTTAAACGACATAAATTAAAACGCTCGATAATACTCAACCCACTACAATGTGTAGTAAGGAAACTGCTGGTTTTGGAGAGTGAAATTCTGGACAGTAACATATTTTCTTTGCATTTGATAACCGGAATTTACTTCTCAAAAATATCAAAATATATTAAAAATATATAAAACAGTTCAATATTGTTATATGGGGACCTGAAGTTACCATTATTCTGCTTTCTTTGCAATTTAAATAAGAACAGCTTCTTCTTAGAGTGTTAGTTAATATATCGCTGATTATATTTTTATCCGGTAATCAGCACTTTTCAATATTACATTTTAAAAGTATTGGTACTCACGCTGGGCTGAATATATTACTATGTTTCGTTATAAAATTGTTGTGTGTATTTTGGTTACAAACAGTTACTTAAATATTCAATATTGTATGTTTTAATTTTGTAAAACATGATTCAAGGCTTGAAAGGCTAATACATTTTATACATTTTTCCATCGTTACTCTATATTGAATAGAATTTAACTTATTTGAGAAATCAAGTTGTAGAACTTACGAAATTTAATACTTCCTATTCCAAGGATTTTACTCCAACTAAATAAATTTTCATATTATATTTTAAAATTCATTCATTTGTATTCTTATTAAGAAAAGAAATTGGAAAATTGGTGAGTTAAGAGCGATTATAGCGAGCTAACAGTAAAATTAATAGTTGCTGTGCAATTAATTTCGAAAACACATTTACCATAATTATATGATGCTAACAGTTAGGAAGAAGACGGGAACCTTGAAAATATGAAACTTTATTAAGTTGGCTGTACTCCAACAGTCTGAGTAGGGCGGTACTCTTGTAATATAATGAGTTGAACTGCTGTTGACAGGTCACTCCCTAGCATCGATTGATTGTTGATGGTCCCAGCTATTCAAATGATATAACCTAAACTAAGGTTTTTAATTTAACTATATACACCGTTTAAATAATGATTCTAATGCATACACGTTGATCAAAATCACTACTGTCACAACCAATTTGTGTATTTTTTATTGTAGAAACCAGAAAACATTTTAATGTGACTATAGAATCAGTGTATATATGATAAGGCTATTATACATATGTGCGCGTATTTAAAAACAATTCTAAGCCATAAGCTAATATTCAGTGGTAGTATGATCTAATATTCCCTCTCCTACGATAGTGTTAGGCGAATATTGGGATTTCCGAGAAGGATCACTCTTGGGGTGTAAGCCAGAAGAAGGCACTGGATATATTAGTGAATACCTCCTATGAACAGCGATCTGAAAAACCAAAATATAACTTATTCCCTGGTTGGAAACAAATAGGATCGTTTGGTAGGTGATCATTTGGAATGTAAATAGGCACACAATGAACACTGTAAAAATGTAGAATACGCTAACGTCTTTCGAAGGCATATCTTCATTCCTTGACTCTTAAGAGAAGAATAATGGCTAGCTGGCAAAAGAAGAATCATTGTACACCCTCTCCATCTGTAACAATTGCCCCGTGGAGATCAGTTTAGCATTTAAATTGAGAGGTAGCATTCTTTAGCCCCACACGGGATTACAGAGGAACATAATGGCCTAGATCATAAATAAGACTAATAGTAAAAAAAACCTAATGAAGTTATGGTAGGAAAATTTTATACAATTTGAATGTTTAATTTAGCTTGCAGTTCACCTTCCTTTTATTGCAGAGTATAGTACCTGACGCTGCCTTAAAACTTGACTCTTGGAATCTGGAGTCATGTTGTCTGAAGATATCGGTGCACCTGTATGATGAGACAGTGATACAGCCCCTTCACCATAAATATGTGTCTCTGATGTTGGAACTATGTAAAGGAGCGATTTGAGCTTCTTCTTCGCCGACTTTCTTTGGATCTGTTCAGACGAACATGATTCCAGATTCCAGGAGTCAAGTCTGAGACAGCGTCAGATACCAGGCGCTGGAATAAAAGGAAGGTAGCCTGGAGTTCAACATTCGAATAGTAATAAGCACCTACATAATGAGGAGCATGCTTAGTCGTACCAACCTTACGGAATAATGAGTTATACGCACAGTTCAAGGAACAACATCTCACTCAAAAGTACATCAATGTTATAAAGGTATCGGTTTGGATAACTTTAATGAATAAAATTAAATAATATTTCAACTTTACTAGTAAAATGCTAATAAAATTCCTTTGAGCATATGAATAAAAAAATGTTTAACGTACAGTTTGAGGAGAATTTCAACGAGGATCTAAACAAAGTTGTGAATATACATGACCCTGAGGTCTGAAACTCTTTACAAAGCAACTCAATCAACATATATACAACTTCGTCCCATAAGTTTACAATGATAATTTGAGAAAGCAAAGCTGATCATTAACGTTGAATGGTACCATTATGGAAAAATATATTAAATATTATGTGTATCATATTAGGGGAATATGTAAGATTTAAGAAAACACTATGTGTTCCAAGAATGTGATATTTAGGTGCCATTCGGAATCTCTCACCTAAAAGACGACAAATCAAGATTTTAATTTGGCTTTAACTTACACTTTCTCAGTTCTAATGTTCCTATTGTGTGGCTAACTCATTTATAGAGAATCGATAAACATGTTAATGAATTCTCCTCCAATATAGCACCTCCGGCTCAGTAAGAAGAAGCAGGTAGTTTTTTTGACAAGTGATATATTTATAATTTATTAATTCTGAATATGTTCTTTTGTTAAGTTTATAACAAGTTGTTCTAGTGTTTTCGCATTCGTGTTAGTGTATCTTTATTGTTAGTTTTATATTTCATGTGTATGATATAGTCACATAAAATAATTTGTTTGGTTTCTTTTACCCATAATGTTTACTGTAATCTAGTATTATGATAGTTATTAACCGGAAAAAGAGATCAGATCACTGATCTCGAAAGGTACTGTTACTGTTTCTTCAGTTTACAATGGAAAACTTTCAAAGGAAGTTCTATTTGTTACCTCTACAACTTTATTTTTATACATTTATTACATTATTCTTATTTTAGGATTATTTAATTATTCTGAAACACTTCGCGCTTTAAGCTTTTTGAAAAGATAACTCTTTATCTGTAAAAATTGTAAAATTTTTAAATGAACTTAAATTAATTTTATCAGTGTGCGTTGGATTAACATGTACAAGGTTTCTTTACGAGCATGCAGTTAATGGAACTACTATTGTATCCTTGTACTGGCCATTATCATAGTGTTTCTAGAGAATTGTCCGGAAAGGTTTCTATTGGAACATCTCTTGTAACTAATCAGTTACACGGCCATTAGCCCTGAATAGGATTGTTGCTGTAACTGGGGGAGCTCGTGTGCACTGCGAATTATATAGTACTGCGGGTTTTTTTCTCGTAGTATTTACAGGGTGTACTAATAGTGCTTTGTTTTTGTGAGCAATCAAATACAATTCAATAGCCTTAATTTAAGACTGTATCGCTTTATGTATAAAACATTACTGTATAGTTAAGATCTTTGAATTTAACAAACTAAAATTAAAAGTAAATTGTTTAATAATATATTATGTTAACAAAATATCAATCAATGAAATCAGGATTGCCTACTTAAACTTAATAAAAATTGGGATTGTATTACTTTGTGTTTCGTCTTTTAAATGATATTCTTGAACATTTGTTCGTATCAAATAAATTTAATATGACAAATCGAAAACCCATATATAAACTTTCAATTATATTACTTGTGGTATATAAAAGTACCATATTGTAGCCCTTCTTAATCTTCCTTGAAATTGTTGGTGCCTATATACAAAATCAATTTTTAAGTATAGAACGAATCACAAAAACCTATTGTTTTTTTTGAAGGACATAAATGCACCACAACCCATTGTTGTTACTCTGAGTCAACCCCAACGAACTATACTACTGGAACGCGCACTGCCCATAAGCAGCATGTTGTGTTTTCCGGTCGCACACAGCTGTGCGTTACTGGTGTATCCATGGATTTGCAGGCGCTTAAAGTGGGCAAGAACTCACCAAGTTCTGTACTCCATGCCAATGATGCTGATCTTAGAACACATTAACTTTTTATTGATTTTAAATCTAAGGGTAAATTAAGTAGATCAAGTGATGATGTACGGTATTGAAAATTGTAAAATATTATTATTTACTCTAGTTATCTCAAACAAATGCGACCACTTCTAAATTGACAGGAAGCCACGAGTTACTTTGAATTAAAACTGTGACTAAACTATTTTTTTTTAATAATATCTCATCACATCGAAAAAAAAACAAAAACTTTTGACATTAAAAAAGAAACCAACTTAGAAATAAGGCAAAAATATTGGTCAAAATAATTTTATTTTCTAACACGTAGATTAAGTGTGTCATGTTTGTAAATTTTTTGTAGTTTATTTTGAAATAAAATACTGTCAATAAAAAGTTGTTTTTTTTTCATCTGGGTAATATTTTAATGCCTGTAATATTTGTTTCCGACTTTGTAAGAAAAATAAAAGTCAAAATCTCAGTTATTTTGATATTGCACAAAAATCAGTTTTTTTAACAGAAAATAAAAATCCACGGTAAAAAAGCAGCTACTAACATTTGTAATAATAAATAAATTGTAGTATCTAACAATTGTATTAAGTATACAAGGCGTTTTAAAGTGATATTAGATCATTACTATAATGCCTGCCATATGGGCGGAGTTAGTTCTTGCCCATTTCCAGCGCCTGCAGACTCGGAACGCAGCCCAGGATTTCGGCTCGGTTTCTCCGGCCCAGAGCGCGTTCCATTATTATAATTCGTTGGTCAACCCTGATGTTGTCGACACGCTGAACATTGCACTGATTCAAATTCACTGAGTCAACGTTTTTCTATTCTGTCAGCTGACGGTGCTTTACCTTGAGCTTCATTATTGGTGTAAAACCGATTGTCTAACTGTGGCAACAATCTAACTAAGATCGACTATACCTCTTATTTCATACGCGTGCAAAACATTATAAAATTAAAATTCAAACTACTTTGGAAAAGCAGTTGGAATAATTGTGAATCCTTGTAACTAGGTATACAAAATTAAATTAGCCAAGTTTTCTCTTTAAAGAAATTAGTAACATATGAATACATGTTCATTTTTAAAAGAAAAGTCGTAGTTATAAAAAAATGTACCGTTTCAGTTCATCGGTTTTAAGTTGGAACTGAGACGAACCTTATACGAGTATATATTAGAATCTTTGTGTGTATTAACGCTAAAAATTATAAGTGACAGTAACTGTAAAATGTTGTGACTTTCTTTTCTCGGAAGTCAAGTGACAAAAGGATTTATCCTCTCTAACAAGGGATAAGCTGTTTGAGACCAATTATAAAAGTTGGCCAATTTGCATTTTGGATGTCATTATTTATAATGACGCTTTATAATCGAATATAGAACGTAGTGAGTAACTTTCCACGTTAAATTAAGTAGAGAAAGTCAATTTTTGATAGTAAACAAACAAATAAAACAATTCAGGAGATAAATATCGGCCGCCAATCTGCGGGCTTATATATCCACTCATTTTTCACATGGGATTATGTTAATCACATTAGGCTGGTTTTAATTGGGGTGGATTATTTTAGAATTAATCCAATCAGAATTTATCTATACACGTAAAACAATCAGTTTAGACTGCAAAATGTATGCACTTAATTCGAGTGTCTCCCACACTCGTAACTGACCATTAAACAGGCTGACTTTAAATAAATTTATACCAATCTTCTTCTACTTCTTAGGCTTGTGCGGTTGACAGTTATTACTTTCATCTGAGATTCCAGGCTTACGGCTCGTAGAAAAATTAATACTAGAATAGCAATGTTGAGGTGTATTGTAATATCTGTGGAGAGCCAATTTCTGCCAACAGATGTTAAATTTAAAATATTTTGTTTTAAACTTTTGCTAAATAAAGAAAGCTCTCCACAGCGAGGTAAATAACTCAAGATTTTTGTAGAGTTAACAATGTACTGTGTGATATAAACAGAGAAACTCTGACTATAATTGGCCCCTTCCTTTAAAATGAAGATCCAGAAATGCAACACTTACTTTTAACTAAAATACAGAATGTCCTTAAAACGAAAGATACGTCTTTTTGAATCTCGAAATGTTCATAAGTGAAGATTGATTGTATTTTAAACGGACCAATACTTGTTTGGATAAAGAAAGCATTAAGAGATATCCAATAATAAAAACTGTAGTTTTAAAGCTAATAAAAATGTTAAAAAATTTATCTTAGTGTTTATTTAATGTAGTGTTAGCCTGAAAAGGTGTTAGTAGTAGTATATTCATATGTTAAGTTTACAGTTAGATAAAAAATCAGGTCAATTAGCTCAAACAGAGAAAATATTCTGAAAAGGACCATTATCTATAAGGCATTGTAAGAAACATTAATAAATATTAAAGCAGTGACAGCTAACTAGCAATGACGTTCAGTCTACAGTCTAATTATGTAGTTGTTTGACAATTATATAATTGTTATGCAAATATCTGATGGTCATTGATGGTCTATTTTATATCGAAAATAGACACTGAAAAATACATCGTAAAATTTTTTATAACACTTTTGTTAACTTCCTATTTCGATCTCCAAAAAGATTTGTGGAGCTAAACAATCGATTTCTAAAATTTATTCTGTAACTTTAATCCAGGCTGTGTGCTTGTAAAAATTGTATAGGCAATCATGTACAGTGCAAATTGTATAAGCAGTCTGGTACACTGCAAATTGTATATAAGTAGTCCTGTACAGTGCAAATTGTATATAAGCAATCCTGTACAGTGAAAATTTTAGAAGCAGTCATGTACAGTACAAATTGTATAAGCAGTCATCTCCAGTGCAAATTGTATAAGCAATCCTGTACAGTGCAAAATTTTAGAAGCAATCACTTCAGTGCAAATTGTATAAGCAGTCATGTCTAGTGCAAACTGTATAAGCAGTCAGACTCCTTATACAAAACAAACACAAAAATAAAATGTGTCTGACTCCTGACTGATCTGTTTCGAAGTATTTCGCCACATTATACATTCACATTTTTGCCAAGAAGTGTACATTTTTGTGCAAATTGTATATAAGAAGTCCTGTACAGTGCAAATTCTATGAGCAGTCCTCTACAGTGCAAATTGTATAAGCAGTCATCTAAAGTGCAAATTGTATAAGCAGTCCTGTAAAGTGCAAATTTTAGAAGCAGTCATGTCCAGTGCAAACTGTATAAGCAGTCAGACTCCTTATACAAAACAAACACAAAAATAAAATGTGTCTGACTCCTGACTGATCTGTTTCGAAGTATTTCGCCATATGATACATTCACATTTTGCCAAGAAGTGTACAAATAATAAAATTTGCGGTGAGCTAGGAAGGGTATTACAAAGAAAGAGTGCGCTAATATCAAATCTCACCACCAGTTGTTAACTTTTACTGTCCACTGTATTATATTGTTTATATATTCTCATTGAATAAAAAACTTGATGTATTGAAATATTATATGATTTTTATTTGTTTGCTCACAAATTTATTTATTCTTCTATTTTCTTGTTGCCATGATGGTTATCTATAAGACTAATGTAAAATATTCACTAACGCTCAACAAAATCATACATGATGACATGAACCATCATCGAACACAGTGCTGCCAATATAAAAAAATGAAGCTGTATGCAAACATTCATCTTTACAGGTAACCATTTCACGCAATATACGTACTCTCCAACATTGATAAAACATTTTGTTTCTAAAAATTTCAGATAAAAAACATAGATATTTAACTATAAATACATTATTTAGTATTTAATAGATTATACGAGATAATTAATTAAAGATATTTGTTATTAATATAAAATAAACAAATTACGAAAAGTTTAAATGTTATATTTAAATTATACAAACTATTACTATACACATTGTTAATACGTTCACGATTAAACTTTAGACTAATGCGTAAATTTATATTATATGGATAAACGTAAATTTCTACCATCAATAACCAAATACCACTTTACAATGCGTCAAAAACATGACATTACAACTGAACAACGCAATAAACTATATCAATAGAATGTCATACACAGGATAATAAAGCCACGTGTTTTACAAAACTTAGCATCGATTATTGGCCTTCGGTGATCTGAGTCTGACAACCGGTGATGTGTCTGTATGTCAGTTTGACAATCTTAAAACTGCTGTAAAACATCAGGCACCACACAGCAATCCTTTGTCATTTGGTTTTTCATATATGGTAGTAACTATTAATACATGATAGTAGTAACAGAAAGTAGCACATACATCTGAATAGAACTTGAACTTTTTAAACTCTTTCCATAATATTATATATGCCATCACAATCGATTATCACAAAGCCAGTTATCAATAGAGGCGGTGACTGCGATATCTGCCCTTGTTGGGTTGTGGGAAGTAGTTAGTGCATCTGATTCTGAAAACCTACTAATTTGGCTAAAAATAATAAATTGTTGCATTAAAAAACGTTCAGGTCTTGATTCAGTACGATAATTTTGTTTATAATTTCTTATTAGTGCACATACAAATAACAAATATGACTTAATTATATATTAAATTTTCACGGTTCGTAATGAGATAACACAACCAAGCGCTATGTATCATTACCTACAGATGATTATGGGATGTCAATAAGGGTGAGAGCAGAATTCTATTCATATACAGGAATCGATGGAGAATAGAAATCACAAAATTCGACTTTGTTTTATAAGCTAAATTTTTAATATTTATTACTGCAGTAATAGTCCCCACTGAAGTGGAATTATAACAGCTTTAATACAATTGACTCGATAAAGCAAATGGCCTCTGGTGCATCTGAAATGATTGTATTGGATTATTATTTTAGTTTTACAAACACATATATTTATTATTAGCTTGGATAGTCTGTGTTCGAAATTCACAAATTTTATCAATTAAATTTTTATAATTGCTGGATTGAACGTTGTTACAAAATTGAACAGTGAAACAAAGTGACTAAAGCTGGTAGTTTATGAAAGTGGCGCCCAGTTTCAATTGAAATAAATAATGGACCACGCCCAGTACACCGGACAGTTAATTGGAAACACGTAATTACACGTAGATTAGCAGATGTTGGAAGTTCGATTACCCACCGAGCTATACTCTTTGTACAGTTAGTCTACGAACATGGTTACACACACATGAATAGATTTGTAAATATTTCATAGAAAGCTTTGACTAAGATGAAAAACTGTAGCATTGGAATGGAATCTGCGTCGATTTGGGAGCTATTATTAACACATCTAGGATTCACAATTGTGGAGATTAGAGCTAATTTAAGCTCATCCACCATGCCGGCTTATTTTATATTACCACGTATAAATGTCTACAAGGTAGCATTGCTCTTGTCTGCTTCGATTTGGAGGTCATTATTATATAAGAGATAATTTAATCTCATCCACCATGCCGACTTATTTCATATCAGCAGTTATAAACATATACAAGGTAGCATTTTACTTGTCTGCTTCGAGTTGGAGGTCACAGTAGATAGTAATATGGGGTTCCTGGCGCACTTTCGGAGCCGACCGAAAAGCAATGTAAAATACTGTTCAATGTACCATAAAGGAAGCTGAGAAATAACACAGCAAATCTCAATGAAAAATTAACCGAATCTACAGTCGTTCGTCTCCAAAAGCGATCGGTACATTACTCTGTGGAATGAAAAATTAACCAAATCTGAGCTTCTACTTTCTTAAGCTGTGCTTTTGTAAAATGTCAAATCTGCTACGAATAAAGGATTTATCTTAATAAAATTTAATCAATTTAAAACATTTTTTACTAAAAACATACTTTAATAAAAAAACTTTTCTACTAAATAAACAACATGAACTCACCAAGCTCTCTACAATTTCTAGCATTAAAACAGTGCAACAAAGATGAATTCAGTGAATTGCCGGTTTATTCTCAACAACAGTTGATACCGTCTTTAAATGAAACAGAATTAAAAGAACTTGTAGAGTCTTTTTGCAGAAAGAACGAAAACTGCACACGTGTACACACAAAAAAACGAAAAAAATAAGGGATTATATATTTAATATAATTACGAAAGATATTGAAAAGAAAGTAAAAAATAAACAAACAGAGAGTTTTCATCGTTTTTTTTTTATGACATTTTTCCCATATTATACGTCCTTTCAAGATAATCAAGACTTAATTGATGAATTTCTTAGGAATTTTTTGTGAGTATCAAGATTTATCAACACAATTCATTAAAGAGCATTATAGAATTTTTTCTTATAGAATATAGCCACATTTTGTGTGAAACAAAAGGTATTACTGTAGATAATATTCCATGTGATTCCTATGAAGAAAGACACCAACTATGGTTATCAAAACAGTACTATGACGTGGGGAGGGGACTGCAAGTTTTAGAGTTAAGACTTTATTCTACAAAGTTAATTGTTATAATTTTCTTTATCTTTTATAGTCTTCTTTCCAGTAACAATCAAGTGTAATTTTTCATTTTTGTTTAATTCTTTAATCTTTTTTTCATCCAAAACAGTCAAAAATCTGTTCGGTAAGTGTACTTTACAATCTTCCAACTCGGCAATTATTGTAAACCCGAATTTATCTTTCATTTTCTCCAAATTCAAGATTCTATGTTTCTTCCTTTCTTCCAATTCATTTAACTTCTTATACTCTTTAAACTTACATTCTCCAATATCATTTAACTCTTTCAAGAACTCCATTTAAATAGAAAAAATTTAAAGACGGAAAAAAATGAAATTCGCTAACCTTCACTCGAGAAGTCGGGGAGAATGTGAGTAAAACCGCATTCTTTTCAAGAGGTTCTTCGTTTAATTTCTCCAAATGTACTATAAAATCATCGAGGATTTCTGGTTCAAAATCGTAAACAAATTCAACATCCAGATAATGAAAAAATACAGGTAATATCTTTTCATAATAAACGTGTGTATCGATACCTACAAACCTAATGTATTCTTTGAAAAGGAAAATAATTTTGTCAATGGTTCCAAGAGATAAGTAAAAATTTTTATTCTGTTTTCTAAATTCTGTAACAAATTTTGTTTGCTTCTTGTCTCCATATTGCAATTTTGTAAGCAGGTTATTCAAATGTGTTAATTTATTTCGAAATTTCTTAGGTTTAGGTCTTTCTAACAAAATTAAATTACAACCTCTACAAACTAAATATCTTTTATCGATAATTTCTCCTCTATTAGAACACTTGTAACAGTTGGCATTATACTCTTCCATTTAAACAAAAAGATTTTTTTATAAATGGAGATTATGGAACTAAGTCTGCCGAGATATAAATTTTTCAGCGCAAATGTTTGTGTTTACATTTCTACAACAGAGATAAATAGAAATAATTTCATTCTATTGTACAACTATTTAGGATATTTTGTCTATGACTACAAAGATTATTCCGGAAGAAATCGAGATTTTTCATCAGCGAAAGAGTATATTTTTGAAGTTTTAGAAGGAATGAAAGAGAATAATATGAAACATCATCAATTATTGTAAAAGACAAAATGAATGATTGTGTCTTTGGTGTAGTGTTGTTAGTGTGCGTGTTTGCGCTATGGGGAATCACATCACATTCAACTTCTACGGTGTCTATTGTTTAGAGACTTGGCCCTGCACTGCTACTGTCCAACCAAGTTTAATGGCTAGGAGCTGTAATTCGGGTCTTAGACTCTGGAATTTTTTTTGTTCCCAAGTCTCATTTTTCTTTGGTAACTACTGTGTAGAAGTTGATGGAGAGATACAATTAGGGAATTTGTGTCGGGTGTTTTGTAAGTGTAATGTTGTATTAATGAATGATGTGAATGATGAATGTAATGAACGAATTAAGGAAGAGAAGGAATGTACGAATTAAGGAAGAGAAGGAATTAAGGAATGAAGTGGAAAGGTGAGGAAGCAAATGGCGCGCCAACCACAGTTGTCATTACTCGGCTTGTTCTATAGTCATTACACTATGGCCACTCGTGTAAAGACTTGTCCCCAACCACTGAACGACAACCATGTCTTCCTCAATAAAAAGCGCGCCTGAAGCTCTGGGATTTGAACCCAGAACCTCAGGCTTTGAAGGCAAGCGTCTTACCAACTGAGCTACGGAGAGTCTCGAAAGTTATAAGCTATATCTCTGCTATATAAGTTGTTCAATTAGGAGTGCTAGTTTACAAATTTATTAATAATTTTATATTTCAAAAACCACTCAACCGATTTTAATGAAATTTGGTACACATATAGTAAATACTTAACTCTTTCGACTTAACTTATCCATAAGGGTGAAATCATCCCCTATTTCTTAATATTCATAAAAAAATAAAAAAAATTATCAGAAAAATCTGAAACTTCAAAAACAAGCGAGTTCAACTTAAAATTTCATGAAAATAACAAAATTTTCAAAAACTACCCCAATCATCCCTTATCTTAAAAACTCTTATATCTCGAGAACTATTGGAGCTTTTTTGCTGAAATTTGGTATATAGGATCAGTAAATATTAAAGTATTTTTTAAAATCATAACTTCCGGTCCAACCCTTAAGATGACCTTGGAATAGTTTTTTGTTAATATCATCCCCATTTTTTAAGATATTCTTTTGAAATTAAAAATGAATACTTATATCAATGTCTTTAACAATTCTGTAAAGTTGTAGAATTATCCAATGAATAATATAGACAATAAGACGATTTTTTTCAAAAATTTTACTGAATTTCTCTAATATCGTTCTTATTCACATCATAGGCTAAAAATTTCTCAGAGACAACAACAACATAACAAATCGCGTTTGTAACAGCTTTTTGAAAATCCATATTGATAATTATATCGTTCTTTGAACCAGAAATATTTGTCAAACTCTTTGTTGTATCAATGACATAAATAGGTCTATTCGCTAAAAATTCTTTAGGATTGTAATACATTTCCTTATTATTACAGTAAACTTTCTTAAAATCTTGATACATCTGATACATGATTCTGAAAAGACCTCCGGAAATGTTTAAATTTTGTAATTCATCTGGATAATAAGAACCGTTCAATTTTACTCTGATATTTTTCACATCCAAACTATCAAACTTTGAAGGATTTTTTTTCTTGATTATTCTGTCTATCTGTTTGAAAACCTATGATAACGAACTTGGGATTGAAGATATTTCTATAAATATTTGTGATATCGAACGAATAAGTTGTTCCGGAAATACCTTTTTGTTCAATACATTGCCAATCTAGAAAATTAAACATAATGTTTTGACTTTTTGTAATTTCATCAATCAACCTTATTTTACTCGTGATTTTATAATCAATCATTGGAACTCTAATAAAAAAATCTGTAATTGTTATTTTTCCATCAACAGGCATAACATTTCCAGTTGCAGTCTTCAGAATCACATCATCGTCTTCTGCTCTTATAAAACTTAGATAAAATCCTCCTTTATAGATCGGAATAGTAACATTTTTCATAAAAATCCTAATCCAAAATGAGATAAATTTCCAGCTGCTTCAAAAACACCAAATTTAAAATCTGATTCAAAGCCATTAGAAGTTTGAGAAATAACATCACTTTTTGAATACGAAATAGTTCCTTTAATTGTGCTTAATTGGCCACAGTTTTCGACTTCTTCTATCAATTTATTGTGTTTTCTTACTTCAATCTTAGAAAATAAAAACGGTATAAAATTATCGATTAATCTAACATTATCAGTTCCAAGATATGCTTAACCATCTTGTTTTGTTAAAGTTCCAGAAATATAAAACTGGAAGTTAGACGAGCAAAAATTATCTCCAAAATCAATATTAAACTCAGTTCTTTTATTCGGTTCATTCAAATGTTGTTTACTAATTGGATAGAAATTTTTAAACTCCGCCCTTTCAATATCACTAGCATATTTTCTGTAGTCCGCCATTTAATAAGAGAAAATTTAGAAATTTTAAACATCATGTATCATTTTTTCATCGATCTAATGTACGTTTTTATAAGAAAAGATATAAATTTTAGTAAAATAATTAAAAAGATTAGAGTCATTTTTAATGATCTACTTCGTCATATTCAGGATTCTCTTCCTTAAATTTTGTGATCTCGGTCACATATTTCAATAAAATCTGCACAGGATAGTAACCGCTATCTATAATATTGTTCCAATCAACTGTATCTTTATTTTCATCCAAAAACTTTATACTCAAGTGTTGATAGAGACAAAGAACAGACATATGATCTTTTAATTGATAATGTATATTTTCTTGAATGAACTCTGATGATAAAGTTTGATATTTAGCAATGTTATACCAATTCAATTTGTTTACGTATAATCTCATCATATCTTCGGATAATTCATATTTTTGAGAAATGTCATCCCAATGTTCTTTTTTCAAATCTCTTTCGTGTTGCATGATAAAAAGATCGAAAGCACTGTAATGTCCCGCCATCTCTATTTATTAAGAAAAAATTTCAAAATCAAGTTTTTATAAATTGGCTCTTTTTTGAGTTACATTCAGCACATTTTCCAGAAATTCTCTTAACTCCGTTAATGTTTGCATAGTATTTTATATCGTTTGTGGCAGTTTTCTCTTTGCACCTCACACAGTATATGAGCGCCATTTATATAAGGAAAATTAGTCATCGTAACCACCTACTCCATTAAATCTGTTGTCGATGTTTTCAAAAGTTTTATCGACATCTTCTTTAAATTTATTAAAGTTTTCTTCTAGTTTATTTACTTTATCGAGATATAAAGAGTATCGATCATCTATACTTTTAAGTAATTCATTATTATGTGTTATTTTCTCATTGAAACGTGTATCAAAATCTTTAAAAAAGTTTACTTCCTCATTGAAATGTGTATAAAAATCTTCCAGAATTTTGTTAATTACTTCACCAACTAATACATTAACATCATTTTTATATGTATTAAAGTTTTCTTCTAGTTTATTTACTTTATCAAGTAATTCACCAACATCGTCTACTGATCTTTTACTTCTTTCATCAAGTTTTTCATAGACTTCTGTTGTAAAATCTTTAACATGCTGTTTATGATTCTCATAATTTTGTTTTAGTTCATTAAACATTTTAATAGGATCTTCTAATTGAATCATTACAACAACATCAAATGGATTAATTCCTTTACTAACACCGCTAATTCTTTTTCCTTTAAAATCTAAGGCATTTTTAACATTCGGATCATGTAAATCAACAATATCGATGTTTTCTGATAATTTTAGAGGTTTTAAAATTTGTTCTTTAACAACAACATCATGTTTGTCAATACCAGGTCGAACACCGACAATTCTTTTCTTATTAGCTAAACTAACATAATTCTTTTCAACTTTGATTGCTTCAGTAATTTCATCAGCTTTTTCGATATGAGACATTAAATTGGTAAATAATTTTTTTACACCATCATCAACTTCTTTTTCCAATGTTTTTATTTTATCAGCAACTTCATTTGAACTCATGAAATTTGCAAGTTTGTTATCATATTCTGCTTTAAAAATCTTCAATCTCGACAGCAAACATATCTGAATCTGGAAGGTTTTGTAATAAATTTTCTAACTTGTTATCAAACTCATTTCTCAAACTATCAAAATTGAAACTATTATCTACATTTTTGAATAATTTGTGTACCAAATACGTCAAAAATATTTTGTGAATCCATATTTATTAAGCAATAATTTGTTAACAACTTCTTTAAAATCTTTACCATTACTCAGTTCATTCAACACAAAAACACATAAATGACCACAAATTGGGGGATCTTTGTAGTCTTGAATTTGAGAATCGTTATAATAAACGCTTGATTTTTTCAAATATTTAATCAATTCTATAGGTGGTTTGTCCTCAATTCTTCCATACGAATCAAAATAATATGCATTCTTATCATTTTTATAATAACAAATCCAATGTGTTCCACTTCCCATAATCGAGTCTAAATTCACAATTCCACATTCAAATTTCTTAACTTTTTCAGGTAATGTATCTCTCATGAAGATTCCTCTAAAATGTTTAATATTTTTGCAGATTTCTTCCAATTCCCCGAATGTTAAAGGTTTAAATTTTTTTTTCAATGTTTGATTTCACGTAATTCAAAGTTTTTTCATCTAATCCAGATCCTGTAACATCTTCCAACTCTTTATCTAACCAATTTAAAATGTTTCGAACAATAGGAATCACATCCTTTTTAACGATTGGAGCAGCTTTACGAACATAAGGAACAACATTTTTAACAACTGGAATATTTTCTCCAAAATCTAATAAATCTTTCAAAAGTCCACCATTTTTAAGTTCTTTCAACTGATTATAAGAAAATTCTATTCTGACACCTTTATCGTTTTTCTTATGTTTTTCGAGTTTATTGTATTGTCTATTTGTTAAAAATATCTTATCTTCGCCATTTTTTAGTTGATCTATTTTAAATTGAATACTAACGGGTATTTTCTTCTTAAAAGCGGATTTTATTTTTTCTTTCTGATTTTTGCTGAAATTTACGTTCACCTCCATTTATATAGTTAAAATTTCAAGTTCTCTTCGATTCCCATTCCTAGTTTTCTCTTCAAAAACATTGCTCCAGCTGTTGGAAGCGCAACAAATCTTTCACCTAAACTAGCATCTTTTGATAAAAATCTATCCATTGCCTTATCTTGCAAAACTTTATCTGCGATATGTCTGGAATTTGTGTCTCTATGTTTTGCATAAAAAATATCGTGTTCCATAGCAGCTTGATCTAATTTTTTTATACCAGTATCTCCTCTTTTTAGTCTTTTTTCGAGTTTTTGTGCCAGGCCCCAGATACTGATAAGTTGGTACGTGTAATTCAAAAGGTAAATTGTTGATAAAATCATTCAAAAGTCCGCTACCTTCAATCATAGATGAACTTATTGCCGGCAAAACTCGTTTTAAATATTTAATTCCATCAGGTTTTTTCAATCATTTCATCAAGTTTGTTCGAAATAAAATCTTTAATCGCTTTCTTTTCGTTCAAAAAATTGTTGTTTCCAGCCTTTTCTTGAGCATAAATATAATTAATAATTCCATCGAGTTTTGTCAAATCGTCGATATATCTGTATTCAATCTTATTATCACTGTATTTTCTCACACCTGATCCTTCGATTCTTTTTTCCCAAATTGGTTTAATCAAATTGAGATATTTTTTACCTTTACTTGACTTTGGTTTCTTAGTTGATGGATCATTATTTTTGTAAATTGAATCAGATTTCCATAAAATTTCAGTATACTTTTTCAAGTCTTCTTCAGAATATAAACCGTCTTTTGGAACATCAGTGCCTGTTAATAATCTCCATAAACCTTGAGTTCCTTCATATGTTTTTTCATTAATAATGATATCATTATGCTCAAAATTCACGGGCAAATTTCCAATCATAAAACTTTTCTTTTTTCTGTCCCAATACAAACCAAATTTATCATCCTTTGCTCTAGGAAGAAATTTTTTACCAATTTCACCAATTATTATATCCGTTGTTCCAGGACTTATTGGTTCAACTATGGTAGAGTCTTCAATGATTCGAGGTCTAAATGGTGTTGAAGATGGTAATTTTGGCAATTCAAACTCAGATTCTGGAATCGAAATATCAGCAAATTGTCGTACAACTGGAACCAAATTCATTAAATTTTGATTATCGCTTAAAACATTTTCAATTTTGCCCTCAACATTTTTTATTGCAGAAGTTACAGGTTGATTAATTTTTTGAATAAATTCTTGTTCTTTTTCATCAATTCGAATCTGTTCTTTAAATTCTTTGATTAATTTCTTTTCTATTTGATCAAGTTTTTTCGCTTCTTCAGAAGTTACGTTCGCCATTTATTTAGGAAAATTTTGAAACGTGGAACGTAAAAACGTGAACGTGGAACGTAAAACGTGAACGTGGAACGTGAAACACGAACGTGAAACACCAACGTGAAACGTAAAACACGAACGTGAAACACGAACGTGAAACGTAAAACACGAACGTGAAACACGAACGTGAAACGTAAACACGAACGTAAAACATGAACGTGAAACGTAAACACGAACGTGAAACATGAACGTGAAACATGAACGTGAAACATGAACGTGAACGTGGAACGTGAACGTGGAACGTAAAAACGAGAACACGAAACGTAAACGTGAACGTAAAAACATGAAAACAACTAGATTATCACACGTTTATATTGGAAAATTTATTCAAATATTTACCATTTTTAGGCTTCAAAGTTAGATTAATAGTTAAAAATCCATAGTCTTCTTTCCAAATTTTATCACACAATTCATTAAAGTGGTTAAAACTCATATCAGATCACACATAATTGTTGTAAATCTTTCTCGAATAGTGATCGTCTTGCTTAAAAATACACAACATATTCAGGTTATTTCTTATAACTTGTTTATCAACCTTTGAAAAGCATTGGGAAAGATAGATACAAGATATGTTTTTGTGACGAGACATTACGAAATATTCCTTAATAACGTCCTGATTTTCCAAAATACAATCATCAAAAACGATTAACGAATTGGGTTTACATTCGCTTAACGGAACTATGTCCTCAGAAGCATTATAAAAATGTGATATTTTTTTGTTTAAGTTTTTCTCAATATTTTCAAATCTTTCTTGTAATTTTTTATAGGCGTCTTGTTCTAAAGATTTACTAAAAACATACAAATTGGAATAAGGAATCAACCTATTGTAGATAAAATTCAATAATAAAGTTGTTTTTCCACATCCACTTGAACCAACAATTAACAATCTGATTGGTTGATCTTTCTTATTTTCTTCAAACGTTTGAAGTTTTATCTGATCTTTTTGCTTTAAAAATTTTCTCCATTTGAATAGAAGATTTTCATCTTGAAGCAACGCTTGCGAAAATGAAGCTGTTCAAGTTGACTTCAGAAAGCTCTAAATTAGTTTTAAACTTGGAACATCCTATACACTTAGAGGAAGAATCAAATTATTTTATCGGTTTAAGCGGTTTTTATTCTGACAATTTTGTAATAAATATTAGTGAAAGTTCTCCTTATTGTTATAGGATTTAGTGAGAAGAACATAACAAAATATTATGGTTTAAAACAAAGGATATTATACTTTCGATCAAATAAAAAATTCCCTTAAAAATTATCTGAAAACATTCAAACAATCAGATAAATCTTTAAACTTTGACGAAAACAAGTTTGAAATGCAAAAAAATTATCTCTCTAATAAAATTCAAATAAAATCACCAGTAAGAATAATGTTTTCAGCAATTATTGTAGATTTATTAGGGTTTGTTCAAGAAACTATTGAGCCAAATCAGGTATATTTAGGAAATAAAACGCCAAAATTTAGACCGTTCGATGTAATTGAAGTACATTGTAATCTCGTTGAACCTAGTTTTGAAAATCATACCGAACATCTTCACAAAGAATCTGAAATTTTGTACACTTTTTTCCCAAATGTTTGCTTATGGATCAAAAATCAGTGAAAAACCAAATGAAATCGATTATATTCCAATTAGAAAAAATATTAAAAGAATTCAAAAAATCGTTCTGACTATTCAAGACTCTGAAGGAAATCTATTAAATAATGAGAGTAAAACAACAATATATTTAAGATTGTCGAAAGAATGATGAATCAAGGGGGGGAAACGAATCGTTCTTACCTTCAAATTTTCAAGAAAACAACTTTTGAATGTATAAATTACAAGAGTCTATCCCATAGACCCCTTAACAATCTTCATCCTGACCCTGTTTTTATCAATGAATCTGGACTTTATACTGAAATAAAAATTACTAGTTAAATTTTATTTCTATCTAAATGGAGTCAGTTGTAGACCTACTCAATAATCAACTAAAATTCAATAACAAACATATCTTTACGATTGTTGACGAAAACAATGTGATCTGGTTTAAGGCTAAAGACGTAGCAAAAATTCTAGAATATGAAAATACTATGCAAACGATCAGAATAAACGTTGACGAAGATGATAAAAACTTCTATTTTAATCTAAATATAAGGGGGGCTATAAATAGCTTACCTTCAAACTTCCAAAATAACACTGTTTTCGTTAATGAATCTGGACTTTATTCTTTAATTTTGAGATCGCATAAACCAGAAGCGAAATTGTTTAAAAATTGGGTTACGAAAGAAGTATTACCTTCCATTAGAAAATATGGTGAGTACAAACTCAAAAACGAAAATAAGCAGTTAAAAGATGAAATAAAACAGTTACAAATTTCAGGTCAAATGAAATCCTTGAAAATAGAGAATCAAGAATTGCGAATGGAATTAATGAAGAGAGATATGGTATGTAAAGATTTTGATAAGAAAAAACACCATGTTTTTGTGTTAATTAAGAAGAATCACATGTGGGAATATCCTTATTACGTTATCAGAGCTCAGAAACGAGAAATACCAAACCGATTAAAACATCTAAAAATAAAATATCCTGAATTAGAGATTTTGTTCATTGATGACGAACCAAATTCTATCAATCTGTATAACCAAATGAAAGAATCTTTGAATATTTTATACAACGGAAATCATTTTACTACAAATATGGCAGAATCTCGACTGATTTATAGAATATCTAAATTACACGATGAAAATGTTTCTAAATTTTACTAAAAACTCTCGATTTATTATATTTTGTTTGTAAATGTTTAGCATAACTAGGTAACCATTGTAGAATTCTTTTTTCATATTCACAAGGCATTTCGTTTTTATAACTTTCGCTGAAAATTTTTTTAGCACAATCTTTGCAAAAAGCATCTTTTCTATCTTTACTATACTGCCAGTTATTAAATTCAGAAATATTTTTAATTTCTTTACAAAAGTAACACTTTTTCTCTTCTAAAGTTAATTTGTTCATTTTAACGTATAATTCCTTACAATAACAGTCTTTTCTATTCTCTTCTTGACACTTTGTACATTTCTTTTGAGACTCCATTTATATAGAACAAATTATTACACGATGAAAATGTTAAACTCTTGAATTATGATATTTTGTTTGTAAATGTTTTTGATAATTATTTAACCATTTTATAGTTCTTCCACATTCACATTGAGTATCTTCATAATATAATCTATGGTGATTCTTCTTTACACAATCTTTACAATATGAGTCTTTCTTATCTCTACTATAGTGATCACTATTAAACTCTGAAATTTTTTTAGTTTCTTTACATTTAAGACATTCTTTATCTTCCAAAGTTAATTTTTCTATTTTATCATATAATTCTTTATGATATTCCCTTTCACAATCTTTGCAATTATAATGCATTCCATCTTTCCTATTTTTATCTTTATAAAATTCATTTAAATCTTTAAATTCTTGACACTTTGTACATTTCTTTTGAGACTCCATTTATATAGAAAAAATTACAGCTTTGACTTTCTCAATTCATATTCATAAAACTTTCCGGTTATTTCTTCATTATTTAAATCTTTTATACTATAAGTTACAGGATCTGTGTTATTAATTTGATAAATCACAAAGATTTCTCTTGACCAATTGTTCTTATATTTGTTCGAAAATGTTTGTTTTTTACTAACAATTCTTACATGATCATTGACTTTAAATTTAGTTTTCGTGTGAATTTCTGGTGGAACATACTTGAAAAACGGTCTCTAATAACTCCTTTTCTGCATCCTTATCTACGTCTTTGGGCTTCATTTTGATTGTGCTGTGAACTGTATCGTTATAATTGTTTACGATTTTTTGAAGAATATCGATCCATTTAAAGTTTTTATTAATCTCAAAAATTACTTTCATTCTCTCATTTTGAGTTCTGTTATATCTCTCTACAATACTTGATTTCTCTTCGTTTTCAGTATGATAAATCTTAATGTTGTATTTCCTCAAACTTCGTTAAATTCTTTATTTTTAAACTCTAAACCCTTATCTGTATGAAGTAGATTTGGCGGTTTGTGATTGATCTTTATCGCGTCTTTTACTATATCTTCGAAGGCTTTTGAAACATCTTTACCGTTTTTTCTTTTGATAGCTCTTGACCAAGCATATTTTGAGAAAGTATCAATAACATTTAACATATACTTGAATCCATCATTTTGATCCGAATAGTTAGACATTATAACTAAATCTGCTGCCCATAAATCGTCAATTCCTAAAGTTATAATTATTCTCTTTTTAAACTTTTTTCGTACTGGTGCATGAATTTCTCTAGCTTCAATCTCTATTTCTTCTTTATTCTTTAATTCTTTCTTTACTTGTTTTTCATTTGGATTCTTTATAAATTTACTCTTATTTGTCTTACATTTTGAACATTTTGCTGCAATTCTATACAATCCGTTTTGAGTTTGAACAATCTTAGAATCTATATTTTTCGTTTTCTTTTTACACTTGTGACAGTGAATTAAATCATCTTCCATTTACATATCAAAGTTTCCAAGTTTGTTTAACTCTTCTAAAATATCTGTTTTATATCCATACGGTACTGTATCGATCTTATTTTCTAGGACAATTCTCTTATCATCTTTAGCGTTCAGTGCCAGCTTGTTTATGGTAACAGTGTACAACTCATGTTTATAACTTTTGATGACTGTCATCTCCCTAAATTCTTCTTTATCTTCGAACAAACATCTCTTCAAGTTTTCGATATTTATTGTTTTATTTACAACGCTTCTCTTAATCCCTTTACACCTAACTGGGTTTTTATCTAGATATTTGTACGAGTACATCTTAGACCTTAAACCACAAAATTCTTCTAAAACTTCGCTATTTAACTCATCTTTGAATTTCCCTATTACCTTCTTATTTTTAGTAGTGAAACATTCATGATCTTTTGGATAATCACTTGTATCAAAGTCATCTATATTTTCTTTAATAATTTTAAAAGGATCTCGTTTCAATTCTAGAAAATAACTGTCTGTATCCATGTAACACAGATTCAAATCTGGATCAAACTTCTTTAATTTGTTGTAATAAAACTCGTACATTAGCAATTTTGAGAGGTCGAGAACTGAAAATCCTATGTAAATCGGTTTGTTAAATTTAACCTTTTGTTTGTACATGTGACTCGCTATACAGTTGTCGTCAAAGATGTTAAAGCATTTGAAATTTGTTTTCTTAGCTTGTTTCATTGAAAATTCTTCATTTCCAAGCTTAATATCACATCTGTTTCTCACATTTTCCATAGATTTTCCAAACACTGAGTTGTTCATCAGCTTATAAAAGTCCTTTTCAAAGTCGCTTGTAGCTTTGGTTCTCATGTTTGTGTTAAAATCAATGTATTCTTTCATAAAAGGCTTCTGATCGAATGCAATAACTCTATTCACATGTTTCAAAATCATACCTTGTTCCAAATAGAACTTCAAATTTCTCGAATGAACAACGTATTCAGTTTTATCCAGTAGAGTTGTGCAAAGTTTGTTTTTAAAATGTTCTGGAGCAAGAGGTAAATCCTTGTGATGTTCGTGTAAATTTGTTGGATATCCAAGATCGACTTCGAGAATATAGCCATAATCTTCGTCGCCAGTGAGTTCTAAAATTGTTTCTTGCCACTCTTCTTTTGTATACGTTTTAGGATCCATCCACTTGATATCACTAAACGGCAGTTTTTGCATAAGACCATACCCATAAAGGTTGTTTGCATCGAGATAGAGTAAATAGTTTTCGGGCTTTGTCTTATCAAAATCTTTTAAATATTTGTTATTTGCTTTCACATATCGTTTAATACACTGAGAAATGCCTCCGCGAATACCTTTTTCGATCATCAAATACATATTATAATCACTAATTAATTGTAATTCTATGTTCGTTAATTTTAACATAGCATCCCATGCGAGACTGGGAGCTGTTAGATAGTGTGCCGGATCGAGTTTATAGCAATTCAAACAAATATTCCTAAAATTTTCAAAGATATCAGCGAGCAATAGAACATCTTGAATGTTATAGAGATCAGAGTAATTTCCTAGATTTTTCTCTTTTAATTTGTTCCAAACATTTAAGTAGTGTTGAAAATCTTTCTCAGATATGCTCTCATCTGTCAAAAGTGAATAGAAATCTTGAATTCTCAATTCTTCTGTGTAATCAAGTTTTTCAATACTGTCGATAAATTCATAGGGAAATATTCCTTTTCCAGATAGAATTTTAAAAATCTCGTCGTCGTCATTTGGCTGTCTTTCTATTATCTCATTCAGTCCATCTTGTATAAAATGATTTGTATGTTTGAAGTCTTCTCTCTTTAGATTTTTAGCTAACTTTTCTATAGACGAGGCCATGAATCTGAACGTGTCTACAAACGAAAACTTGATGAATTTTCTTGGCTTATCACCTTCGAATTCATAGCCATATCCAGAATTTACAGAATAATTTATATATTTTTCATCGGTGTTTGCAATCAAATCAACATTTCCATATTGTTTAGCCAATTCTTTTATGTACAAATGAGTATCGTAATTTGACATATTGTGGCAGAAAACGGGAATATTCTGAGGAAATTTCAAATTTAGATTGCAACATGCATGAGCTGCGCCTCGAAACTTGCCGGTTAAATGACAATGATCTCTCACTTTATTATAACTCTTATCTTTCCAACTATCAGGAGTAAAACCATACTGAATTGACCCAACATCATAAGCAGACCATTCACAGATATGACATACGTTTGAATTTTGATACGAAATTTCTTCTTCTTCTGTCAATTTCATAGGTTTCATGTTCTTAGAATTATATTTTTTCGCTATGTATTTCGATAATTTATTGAGTTCTTCAAACAATTTTGTCGGGACGTTTTTCTAATCTTCTTCATTTTTGGCACGATAACATATCGGTTTGTACATGCGATTGGTCACATTCGACACTAAATATAGAGTAAAACCATAAGGAATGTGCCTCTGAATCTTGGTTGTAGTTGATCTTTCTGGATTGTTCTTACATGTCGGAATCTTTTCCAATATGCTCTCAAAGTCCATATAAATTACGTACGGATGGTTAAATTTCTTTTGATAATTAGTAAATTTAGTTGTTTGACCTGGAAATGGCATAATTGGCTTACAAACTTCATGATTTTTACAAATTTCTAAGTGATCTGTTAAATCTCCAGATTTGTAAAAATGGCTTAAACATCTTCTACACAAAAATTTTCTTTCTTTATGTTTAGACAACTGCGAAGAAACAAGCTTATTTAAATCGGTTATCAAAACATAATGAGATTTATCATCTTGTTTAACATACAATAAATCAATGTTTGTTTCAGCGTCATATTTTTCAGAAATTTGTAACGGAACAATGTTAATATTTTCATCAAAACTGTAGACATTGATAGACATTGTTGGATACTTATACTTGGAATTGTAGCTTCGTTTTTCAAATATTTGTATATCTTTCAGAGACATTGGATACTCAAAACCTGAAAATATTTCGTCATTCACAAATTTTTCGTATTGCTTTACACGTTCACAGTCTCTTTCTGGTTTTTCAATAGCACATCTTATTGAGTAAATAAAGCAAAAATCATCTCTATTTTTTATATTTATACAAGCTTTTTTATCTTTGATATTCTTTGGTAAATCGATGTATGATCCTGCATTCATCATTTCGTGTTTGTTAAGGCTCAAAACTAGTTGTTTACAACTTTTAAATGTCCATCCGGAACCTTTATTTGGATTATTCGTTTGTTCTCGATGTGTTAATTTATTAAATTGCTTAGTAATAAAGTCGTTTACGTCAAAGATTTCGTCTGCTTTGATAGTAAAATACATTAGACATGTTTGCGGTTCACCATTCACTAAAGTTCGTTCGTATTCACATTCCAAAGAGAGATAGCCCTTCATATTTTTAACATTTTCTTGAAATTTCTCGATTAAACTTTTAATTTCTGACCGCATAATTGAAAGATATTTGTAAATTGACATGGAACTGTCGTTCAAGTTTGTTAAAATGTATTGCTTGAAAAGACCGTGTATTGAGGATAAAACTTCTACATCAATGATATTTTCGGATTTTACTTTAAGAGTTTTATCAATTTCTTCGATCATTTCAGACTTGGTTTTATCGTTAGTACCGATAGCCAACTTTTCAGCTATTGAATGAAGTTTTTCATCATTAAATAGGTCGAGATTTTTCTTTTCAACTTTGAAATTTCTCTTTAATTCACGTAATTTCTCAATATTAAACATGTTTTCGTGATCGGCAATTTTATTTTCTCTAGCCCACTGTCTTAAATAATTTAGTTCATTATTGTAAATTTGCTTGTTTTTTTCATGACTTTTAGAATTATAATGGCGATCATAGTTTTTTCTTAAAATTTCTATTTTGCAGAACGGACATGATATTTTATCGCGCTCCATTTAGATAGAAAAATTTATTTAACTAAATGGTGCTTGTAAACAAACGATTGCGCCTCTCACGGCGTGATATCACTACGGATATGACGCAGGCGAAGCGATTATCGTGATGGTCGGTCTGTAGTAGCACACCTCGACTGTCATTGATACACACAGCGCAATCTTTCGGAACTAAAATGTCGGTAATGCAGATTTGCTTTTAAGAATAAAAATTGTGTTCCCGAGGAGAAAAGGTCGACCGAGAAATGGTT
Organism: Homalodisca vitripennis; assembly: GCF_021130785.1. Classification (NCBI taxonomy): domain Eukaryota; kingdom Metazoa; phylum Arthropoda; class Insecta; order Hemiptera; family Cicadellidae; genus Homalodisca; species Homalodisca vitripennis. Next base: position 212,951,248 of record NC_060208.1, on the reverse strand, counting down.
TTGCACTTGTTTTGGATGAAAAAAAGATTAAAGAATTAAACAAAAATGAAAAATTACACTTGATTGTTACTGGAAAGAAGACTATAAAAGATAAAGAAATTATAACAATTAACTTTGTAGAATAAAGTCTTAACTCTAAAACTTGCAGTCCCTCCCCACGTCATAGTACTGTTTTGATAACCATAGTTGGTGTCTTTCTTCATAGGAATCACATGGAATATTATCTACAGTAATACCTTTTGTTTCACACAAAATGTGGCTATATTCTATAAGAAAAATTCTATAATGCTCTTTAATGAATTGTGTTGATAAATCTTGATACTCACAAAAATTCCTAAGAAATTCATCAATTAAGTCTTGATTATCTTGAAAGGACGTATAATATGGGAAAAATGTCATAAAAAAACGATGAAAACTCTCTGTTTGTTTATTTTTTACTTTCTTTTCAATATCTTTCGTAATTATATTAAATATATAATCCCTTATTTTTTTCGTTTTTTGTGTGTACACGTGTGCAGTTTTCGTTCTTTCTGCAAAAGACTCTACAAGTTCTTTTAATTTCTGTTTCATTTAAAGACGGTATCAACTGTTGTTGAGAATAAACCGGCAATTCACTGAATTCATCTTTGTTGCACTGTTTTAATGCTAGAAATTGTAGAGAGCTTGGTGAGTTCATGTTGTTTATTTAGTAGAAAAGTTTTTTATTAAAGTATGTTTTTAGTAAAAATGTTTTAAATTGATTAAATTTTATTAAGATAAATCCTTTATTCGTAGCAGATTTGACATTTTACAAAAGCACAGCTTAAGAAAGTAGAAGCTCAGATTTGGTTAATTTTTCATTCCACAGAGTAATGTACCGATCGCTTTTGGAGACGAACGACTGTAGATTCGGTTAATTTTTCATTGAGATTTGCTGTGTTATTTCTCAGCTTCCTTTATGGTACATTGAACAGTATTTTACATTGCTTTTCGGTCGGCTCCGAAAGTGCGCCAGGAACCCCATATTACTATCTACTGGTCACTATTATATAAGAGATAATTTAATCTCATCCACCATGCCGACTTATTTCATATCAGCAGTTATAAATATATACAAGGTAGCATTGCCCTTGTCTGCTTCGAGTTGGAGGTCACTATTATATAAGAGATAATTTAATCTCATCCACCATGCCGACTTATTTCATATCAGCAGTTATAAATATATACAAGGTAGCATTTTACTTGTCTCCTTCGAGTTGGAGGTCACTATTATATAAGAGATAATTTAATCTCATCCACCATGCCGACTTATTTCATATCAGCAGTTATAAATATATACAAGGTAGCATTGCCCTTGTTTGCTTCGAGTTGGAGGTCGTTATTATATAAGAGACCATTTAACCTAATTCAACATACCGGTTTATTTGATATTACCACGTATAATATGTACAAGGTAGCATTGCACTTGTCTGTTGGAGCTGGAGGTCATTATTAGGTAACAGATAATTTAACCTCATCGACATGCGTATACTGCATATACAAGGTAGGAGAAGGCCTTGGACCAAAAGGTAGACCAAAGATGGATGTGAGTCCATTTAATTACATAGATGAGACGTGAGCAAAGCCAAGATATACTACGCAAGCATCTCATGAAGTTTCTCATCTCACATTGTTTCCTCACCACACCTACCAGTTTGTTACCTTGAAAACTCAATATGATGATGAGTGATTAATTTTTGTAATATTAACAGTTCTTAGTAAATATGATGCTACGTAATGAATATATTGAAGTTATTAAGTTACTTCAAATGATTTATAAGGCCGTTGTAGTTAAATAGGAACACAAAATTAAATAAATTATTAGTTCCTAAAAAAAGTTTGGATTGTAAGATATAATCTAAAACAGAAGAAATATAATAAATTAAGATATTTAAAACTCCTTTTAAGTGATTCATTATTACTGATCAACAACTATTTATTCAAAAAGAATGATCAGTCAAGTTTAATTATGCAGATCTGACCACATTCGATTATTTAATTATACACTATAACATATATTCCAATTGAAACTACAAATAGAAAAAACCCTGCAGAATTAAATTAAAGTAGTTTTGTAATTGTTTACATTCAATAATGAGGAGTGAAGATAACAGACGCGTCGCAGAGGTATAAAATTAAACAATTAAGTGGCATTAAACTGAATGTGTTCAGCACGACTCTGGCGTTCCTGGAAGTGCAGATACCTGCTTTAATGAATTTACATTAAAGTCTAGCATACACATGGATTAAATATTTCCTCTGACTAAGCGGGAGGCTTGAGTCTACGGTAAACTGTTACTAAGGTAAAATAAAAATAAATATTATCTTTAATGGTTTATATGTATCCGATAGGTTTAAGTTCAAACCATTACAGTTTTGCGTTGTACTTAGAGTTTCTATATTGAGGCATAACTTAAAACAGATGAAAATATGTAATAATTGAAAACATTTTGGTATATTGTAGGTTATATTGCGATATAATATTGTACTACTGTAGTACAAATTGAGAGCAAATGGAGGTAGCTTATACATGTTTATGGCATATCAAAAGTAACGATGTCGGGTTTAGTTACGACATCTTAAAACTTGAGGTAACGGTAGTTACTGAGTTTATTCACACTAATATTGGTGTTGTAACTGGTCAAAACACCACCCTGAGTGGGAAAGACGACGCACAGTGTAACGAAACGCCCTAAAACACGGTAAAACTGTGACACCAATTGTATAATTTTATAAAACGTTCCTCATTATTGTTTAGAAGTGCTGACTAGGAATGTATAATTATAACTTCGCTAAAGCATAAGGAAAAGTCAAAATAGAAATTCCACTGATATTAATCACCAAATAACTTCCTCAGAGACTACAGTGGTATCATTATATATTGCCTCTCAATACTATGGATTGTCAGGTAGAAATATATTAATTTACTAATTAAATATACTACTTTCCTTATGCTGCTTTGTCACATTTTGGCCTCGATCTGTATCAATTCTTTATGACAATCTACATTAAAGGCTTTTTATCGCATTCAGTGATACATACGGATCCTTTATAGAGCTTTATCCTCAATTTAAATTGAAATGCACATAGTTTCCTACCAAGCACATTTCTGTACTTAACAGAGGAGTTTTACGTGGATAGCATCACACTAATTTCATCATTGAACACTTCCTGAAGATTATACCCAGCACGGGAAGTACCTATTTATTTTTTACTAATTTTCTCAAAATGGCTCTTAAGTATCTTGCAGCAACATCTAATGCCACTTTTCTTTAAAAATATGTGTACCAATATGTTTTTAATACTTTCACACAGAATAAGATTTTCAAAATTTTGTTTTTTAACCATAATTCTGCCTCCTGCACGACATGACAATAACAGAACATGTGTAATTTATCTGTGACATTCAGTTTATCTCAGTTAATTACGGTTTTTGGATCTACGTTACTGAAAATCGCAATATTTCTACTCCAACATCCCATCAGGAAATAAATACTTCATAATTTTCAACTAATATGTCAATTAAATTCTTTAATGATTATGTAATATTTTAAAGATAAATTATGTAAATATTGGTTAAAAAGATTAATTTTATTTGTTATTTAAAACATCTTGCAGATTTAATATTTAAATTATTCAGTAATATATAAACTTGTGAATGTTGAGTTCACCTCCATCTCACATTCCGTTTAGTGATGTATCTGAAATCTTACACCATCACAGACTTGACTCCTAGAATCTGGAGTCTAAATAAGTCTAAAATGGTAAATAAGTGGGTGATGACGAAGCTTAAAAACGAACCCATTGCATAATTTTAAATCAGAGAAACATAGCTTAGTTAATATTTCGCACCACCACTTCATGTGAACAATTTAGAATACACTTGTTATTTTAGTCTTTGCGACCATATACGAAGTAACTACGTCATTGTACATTATCGTATCTCTTTTGTCGAATGGTTCTCATCAATAGAATTTATAATTTAGTTAACGAATTAACAGTATCAGTATGTAATGCTGCTTTAGTTGAAATGTTGCAAGATCCACCTGAACAGTAAGCACTAAAAGTATCCGAGCCGGATGAGAAGTACCGTTTACGGATCTCCGACAGCAAAAAGCACGTTGCATATAGAGTAAATGCTGCTTTAGTTTGAGTTATTGCAATATCCACCTGAATAAATAAATATTAAATGTATCCGAGCCGGACAAGAAGTGCCGTTTACGGATCTCCGACAGCAAAAAGCACGTTGCATATAGAGTAAATGCTGCTTTAGTTTGAGTTATTGCAATATCCACCTGAATAAATAAATATTAAATGTATCCGAGCCGGACAAGAAGTGCCGTTTTACGGGTCTCCGACAGCAAAAAGCACGTTGCATAAAATATACAGTAAATGCTGCTTTAGGTGAAATGTTGCAAGATCCACCTGAACAGTAAGCACTAAAAGTATCCGAGCCGGACGAGAAGTACCGTTTACGGGGCTCCGACAGCAAAAAGCACGTTGCGTACAGAGTAAATGCTGCTTTAGAAGCTTCGGTAATACGGTCGAATACATTAGCAAGGCAATGGATGATAATTGGAGGAGAGATGCAGTGCAATTGTCTCTACTGTAGTCTAATAGCAGTTCTGTATTCAGTGTCGATACGAGAACCCTCATGAGCGTACTTTGAATCAGTTGCACTTTGTTAATTTCCATTTAGTCCGGTCTTTATTTTAAATAGAAATGAGCATGTTCTTACTTTTATAACTAATAATAAAACATACTTCTTTGTCAGTTACAGCTTTACTACCACGAGTTTATTCGTTGATGACATATAATTTTAAATCTAACAGTTTTAACATAATCTCATAAAACCTTATATTGTACGTTTTAAACGGTTTTGTAAAATGTATGAATTAATTCTCTAATTTGATTACTTACAATTGCTGTAATTCCTATAAGAATTGTGATTATCTTGAATAAACTACTTACCGAACCGAATGTAAAGTGCCAAAGGTTTCATATCGTTTATTTTGTTTGAACACAGCCTAAAGGTTATGGGTATCTTTATGTTGAAAATGTCTTGAAAATCTTTACAAAATTAGACTAGAGATAATACAATACTAGAATTATGAAAATCTTAAGTTATGTAAAGCAGTGAATTGCCCTCAGATAAATTGATGGTAACATTACATATTAAAATTATTTTAAAAGCTACAATAAATTCATCTTTTGTATTTTATCCTAAAACTATTCTCTGGATTTAATTCTTTATTATTTAATTGCATATTTTGCAAAATAAGTTTCTTTCGTTTTTGAGTTGCTGTTTGGGCCTCATCATCTTTTTTATCACTTGGATTTTCGAGGTATAATATCACTGGAAATATGAGAATCGGTGAGGAATATACGTAAGGAGAAAGTTAACCCATATTATACATTGATAGCACGTAGGTGAAATGGGGGAAAGGGCATAAAAATGATAGAAATGACAGAATGTGCTGGGTACATACAATTTTTTCCTGTTTATATCGATTAAATGAACATTTTCGAGACTGTTATTTTTCTAACTACGACTAAACGCAAACATGTCTCAATTAACAATCACTTTAAAGCTAAAGGGACCGAAATTGACTGTGTAGTAATGCCGAATTATAACTAAGGTAGAATCTCAATAAACATTCGTTTCAAAAGTTTTTAAAAGTAGTATCCAAATTATATTGTCTTGAAAAACGTTCCATGCTGTATATAGTTAGCATTAAATTCTTCGCCCAGTAAAAAACAAAATTATTCGTAAAAGCAAATAATGCTACTTTACTGTTTATCTTTTTTAACATAAATATTGGATGACGCATACAGGTGAAGAACTAATTATATGTAGTTTAAGGAAACTAGAAATAAGTAATTGAAAATAATTATTTACAGACTGTTTAACATCGAAGAGAATTCTATATCACTAAGGATTACTCTACAGTTTTAATTACTAATGTGCCTTACAATTAAAACAAAGATAAGTCCTCAATGGTTATTTTCACGTTATAGTGAACTCGCAAGGCACATAACACAGTAAAGCTCCTGTCGTACTAAACTTCATACTTGTCCGTACAGCTCTCACAACGTGACTTGCATAAACAACCGCGATGACTTTCTACTACAGTTACCATTGGTATATAACGGTTGTTTCACGGTATAGTAAAACTCGCAATCCATACAGCATAGTGAAGATCCCCGTCGTACTAACTTTATCCTCGTCCGTTACAGCTGTCATAAACGTGACTTACATAAACAACTAACAATAGTGATAACTTATTAAATCCGTTTACTGTTGGTAAGTTTTTAAATGAAGTAAATTTTACCTACCGTATTTATCAGTTTCATATTCTTTTCCTCTACAAATGTCTTTAAATTTTAAAGGGAAATTATAATATTTGTGAAGTGGTAAGAATCGAACCATTTCTGAAAGCTAGCTTAATACTTACTTCGCATGTAAAAAATCTATTTTCATGTGCCTACGTGTAATTATTTTATATTATAGGAATGTTAAAACTGATCCGATTTTTATTAACAGATATACGGGTCTTTATATTTCTAAATAGTAAAGTTACACTATAATTGAGACTGTTATGTTCGATATAGTTTTTTTTTTCTCTGTAAAACGAGGTTTGCAAACTTTAGTGGCCATGATTCATGACAGAGGTATTATAATTATTTTTATTGTCTGGTTACTAAAGAGATTCAGAGGTCAGATATTTTCAAAATATGAAATAAAGCGGTTGCGAAACCCGGCTTCTCAGCATGCCAGCATCTTCAGACTTCTTATTGTAAGACAGTAAAAAGTAGTCATCAAAACTATGTACACATACTGCCTCGTACCAATCATAGTCTGAATCTGTTTAGAACTACTGTAGTTTATTGCGTTCACAACTATTCCTGCAATGTTGCATTTCACTCAACACATTTATTGACTTAAAAACTCCATGTGAATGACGTCTTTTGTCCAAACCAGCAGTATTAAACAAAACGCCCAACTGAGTAGATGAAAAGGTCATAACTCACATGTGCTTTTACATATAATGGAAACTTTCTGAAGTTTTTATTGAAATGTTCTCTCTGCAATTACATATAATTCTCGGGTCACAAAAATCAAATTTGGAAAAGGCAAATGAATTTATATAATATAAGCATATCCTAAAAGTTATTTTAGCAATCATGACCATGCAAAACTGTGAGAAACAGGTCTATCATTAACAACTGAAAATACAAGATGTGGAAACTGCCTCAGAATCAACTAAGGAGGGCTCTGGACAAGAATTTTGCCCAGCCGAGATACTACAATAATTGTGCAATCTCTGTCTTTGTCCTAGACAACTATGCTGCTGTATTTTGGATGCAATTGGATCATTGATGTTTAAAGCACAAAACAAAAAATGCATATTATTTGAAATCGTACAATCCATATAAGAAGTTCTCCTTGATAAACTCTTACATACATATTCAAAAAAAAGTTGAAAACTCCATTTTATATAAATGAATATTAACAATTTAAATTACACACACATGTTCAGAATGTTATTCGAATTAGATTAATCCATACAAAGCTCATAACATGGGTCGTGCAATAAATAAAAGGTTTTTTGCAAATTAGACAACAACTGTTTTACAGTCTCACAACCGAGTTAGATGGTATAAATGGCATAAAAGCACTTTTAAATTTAAATAACTGATTGAAATAAATTTAGTTAAAATACGTAAGAGGTTAAAATATTTGTTTCGTATATTTAGGCATGCTAAGCTAAAACATTTTTTACTTTACTAAAAAAAATTAAAAGATGTGAGGTTCTTCGACAGTTTATATCAAGTTCGCAAATAGTGTATTCAAAATAAACGCAAATGTCTAAGGTATTACATCAATTGTAAGTAGTCAAATAAGAGAATTAATTCATACATTTTGAGTATTTCTTAAATCGTATAAGAAAAAACTTTATGAGATTTTTCAAAATTTTTAGATTTCAAATTACTCCTGTATGTCATCATAAAATTTTCAAAGATAATATTCCAATCCACCGACGAGTAAACCTATAGATATTAAAGCTGTAACGAAAAACATCTGTTAAATTCTTAGTTATAAAAGTAAGACCGTGCTCATTTCTATTTATAATAAAGACCGGACTAAACGGAATTTAACAAAGTGCAACTGATTCAAAGTACGCTCATGAGGGTTCTCGTATCGACACTGAATACAGAACTGCTATTAGACTACAGTAGAGACAATTGCACTACATCTCCTCCAATTATCATCCATTCCCTTGCTAATGTATGAAGCTTCTAAAGCAGCATTTACTTTGTATGCAACGTGCGTTTTACTGTCGGAGACCCATAAACGGTGCTTCTCGTCCGGCTCGGATACTTTTAGTGCTTACTATTCAGGTGGATCTTGCAATATTTCAGTAAAAGCAGCATTATATTCTGATACATGAACCAGATTTCACTTCTATTGTGGTGAACTTTTACAGACAAGGTATATTTATTTTGATATTGATTTTTACTTTTTTCATTTTTTCGTTTTATCACAACGTTTTGAAAACATTGCCGCATAACATTTCGACAAGATCAAATGTATGTATAGGATAAACATTGCAAACTACCATAGTTGTTTAAGAACGATTCAAATGGACCTGAAACGGTTAGTTTTAGTGCACCATAAAGAATTGTAAGCTATCTCCATTTTGTTCCACTTTATATTATAGTAGTACACACTTTCAATATTTTATACGTTATGTCTCAATATTAGAGCACTAAAGCGCATCGTAACCTTTAAACACCTAAAGACTACATATAAAACCACTACAGTTAATCTTTAGTTTTTACTATACCGTTACTGACGAGTCTACCGCTGAGTCAGAGGAAATATTTAAACCACCCTTAAGCTAGACTTTAATATAAATTCATTAAAGCAGGTATCCGCACTTCCAACATCGCCATAGCCGCGCTGTGCACATTCAGTTTAATGGCACTTAAGTGTTTTATTTTCATACCTTTGCTCCACAGCTCCGTATTCTCTGACTGTAACATTTACAAACAACACTTATAATTAATTCTAGTATTGATTTTTTAATCATAGTTTTTGAATAAGAGATTTAAAAATTGTTTACATTAATCAATAGTGTAAACAGCTTAAAATATAGTAATTAATGAATTGTCAATGTAGTGACGTAGCACTACCATACATGTTAAACAGTTATTAATTTCTATCGTAATTGAACTTTAATTTAATTATCTTTATTAATTACTTTTGGTACAGCTGTGAAAGTTTTTCCGATGAGAAATAGAACATTATAGGTTTCTCTACAGGAAGCTGATAATGTGTTTATCACTAGTTCACTGTTCATCAATATGCCAGTCATGGTTTGCCCCTTTTGTACAATACCATTTATATTATTATTACAAAACACAACAAATATTAAGTGATCAATAAAAATTAAGCAAATCGTCTGGAGAGAGAGAATCATATAAATCCCAAGTTGTAGAAATTGGTCCTGATTCTCTGCTCCAAGTCCTGATGCTGAGGAGACATAAAGTAAGTCTCATCCCCCCCCTCCTTAATTCGGATTTAGTCGTTTAACATCCTGGCAATAATGGACTTTCCCAAAACTGTTCATTATAATAATTTAAAAAAGAGAAAAATGTAAGCTTTTATTCATCTTAAGTAGTTTATGATTAGTTTAATCTTTTATACATTAGTCGTAAGTAGTATTAGTTCGTTAAAAAGGGGTTGTGTACCTTCTTTCATTTACTATACCCTACCTATATTAAATCATGTTTTATTATTATACATCGAGCACACCTGAGCATTGTGTAGTCCTCGATGTATCTGATGTCAAAATGATGCAAATAGTTCGTTTCGAGCTTCTTCGTTCTCTTTCACCAACTATTTTTTTGGATTACTCCCATATGAACATGAGTCAAGATTTCAGGAATCAAGTCTGCGACAGCATTAGATTTCAAATGCTGCACGTAAGAGGAAGGTGAACTGGAAAATAAATTCCTCATTCGCAGAGTAGATTGAAATTTCTTTATACCCAGCTCTTTCATTACAATAGTTCATAGAAAACATACCAGGGTCTGGGACACTTGCCATTGATATGCATTACAACAGAAACATAATGTTTTTGCAATTAGTATATACTCCCTTTTTCAGTTGCTAAATCATAAAACTAAGTTAAATATTCAAATATGTATATATGGAAGGTGGTTATGTTTAAATATTGGTCGCAAAACCAAAACAATGAGGCAGGTACCATTTTTTGAACGCAGCGTCCTCTTTTATTATAACTGAAAATGGTTGTAAATTCCCTCATCTCTCGGCAGTAATAAACAAGAAATAAAATCATTACAAGGCAGAAGAATTCCCTCCCAAAATAAGCCACCCTCTCAACGAGTTCTTTCATCCTTGGAACCTCACGAAATTCAAATAACATATATAAAAAATAGAGATCTCCACTACTTTGTAGTTTATAAACAGTCATTTTTACTAGTGGTAAAATTATAAATTTCTGTAGTAAACTATAATTACACAAAGAGGAAAAGGCTGCTTGAAAGTTCACAATAAACAGATGTTGATATTTACTTATCTGAATTTACTTGAAATCTGGCTTATCTTTTTCTAGGAATAAGAGTATATTTCCTTGTTACTTATAAATAAAGATATACTATTCCTGAAACCAATGTCCAAAAGTACGAGTAAAGTCTTTGTGGATAGAAGATTGTAACCACTCTTAAAGTCCTATTGACTGTTTGAGTGCTGTGACACCTTTGATTCACACTTTGACAGCCTTAGTTCACTTCATATTAAAGTGGTGGACGTAGCAGTGAAATGTACTTTGCCTTGTCCTTTTTGACTGGTATTCGACTTTATACCACTTTATAAAGATGTTAGAGGAGTTTTCACTGCAATCTCACTTTCTCTTCGATATCTTATTTTTATTTTGAAATGTATTAAAATATAGAAAATAAATGTTGCAATGGAACAAAACTATTTACTATTTTCTACAGGATCATAATATTGGTATATAGGTTAGAATACAAAACGCTTGTATCATACAAAGATTTTAGTATAGTGCTTATTAAAACGATGATTTGAATAGTAAAAACGAAGATGTATACAACAAAGAGTATATGTATACAACTGTATACAACTAACTTTTAGAAATGAAAACAATATATTAAACTATACGCTTTGTGTGAGGTTGCTATATATTTGTTTAAAGTGGTGCCTGACGTTTTAACAGTCCAAAATAAATTTCTGACATTGAAGATAGCGCAATGAAAAACGATTTATTTGCACAAATATCTTAATTTATATAATCTCTTTATTTCCTTACTAAGGGACATTGGATTATGAAATATTTATGTTCGGAAACATTATTTTCTGTCATATTTTCTGTAATAGATGTGTTTACTTAGTTCCTAACGTGTCAGAAACGGAAAGGAAGTTTGGAAGTACAAATGTGCATCAATTCGTGGAATAATAAAATTTTAATGACGAAATTTAATTAGGTTTCGATAGTAAAACAATGCTCTATAATAAACTCAAATATTCAAGTACAATGCTGTTTTATTAAAAGTGTTATTAGTGATCCGAAGTAGAACTGCCACATTTTCCTGGTACTGGTAATAAAGTGGCGCAGAGCGATAACAATGATAAATAAAATATGTTGTTATAATTCTAGAAATTTTCTATTTACACCCATCCTGCATTAATGGCTCGGAACCGTTTACTCTTGGGTACTCTTTGATGCTCTCTTCCGAGATGTTAATGTATGTAATTACCACATTGTCATTACCATCCGCCTTTGACGCTGTTGTATCATTACATTAAGTGTGGCTGTAGAATTAATGAAGTATTAGTCAGAAACAGCGAATAGAATATATTAGTAAATTTTTTTCAATACACCACATGTATTGTCATAGAAAGATTAGGCTTACGGTGTTGATTGCCAACTCAGAGAATGTGCTCACGAAATTACATATCAAACTATCAACTCTTTATTTGTGACTCGGAGAAATGTTTTTACACTGATTTAACAGGCTGGGATTGACAACCCATGGGGTATATATATATAGTGATCATATCAAGTGGCTATAATATTTTTATGTCGCTACATTCCCTAATTCGACGTCAATGAACACAATAAACTTAATATCAATTGTGAAAAGTGCCCCAAAATGGCTCAATTCGAGGATTTGGATTATTTTTTTATGAATGTTTAAATGCACTCATCGGTCGAGTGATACAACCGTTTCAAATGCCCCGTTTACACTTAAAATCTGTGTAAATAAAAGTAAATTATTATCTTAAACTATCCTTTCAAAAGTTAGCTAATATGTTATAAAAAAAGGTTGTTAAACTATGTACTTTTATTCTTAATATTAAATTGGGTGCCAGCTTTTCCAAGCTTATTACAAAAGTAGTTTTTTAAAATAAAATATGTTGGGGGATTTTTACCAAATTTGAATAGCATTCATACTTGTACTCGTCAAGTCTTCTAAATAGAAAAATCTCAAAATTTTAAAATAGCAGCATAGTTGGTACATTTCATGAAAAGTCTTCTTTAAAGCAAATATTCCTAGTATTTAAAGTTTTGGGGGGGGGGGGGGTGGGGGGGGGGGGGGGTGGGGGGGGGGGGGGGTGGGGGGGGGGGGGGGTGGGGGGGGGGGGGGGTGGGGGGGGGGGGGGGTGGGGGGAGAACATGGCAGCAAACTATCTTAACATGGATGCCGAGAGTTACTGCTTTACTAGGTTTATCCTCAATATTTACCCATTTTCTATGAGAGAGGTTTTACAAGAGTAGAATGTGTACTACATAAACACAGAACTCTAAAAGTTTCACATTTCAGAACATGGAGAGCTATCAACCTTAACATGGATGCCGAGAGTTACTGTTTTACTAGATTAAACTTCAACAAGTATCTACTTACTATGAGAGAGGTTCCACAAGAGCAGAATGTGTTCCGGTTAAACACAGATCTCGAAACGTTTCCTATTTCAGAACATGGGGAGCAAACAACCTTAACATGGATGCCGAGAGTTGCTGCTTTATTAGATTTAACCTCAACAATTATCTACTTACTATGAGAGAGGTTAAACAAGAGCAGAAGGTGTTCCGGTTAAACACAGATATCGAAAAGTTTCCTATTTCAGAACATGGAGAGCAAACAACCTTAACATGGATGCCGAGAGTTGCTGCTTTACTAGATTTAACCTCAACAATTATCTACTTACTATGAGAGAGGTTAAACAAGAGCAGAAGGTGTTCCGGTTAAACACAGATATCGAAACGTTTCCTATTTCAGAACATGGAGAGCAAACAACCTTAACATGGATGCCGAGAGTTGCTGTTTTACTAGATTAAACTTCAACAAGTATCTACTTACTATGAGAGAGGTTCTACAATAGCAGAAGGTGTTCCGGTTAAACACAGATCTCGAAAAGTTTCCTATTTCAGAACATGGAGAGCAAACAACCTTAACATGGATGCCGAGAGTTGCTGTTTTACTAGATTAAACTTCAACAAGTATCTACTTACTATGAGAGAGGTTCTACAAGAGCAGAAGGTGTTCCGGTTAAACACAGATCTCGAAAAGTTTCCTATTTCAGAACATGGAGAGCAAACAACCTTAACATTGATGCCGAGAGTTGCTGTTTTACTAGATTAAACTTCAACAAGTATCTACTTACTATGAGAGAGGTTCTACAAGAGCAGAAGGTGTTCCGGTTAAACACAGATCTCGAAAAGTTTCCTATTTCAGAACATGGAGAGCAAACAACCTTAACATGGATGCCGAGAGTTGCTGTTTTACTAGATTAAACTTCAACAAGTATCTACTTACTATGAGAGAGGTTCTACAAGAGCAGAAGGTGTTCCGGTTAAACACAGATCTCGAAAAAGTTTCCTATTTCAGAACATGGAGAGCAAACAACCTTAACATGGATGCCGAGAGTTGCTGTTTTACTAGATTAAACTTCAACAAGTATCTACTTACTATGAGAGAGGTTCTACAAGAGCAGAAGGTGTTCCGGTTAAACACAGATCTCGAAAAGTTTCCTATTTCAGAACATGGAGAGCAAACAACCTTAACATTGATGCCGAGAGTTGCTGTTTTACTAGATTAAACTTCAACAAGTATCTACTTACTATGAGAGAGGTTCTACAAGAGCAGAAGGTGTTCCGGTTAAACACAGATCTCGAAAAGTTTCCTATTTCAGAACATGGAGAGCAAACAACCTTAACATGGATGCCGAGAGTTGCTGCTTTACTAGGTTTAACCTCGAAATTTATCCATTTTCTATGAGAGAGGTTTTACAAGAGTAGAATGTGTACTACATAAACACAGAACTCTAAAAGTTTCACATTTCAGAACATGGAGAGCTATCAACCTTAACATGGATGCCGAGAGTTACTGTTTTACTAGATTAAACTTCAACAAGTATCTACTTACTATGAGAGAGGTTCCACAAGAGCAGAATGTGTTCCGGTTAAACACAGATCTCGAAACGTTTCCTATTTCAGAACATGGGGAGCAAACAACCTTAACATGGATGCCGAGAGTTGCTGCTTTATTAGATTTAACCTCAACAATTATCTACTTACTATGAGAGAGGTTAAACAAGAGCAGAAGGTGTTCCGGTTAAACACAGATATCGAAAAGTTTCCTATTTCAGAACATGGAGAGCAAACAACCTTAACATGGATGCCGAGAGTTGCTGCTTTACTAGATTTAACCTCAACAATTATCTACTTACTATGAGAGAGGTTAAACAAGAGCAGAAGGTGTTCCGGTTAAACACAGATATCGAAACGTTTCCTATTTCAGAACATGGAGAGCAAACAACCTTAACATGGATGCCGAGAGTTGCTGTTTTACTAGATTAAACTTCAACAAGTATCTACTTACTATGAGAGAGGTTCTACAATAGCAGAAGGTGTTCCGGTTAAACACAGATCTCGAAAAGTTTCCTATTTCAGAACATGGAGAGCAAACAACCTTAACATGGATGCCGAGAGTTGCTGTTTTACTAGATTAAACTTCAACAAGTATCTACTTACTATGAGAGAGGTTCTACAAGAGCAGAAGGTGTTCCGGTTAAACACAGATCTCGAAAAGTTTCCTATTTCAGAACATGGAGAGCAAACAACCTTAACATTGATGCCGAGAGTTGCTGTTTTACTAGATTAAACTTCAACAAGTATCTACTTACTATGAGAGAGGTTCTACAAGAGCAGAAGGTGTTCCGGTTAAACACAGATCTCGAAAAGTTTCCTATTTCAGAACATGGAGAGCAAACAACCTTAACATGGATGCCGAGAGTTGCTGTTTTACTAGATTAAACTTCAACAAGTATCTACTTACTATGAGAGAGGTTCTACAAGAGCAGAAGGTGTTCCGGTTAAACACAGATCTCGAAAAGTTTCCTATTTCAGAACATGGAGAGCAAACAACCTTAACATTGATGCCGAGAGTTGCTGTTTTACTAGATTAAACTTCAACAAGTATCTACTTACTATGAGAGAGGTTCTACAAGAGCAGAAGGTGTTCCGGTTAAACACAGATCTCGAAAAGTTTCCTATTTCAGAACATGGAGAGCAAACAACCTTAACATGGATGCCGAGAGTTGCTGCTTTACTAGGTTTAACCTCGAAATTTATCCATTTACTACGAGGGAGGTTTCACAAGAGTAGAAGGAGTTACAGTTGAACACATAACTTGAAAAGTTTAACACTGGAGAGCATGGAAAGCAAACAACCTTAACATGGATGTCGAGAGTTGCTGCTTTACTCAGTGAGTGTGTAAACTTCTACAAGTGAACTTGTCAAAGTGAAACTGTATCTGTGGACCGGGGAGTCTTATTATGTGAAACGATGTCGTCTCTATCATGTACCTTGCAGACAAAAATTTATGGTACTTGCTACTTTTATATTTCGTCATTAGAAAAAAATTTTATCATTCACATCGCTTTTTCCATTCCCTGTATTGATATTCTTGAATTCAATACAAGTACATGTACATCATACCACGTATCTCATAAAAGACTTTACCGTTATTGCATGCAAAGTTTTATGTTAAACAGTACTTTTTATTCTGATGTATAGTTTATATGACCTCTTTACTACGTTAAGTTTTTTTCATGGGTTTTTACTTAATTTGTTGGCAAATTAATTTTTGTACAATTTTCCTGTTGCTATTAAGTTAACCCATACGACCAAAGTAAAGACGGTCAGCCAAGTATACCGAGAAATGCACGATAATTGACTCGATATCATCTATATAAAAATGAAGCTTCTTGTATAATTTAAATCCTGTACGTCAGTTCTCTTTCGTGGTATAGTCAGATAGACGTACCTACCCAGCCAATCAGAAAATCAAAATTTATTTATTTATTCACAGTAAAAAAAACAAAAATTTATAATTTTTAAGTGTAAAATTCTGAATTGTCATATATGTTATATCTATATTTCATCTCCGAAATAATTTAGCATACCTGGTGACATGTCGAGATTGCAATTTTTGTAACAGAAAATTGTTTTATGGAAACCTCAAAATACTATCGTACGTCTTTTATTTATTAATTAATATGATAGAGGTGAAGGTTAGAGTTTTGTTTAGAAATATCAGAAAATTAAAATCCAGTCGGGTGGTATAGTCACATTACAGTTGACTTTTAATTATCTTTCTACCAGTTTTGTTCCATGAATACCGGAACAGGCAAATGACCCATGAGAACGGGTTATATAATTCTAAAAGGTCCCCCCTTCTTTTTCAAAAATATAAATTGTACCTGTACCTGTCTTTATATAAATCATCGCTTGCAAATATACAACAAAATTTCGAAATTACTTTGCATTTGGTCTCAATTGTGCCTCCTGAGGAAATGGTATGATGTGATATATATTAGAGTGTTGGATATGTGACTAAAAGATTATGTTAAATGTTTATTATACTTACAAGGAATATTGGATTTAATACAATGCTATGTTTTCTTATTAATAAATTAAAATCTGGTCTACACGTTTTGATTTCTTTTTTGTTTGAAATTTAGTGTTACAGGTACTTAAAATATTGTGATATTATTTTTACTCGTTCCAGAAACCGAGTTGCAAAAAGAATTTATGAAGTTTAATATTTCGTATTTCCAGGTTTTGTACTTCAACTAAATGATGTTTCATATTTTAGTCAAATTCAATTAGTTATTATTGGTGTTACAACAAGGATTAAAATTCATTGAACACAGAGCGAATAATAATATTAAGAATAACTGTGTAATTCATAAGAAAACAATGTTACCGTAATTAAATGGTTCTACCAGTTAGGAAACCTTGAAAATATGAAGCCTTATAAACTTGGCTAAGTTCCAATCTGAGTAGGGCGGTACTCTTGTAATATAATGAGTTGAACTGTTGTTGACAGGTCAATCATTAACATTGATTAATTGCTGATAATTAAATTTTATAACCTAAACTAAGGCTTTTTAATTAAACTATATACACAGATTAAATCATTATTCTAGTGTATACACGTTGCTCAATGGCACTACTGTCACAACCAATTAGTTTAGTTGTGATAAGGCGTCACATAAGAGCGTATGTGCGCTTATTTAAATACAATTCTAAGCAGGAAGCAAACACTCAGTGGTAATATGAAATAATAATCGTTGGAATATTCAATCTTCTATGACAGTGTTGGGTTAATTTTAAGATTTTCCTAGAAGGATCACTCCCTTAACTTTCTGGAAGCATTTTCTCCTGGAAAATATTTTAATTACCATCAGCGAGCGATAATGTTTAATCAAATGATAACACAAATAAAATAGAGGTGTATGTGAGGAAAGCCATTATTACCCTGATAGATACTTGCTGTATTATCAATCGTTTGTTGGTATAAACCCCGCATAATGTATAATTTATGTGGAGGGAAATTAATTTCATACACAATAATTTAGAATTAGCATTATTTACTTAAAATTAAGAAGTAGCATACTATTTACTTAAATAAAGAGCCTGTTTAGTCTTAATAAGTATACGTATCAATGAGATGCAAAGCACTATTTATTTAAAATAAAGAATTAAACAAAACATTAAGTTATCTTTTACTAAAAAAAAAAAAATATTAACTTTAACCAGTAAAATGCTAATACAATACATCTAGCGTTTGAATAAACAAATGTTTAATGTACAGTTTGACGAGAATTTCAACGAGGATCCAAACAAACTTGTGAATATACATGACCCTGAGGTCTGAAACTCTTTACAAACCACCTCGATCAACATATATACAACTCCGTCTATAACTGTACAATGTTAATGTGGGAAAGTAAAGCTGATCGTCAAGGTTGAAAGGATTAAAATGCTTAAAGTATTTAAAACATAACCTACTACATAACATAACAAAACATAAACATAACTACTGGAATACTTAAACAAAGTCATAAATATACACAAATTTCATCCCCTTTAAAATTTTTATCATTTGGATTAAGTTACTCAACTATCAGTTAATGGTATCACCATGACGAAAGTATTATAAAATTATAAGCGTTAAATGTGTCCAAAAATGTGGTATTTAGGTGGCATTCAACATTTTCCAATTTAAATCTCATCTAAGTCACATGTCAATATGAATATAAAAATTAGAAGAATGGTAAAAATAGAGATAGGCATATCTTACCTAAATGACAAGAAATAAATATTTGGCTTAAATTGTACTTTCTCACTCTTGATGATCATATTCGAGGTTAATTCATTTACAAATATAATCGATAAATTATCTAGTGTTAATGAATGATTTATTCTGGAACCGTTCTTCAGCTAAGTCCATAATAAGTAGTGTTAGTGTTTTTGTGTTCGTATTGGTGTATTTTTATGGCTAGTTGTATACGAGATGTGTGTGACGTAATCACACAACATGATTGTTGTGGCTCTTTGACCAAATGTGCCACATGTATATTATGTGTACTGTAATCTAGTATTATGATTGTTATCAACCGGAGAAAGAGGTCGGATCACAGATTTCAAAAGGTGTATTTTTATACATTCATTACAATATTTTAATTTACAACTATTTAATAGTTCTTAAAACACTTCGCGCCTTATACTTTTTGAGAAGTTATTACTTTATCTGTAAAACGGATAAAATATTTAAATGAACTTGAATAAATTGTTAATAAAATTGTGTAGTGGATTAATGTGTAAAAGGTTACTTTACGAGCATGCAGTTAATGGAACTACTATTGTATCCTTGTACCGGCCATTATCATATTGTTTCTAGAGAATTGTCCGGAAAGGTTTCTATTGGAACATCTCTTGTAACTAATCAGTTACACGGCCATTAGCCCTGAATAGGATTGTTGCTGTAACTAGGGGAGCTCGTGTGCACTGCGAGTTTATATTGTACTGCGGGTTCTTTCTAGAAGCACACATTTTCAGGGTGTACTAATAATGCTTTGTGTTTGTGAGCAATAAAAAGAAGAATTACAAAGTACATTGTTTTTCCAGAGGAAGAGAAATGCATGAAAAGACATTTGCTGTTTTTCTGTGGTCACCCTAAGTGATACTATTAACTCGTTCGACGTTGTTTGTAGTCATTGATGCTAACGATTTTCCTTTCTTTCATCCAACTGTTGTACCTTCAACTCAGTTACTGCCATAAACTAGTCGTATAACTGTGAAAACAATTGGACGATCGGTTCCACCTCTTAACTCATACACGTGGGAATATTTTAATACTACTATTCGAACAGCTTGGAAAAGCAATTAGAAGAATTACGAATCTTTTGGTACCGTGGGCTACAAAATGAAAAAGTTAAACAAAAGTTAACTTTTTAAATAATGACAGTGAAATGCATGTTCGTGTTTGAAATTGAAATTCGTAATTCTAAACACATAAATTTTCAGTTTAAAAGTTGTAATTGCAACGAAAATTATCTACATAATTAATTAAAGGTCCAGGTCATGAGTGAATGTAACAATGTGAATTATAATAATTGTGACTTTCTTTCCTCCAAAGACAAGTGACAAAAAGTTTTATCTTCTCTAACAAGGGATGAGCTACTTGAGACCAATTATAAAGGTTGCTAGTTTGCTTTTTGGATTCCATTATTTATAATGACTTTTTATTATAGAATGTAGAAGTTAATGACCAATGTTGTTGTTTAATTAAATATAAAAAACAGCAGTTTACGGTAATAAAAACAAATAGGACATTTCAGGAGATAAATATTGGCTGCCAATCCGCAAGCTTATATATCCGCTCTTTTTTACATGCGATTAGTTTAGTCGCATTAGGCTGATTTTTAATTAGGGTGAATTATTTTAGAATTATTCTAAATTTACACAAAAATCTATTTATGTTGGAAAACATTCGCACAAACAGGATTTTTACCTAGTCTAAACTGTTATCTTACTATTAAACAGGCTGAGTTGAAATAAATTTATATTAATCCCCTTCCTTTAATTTTTTTTTGCTTATGTGGCTAATGCCTGACTGCCATCTTAGATTTACAGGTCACACTAGTTAGAAAAATTGATAACTCAATACGAACCAAACACGTTTAGCTTTTCACAGCTAGGCCGAAATAACTTTTAACTATATTATCAATTTTCTAATATAGTGTAAAATGACATACTCGGATAATAATCAACCCCTTCGTATATAAGTACGTGCCTTATCGGGAGCGCAATACTTATACTTCAAACTGTATTAAAATACACCACAATACACGTTTCTATCTTGACATTTTTCAATGTAAAGATGGATTGTATTTTACGTTATTTTAAATTTCCTAGACCTTCATAATTTTGATAAATAAACTATTAGGGAGTTTCAAACATTACTAGCCTAACTAACTAGCCTCTTAAAAGGTTACTTTCAATCAAGTTGTCTAGTTGTCAAATATAATTGGATAAGCGCTTGTCCCGTACAGTGCAATTTTAATCTTGGCTCTGAGGTCATCAATTTTCAGTAGGATTAAAATTATGCAAAAAATAATTTGTAGTCCGACTATAATGTAATAATTATAGTCGGACCTTGCGCGCTTTAGACACACCTTAGCATACAAAATGCAAAATCCACATATGGTTGGGTAGTACATAAATTTTTTTTTTAAGGAGAGGCCGATCCCCTTTTAAGCCTTATTCTGTCCGCCCTCATGGGCCACTGGCCTGTGCGAGGATCTTATCAAACAGAATAAGGGGGAGAGTCGATACAGTACAAGGTCGATGGTACTGATAAAAAGTGCAATGGTCACTGACAGGATTTGAACCTGCGTTATCTCTAACTCAGACCCAAAGTCCAACGACTTAGACCGCTCGGCCATCGCCACTCCCACAAAATAAACAAACAAACAAACACAATATAAACGCACAAAATAAACAGGATTTATTATTGTTCAGTTCAGAGCTTTGATTTTAAACGTGTTATATTCATGGTCATGAATACATCATAAAGGTTAAAATTATGTTTTAGTTAAATACACTATATAGTGCATAATGGGGTTAAAGAATGAGTTTTTAAACATGTGTAGGAAAAGTACACAGTACTTAGTGGACAACGATCTTCGGACTTTTTCACGCAGAATCATCTAACGACAAAAAATATTAAAAAACATATTCAATATATAACTATCTATATGTATTTATTATCGTTAATATTTTCACAACTGAATTGTAAATTAATACATGAACCATATCATGAGAATTTACATGAATTTCTACCGTCAATAATAAATTACGACTTTACAATACGTCAACAACATGACATTACAAAGTGAACAAAGTAAAAAACTATGTGAATAGAATGTCATACACATGATAATAAGGTCACATGTTTGGCAAAATTTAACATCGATTATTGACTATAGGTGATCTGAGCTTGACAACCCGGTGATGTGTCTGTATGTGAGTTTGACAATCTTAAAACTGCTGTAAAAAAATATCAGGCACTACACAGCAATCCTTTGTGTTATGTTTGTACATACATGCTCGTTACTTGTAATAAACCAAATCAATCGAATATAATAGTCACGATAATAAGGCCACATGTTTGACAAAACGTAACATCGATGTTAGCCTTCGGTGATTTGAACTTGACAACTCGATGATGTGTGTATGTGAGTTTGAAAATCTTAAAACTAATGTAAAATATAGCCTCTTTGTGGTTTGGTTGAGGATACATGCTGATAACTAGTAATGCACCAGATCAACTTGAATATCACTCACAGGAAGATCACACGTTTGACAAAATTAACATCGATGTTAGTCTTCGGTGATCTGAGCTTGAAAATTCGATGATGTGTGTATGTGAGTTTGACAATCAAGGGCCACACAGGAATACTTTGTGTTTTGTACATGAAATGCAAGTAATACATGAAAGTAATAAATGAAAGTAGGGGAATCCCTAAATAAAAAATTACAAAACTGTTTATCTTTTTCTGTCGTGTCGATGATTTGACATCAGAATCGATGATCGCTAAGCAAGGCAATATAGGCAATAACTCGGATATATGCATTTTTTCAACCTTGATATGTATTGAAACTAACCCTGGCAAATCTGTTAGTTATGATAAAATGATTAAGCTAGGTTTAAACAAAATTTAAAAAGATATCTTATTAGTCCACCTACACCTAGTATTTCAGGCCGTGAATTAATTGAATATACAATATTTTCAGTCTCTAAGCAAGTCTTTACATAACAAACTTTCGTTGCTACACATTATCCGTCTGCAGTTGATCATACTGATAAGGTTGAGGGTAGGATTTTAATGCACCACAGGAAACGGGTGTGAATAGAAATCTATGTCTAAAGTTTGTTATAAAACGAGCTGTTCTATGTGGTCACCGCAGTAACATTAATCATTAAATATTAATGTAGTGCAATGTACGAGTAACATTTAACATGAGAGGTGGGTCGGCCTGCAATGTTTGTTACACATCTCTGCCTTTGGTACTGAAAATATTACTTCAGTAAATTATATGTTTGCAGTTTCACAATAATTTATTATTGATAAAATTGTATAGTTAATATTCAATGAGTTCCAGAAAATTTAACAATTACAATTTTGATAATTGTTGGAGTGAACGTTGTTACAAAATTGAACAGTGAAACAAAGTGACTAAAGCTAGTAGTTTGTGAAAGTGGCGCCCAGTTTCAATTGAAATAAATAATGGACCACGCCCAATACACCGGACAGTTAATTGGACACATAATTACACGTAGATTAGCAGATGTTGGAAGTTCGCTTACCCGCCGAGCTACATTCACTCTTTGTACAGTTTGTCTACGGACATGGTTGCACAAGAATAGATTTGTAAATATTTCATAGACAGCTTTAACTAAGATGAAAACTGCAAAACTATATCATTGAAATCTGGGACGATCTGGGAGCTATTATTAACAATTCAATGATTCACAATTATGGAGATTTAGAGCTAATTTAACCTCACCCACCATGCCGGCTTATTTTATATTAACACGTATAAATGTATACAAGGTAGCACTGCACTTGTCTGCTTCGATCTGGAGGTCAATATTCAAACATTAATGATTTACTGTTAGATTCACAATGGCACACGTTTGTAATAAACCATGATTGAATATTGGCAATAAGGAGGCATCGATTTTACTAACGAAATTATGTTGAAAGAACCTGTGAGGTTTGTGCTATTTGAGCACATTTTACATAATATAAACCTCACTGAGATTTTACTATGCTAAAGCTATGGCTATACGATCAAATTTGGGTTGGGAATATATGGTGGTACAATGAACAATGTATAGAGTAAATGCTACATACAACAGTGCTGGAAGACGGCAATGTTTGACATAACACAAGTTGATCTAGAGTCAACCACAGACTCACACTAGAGAGTTTACCTAGAGAGTTGCCAATGACGCAGTGTAGCGGTTACAACGGTTCAACCAGATCAAGCACCTCGAGCGTGGCTGCTGCTTGGATGGGTGACCGCTGAGCGAACCTGTCCTTGCAAGCAGCTCGCCTGCCCGGCCATTCGTGGTGGTTCAGAAGTCACCTTTAAGCCGCCCTCACTTCTTCTGGTAAAATAAGACATCTTTACTTTAGAGTCACATTGTCAAGTTGTGTTAGACACATGGTATCTATCTATAAATGGGTTTATACTAATATTACTAGCAATTAACCATTTAAGTGGTACCAGTCGTGATCGTGACGCGTTAGAGCGCTCCAAAAGCGATAAGTAAGTGAGCGCTGCTGGGGTGAAATCGTAAGTGAGCTAGCTGCACAGCCACGACATCGTCAGGATGGTTGTGCGGTCTGATGCGCTGTTTCGGTTTTTTTGCGGTCTGTGTGCACTAATGAGAGCTAATGGTCTGCGGCAAAGGCTGTGAACAAACTTTGACCTTTAGAAGTATCATAGGGAACAAGGATGATATTTGCATTAAAATGGAGATGGTTTTTGATACCTTGAAAAATTTTAATTAGAAATTTTGCATAAAAATGCATTCTTGCGTAAGCAAAATTAATTAATTTTATAATTGAGCATACCCAACCATTGCATTTGGCCGAGCTTCATTGAAGTCCATCACTCAGTAGCATGACCCAATTTCTCTTTCATCTACCGAAGAATTTAAAATATTTTTTCTTTATTATAGTCTTTTTATCTGTTCACAGGACATCTCGACAATTAAATGAACCTTGAATTTTGTATCGTCAACTTCAGCTAAGCCTATAAGACGATACAATTTTTGATTGGACAAAACATTACTTACTGATATACATTTAAAAGAGGTTTTATAATTTATCTTATCAAATATCATAATAAACTACTTTGGAGTACACCACAGGATAGACAAGCTTCCAAATCGTAATTTTTTTTAGGACAGTTAAGGGAAAATTGCCCTCTATAGTTTACAAAATTTAAAGTTATAAAATAAAATATAAAACTCGGCCATGATTAATAAAATAGGGTCTAAATTACACTGTGCTTTAATTTTTGTAAATATAGGATTCTTCATTTTTACAAAGTAAGAGAAATTTAAATTTAAGCAATTTGCTCATTTCTTATTTTTATTTCATCAGGAAAACTATGATGTTTATTGATATAAATTAGGAGAGGAATGAAGTTCAAGTAGCTGCCTAACAGAGAACGTAGTCTTGAATCCCTTAACTAGCCCACAAAGGAGGTTTTAGTAAATCTTTTCTCAGCATTTGGATGTAAGAGCATCCTTTTTAAGTGTATCGAAACATAAACGACAAAATACTGAAATAACTCTTTCACTTTTTAAATCTCTTAAAAAATAATACTGATTGATTTATTATTAAATTTTAAACAAAGTATTACTCTAGCTTTACCGTTTTAGTATAAAATATTTTCAAGATAGTAATTTTTTTTTAATTTTTATTTCGAAATTTCACAACAAATTTATACCTTTAATTAATATTTTTAACTGTTCCTTTGATTGAAAATATAAATGCCAACTTCATATGTATTTTCATTAACCATTTTTGAGATGAAATTGTTTAAATAAAAACATTTGGTAGTAAGTGCACATGCTTATAAGAATAAGTTTACTTGTTTTATTTGTTTCTCCTATAATTTACTGAAGTTATGCCACCCTCTCGTGAAGCACACTCTATAATGGGATCAGGCAAAGATGAGTTAGGAGAAACAGTCGTTGGACGGATGCGACGTTTTGAGTTTTGACAGAACGAATAGTGTTTCAAACTTCATACTTGTGTGGTTGAGAAGTTATTTAAACACGGGGTGTGAAAATCTATAGCGGTACTTATGATTTTGGAAATTTTCAATTTTTTACTAATCGTATTATTATTGTAATAATGGTTCTATTATTACTCACTGTTAATAGCATTTCATCCACTACCGGGTCGGTATCTGATGAAGTCAAAGTCAATAAACACCAAACACATTGACGAGGTATCCAGGTCAGCTTCTGATTTGATGTGACAGTTGGTGAAATTACTTCTACGCCATTTCATATAACTGATTGTTTCAGTTTGATGCTTTACTTTATTTGTAGAAAGTTTGGTACATAACTTTTCTTATCAGCTGTCTTATCACTGGCCACTGCATGCTGGTCAGAATCATCGAAACTGAATGTTACAAAACATGTAATGCTATGAACTTGTTTAGACTGATTTGCACTCATTGGAGACTTTAATTAAAATGTTTATATATTGTTTCATTTGGTATACTGACTCAGTCAGAAGCAGTCTGGGCTAAAACTACGGTAACAATACATGTAAAATCATAACCAATAGTTAAAATGAATCTTACAGATGGTCCACATAAAAAGTATTGGTCTTTGTAATTTATGTTCACCCAATAAACCCCGCCAATATGTGCTCACAATCGGACCAACATTGCATAGCAAAATTATGTAAACTGAGTATGTTTGACTAGCGATTAAAGCCTATAACGAACGTCGGCTGCTGCATGCCAATGTTCCACTGTGATACAACTGTCACACTCCATTGATTGGACAGCTTTTGTCACAGATTGTCACAGTTAAGCTCTACATATATTCATGGCTTCACAGTTCGTATGTTTTATATCTCAGCTGTACATTACTGAAGAAAGGTTTGTCACGCGCCATTGATTGGCCTATTTTACATAACCTTTAGAAAAGTTGAAGCCGCATTTGTACATTGATAAAGCAATTAAATTGTTGAAAATATTTCGCCCTGATTTAGGAGTTTTACCTCCAGCCCACAGGAGATCAGCAATAAAATGGGTAACTTCGTTGGTAGCCACCGTGTAAGACTAAGAACAAAGATTAAAAATTTCATAACACCAAATACACTTAAAATCATCAACTTGCTCGAAAATTAAAACTGTTCTTGTTATCTTAGGACAATAATCTTAGAAATCGCACTTGGTCCTAAAGGGACCTATGCGATGCTTCCTTGGTGATATGACATTCTAGATGGGCACACTCCTGTCTAGGCTACCAAGGAGCTTTATTTATTTATTTTAATTAATCTCTTTGACTCTAGAGATCCCCACCAAATACACAGCCATCTTCCGCATTATCCTAGACCTATCAAACCACCCTTATACTTCAGAATATCAACATTTGTGGTAAGTGATGTGCCGCTCCTCGACATCCACAAGGTTGCGCAGAATTAAGTGACACATCGGTGTTTGCTGCACCCAGACTCGCTTTACTTGGAAGTAGGCTACTTATATCAGCCCCACGTGAACCCTCCTGGACATGCACCGGGTTTGCCATATTTATGACACATCGGTGTTTGCTGTACCCAGGCTCGCTTTACTTGGAAGTAGGCTACTTATACCAGCCACACGTGAACCCTCCTGGACATCCACCGGGTTTGCCATATTTGTGACACATCGGTGTTTGCTGTACCCAGACTCGCTTTACTTGGAAGTAGGCTACTTATACCAGCCACACGTGAACCCTCCTGGACATCCACCGGGTTTGTCATATTTGTGACACATCGGTGTTTGCTGTACCCAGACTCGCTTTACTTGGAAGTAGGCTACTTATGCCAGCCACACGTGAACCCTCCTGGACATCCACCGGGTTTGCCATATTTGTGACACATCGGTGTTTGCTGTACCCAGACTCACTTCACTTGGAAGTAGGCTACTTATACCAGCCACACGTGAACCCTCCTGGACATCCACCGGGTTTGCCATATTTGTGACACATCGGTGTTTGCTGTACCCAGACTCACTTTACTTGGAAGTAGGCTACTTATACCAGCCACACGTGAACCCTCCTGGACATCCACCGGGTTTGCCATATTTGTGACACATCGGTGTTTGCTGTACCCAGACTCACTTTACTTGGAAGTAGGCTACTTATACCAGCCACACGTGAACCCTCCTGGACATCCACCGGGTTTGCCATATTTGTGACACATCGGTGTTTGCTGTACCCAGACTCGCTTTACTTGGAAGTAGGCTACTTATACCAGCCACACGTGAACCCTCCTGGACATCCACCGGGTTTGTCATATTTGTGACACATCGGTGTTTGCTGTACCCAGACTCGCTTTACTTGGAAGTAGGCTACTTATACCAGCCACACGTGAACCCTCCTGGACATCCACCGGGTTTGCCTTATTTGTGACACATCGGTGTTTGCTGTACCCAGACTCACTTTACTTGGAAGTAGGCTACTTATACCAGCCACACGTGAACCCTCCTGGACATCCACCGGGTTTGTCATATTTGTGACACATCGGTGTTTGCTGTACCCAGACTCGCTTTACTTGGAAGTAGGCTACTTATACCAGCCACACGTGAACCCTCCTGGACATCCACCGGGTTTGCCTTATTTGTGACACATCGGTGTTTGCTGTACCCAGACTCACTTTACTTGGAAGTAGGCTGCTTATACCAGCCACACGTGAACCCTCCTAGACATCCACCGGGTTTGCCATATTTGTGACACATCGGTGTTTGCACTCAGTATAGATTCACCTGGAAGTACTTATACCAGCCACACGTCACCTTTCTCGAACATTCACCGGGTTATCTAGAAACTAACCAATGTTCTTAACTAGCAATCATAATAAATGCTCAAATTTTATGGCCATGCAATAAGTGCAACCTACGCTTATATAAACCTTCAGCTGATGTTTATTACTTACATATGTGTTGCTTTGCGCTGACTGGTTTTTGTCTTATTATGTAATAAAGAGTTCCCTACTCTTGGTGCCACCTAGTTCTTCTTGAAAGTTGCAACTTATCAGTATTGTATTAAATCTTGAAAAAGAATTCACGTAGACAAACTTTTCGTGAAACTATTTCCTACATAAAGTGATTAGAAAAAGTTACAAATACACAATTTCATAAAATACTAATGATGAGCTTTACAGTATCTACAACAGTATCTACACACATTATTTACAAAAGACCTACGTATTATTCTGATTAATTAAATTTGTTAGTAGAAATTAGAATTGTGCCAGGAACAGCAGCAGCGCTGCACACCACACTGTGTGGGTGCGCCAAGGGGTGGATAAACTGTGGAACATGTGTCTGTGGTTTAATAAGCCGACATATGTCCAGCGGTCTGTCATAATGGTGTGCGTCGAGCTCATTTTGTTTCTTTCCGGATTAATAACAATGCCGTTTTATAGTATCATAACACTACAATATTGCAATACAATAAATTGAAAATATCTTTTACGTCTTTGCAATTTGATGTAGGTTTCATAAGAATACACCATGCTTTAAAATTTTATTTTGATAATCACCGAAGCTGTATGTTTAGTAGGTACCTTAAATGAAAATAACGGGTATTAAATATTGTCTACGTATAGCAATTATGTTGCTATACGTAACACATAAGTAACACGTGTTAATTAATTCCGTTTATAAACTTAAACATTTGCCATTATTACGGAAAATAACGCATAATATAAAACGCAAACTTTTGTATTGAGAATTATTTCTTGATTGTGTTATTATTTCCAGATAATATGAGTGAACCCAGTGATCTGATAAGTTTTATATCTGAGAGTGAATGAACTCCTCAAGTAAGACATATAATAACGGTCAAGTAAAGAATTAGTCAATATTATGTGTTAAAATAGCATAAAATTGTGATTAGTGCTTGTTTGATATATTTTAAGAAATATTTATTGTGGCCACAATAATTATAATTCTTAAAATTCGATGATTTTCTTCTAATGCTCATTATAAAAAATTAAGAAGAATCACATTTTAACACATTTTAGTCTTTATTTCTTCTTTGTACATTTCATATTCAAAGAATCCATATTCAGGTACTAAGTAACAAGATTGAAAAAACTAAAATAAAAATTCAAAATAGTAAATAGTTAACATTACTCTGGACAAACCGACCGATTCTATAACATTAGATGTAATTGAACACATAAAAGAATTTAAGACATCAAATTCAAAATATGACTATTTAAATAACAACGGCCATACATACATCGAACACATTTTTAAATCTTACACAGTTACAAATAAGTAACATATTCAAAAGTTTTAAACATTTTAAAATTTACATAGTGTTAAAATTAATCCTAATGTATTTATTTAATGACAAAGATTTTTTAACAAAAATGTATTATTTGATAGACTTTTAAACAACATACATTGATTAGATATAAAAATTAAATGCAAAAATTTCCCACCAAGGTAATTAAAACATATATCAATTTGGTTCAATTATTTGTTTACTTTTTTCCTTTACCTTAATCTACCTACCGAATACGGAATTTACATCATAGAAATAAAGAGTAAAAAACTATTAAAATGTGTAATTCTTATTTATATTAATCACTTATTGAGGCAACAATACTAATATCGAAAATTGTTTTCTCAAGAACATAAATCCATCATAATACAAAAGCTTCTGAAAGTAAGGTAAGTTTGCGTGTATTTGTGTTTAGGGTTTGAATAGTGAACAAAATTGCTGCTCTAATTTAGAATAGTTTCAAACTAAGTTTTTCTAGATAGATATCAATTACACACTGAAGATATTCTGAGTAGGATTCTTCTGCAACTATTGTCTTCAGACTAATTTTATAAAAATATATAATTGCCTAAATGCCGTATTCTGTATTACTTTTCATATGTATTTCTGGGTGTATTGGAACAATTTATTAGGCGAGTATTAGTGAAGCTAATCACTTGAGGGGAATGGAAATTATATTTCTGTCGTCGTTTCTGTTCGCACAATATGTGAAAAACATACAGTTCTGTAGGCTTACAATATTGCATACATCTTGATTTTTATACAAGGAAAATTCAATGATTCAATGCCTCATATTGCTTAAACCAGGTACGCTGGTTATTAAATTAACTTAAATTACAAAACATTATATTGCAGATATAATTTTCATAAAGTACAACAGACTTATAACAGTATTACACTTAAAAACTCAACTAGAACAGTACCAATACTTCTAAGTAAAATTTGTACTTTCTCATTTTCATCTCCATTACTTTTATGTCCAATGTACAAAACAGTTTTTTTAAATCTTTTTCAGGAATATTTTTAAATTAGTGCTTAAAACACAAATAATTTACTAATCTCAGAAAATAATATTTTAAATTCTTTTTGTCTTGCTTCTTCCATTTTATTTGATAATGGCTTATCTTCAAACTTTTCTGCAATTACAGGTATCTTCCTAGAAATATTCTTGATATCTCTTTTTATCATCTTTTGCCAGGTAAGATCGAGTAATGGCTCCAGCTGGTACTCGACTGATGGAAGGTCATCACTGATGATTCAACCTTTTCTTCTGCCTGCCGGGAGATATAACAATTTACTGCCTTCATGGATGCCTGTATATTTTTCCGCAGGGAATGTAAGAAATAAAAATGAGCTGTGTAGTTGAAATTGTGAATGAAACCTTATCTAAGGCTGTTACGCGACACGACGTGTGACAAGTGACACCTAGTCGTTTGAAAGTCATTTTTACAAATTTTCTGATAGTTAAATATAGAAATGTTCCTATTCAAAAGGAATTGAAACTTAAAAAGTGGATAAAAGAAAATACCTAAGGATGTCAGCATTAACTTCCAACTTATTACTTGATTACATCATCATGCTATCCAAAATAATTATAGATGATTTGGTATCAATTACAAAATTTTAAAAATCGTAAATACGATAGTTACATGTCGCCTCTGATCGAATATAATAATACAGACACGAATCCTAACATACATGTTTTTAATGGAACTCCTTAATCAAGAGATTCCAATTTTAATTTATTGCAGGCCATTTAAACCAAATAAAACTATAAAACGTTAATATTGAACAATATATAATTGACAATATGACAACATTGATGTACTAATCGAGTGTTGCCGTACTGTGCTGTATTAATAACGATGTTTACTAATTTAATTGATAGTCCTGTATAATCAATGCTTGGCAATCTCTCTTGATCGGTGGTATGTGAATCCCAACTATAACTACTCTGTCAATAGGGATTCACATATGTATTAATATGGCACATCCACCATTCAACAGGCGGTATTGGCTTTGGCTGTTTATCCATACAGGGTTACATAGTTTGCATAATTCCCATCCACATTACACACGTATATTGTGAAGGTTACGGTATAACATCTGATTATATCGTTGAGAGAATATTCTAATTCAGTATCGAGATTTATTCTTCATTAATTAACACAAGTTTAAATACTAGTTCTATTTAAAATATTCATATAGATAGCTCATAACAGTATTGAAATTATTATTATAATAATTTGTTAAAAATCTGTAACTGCCTTTGTACCAAGTATTGAAAGCAAACTTTTTCTTGCTAAAAGAAATACGTTCAAAACCGGTTAAAATGGTCAATGGAAAATCTGTATAAGCAGTGCATTACGGTGTTTAAATAAGCAAATGTTTGAAAAGTGAAGACGACAAAATATAGGGAGCTTTGGTTTAAAATAAAAACACACAAAAATGATGTAAATTCATTGAAATGGTTTACAAGGGATATTGATTTTGGGGCTACCTCTTTATATGTATGTATATACTTTTTGCGATTCAATATTGATTGAAATCATATATATATATATATATATATATATATATATATATATATATATATATACATAAGGAATATATGCAGCGTGAGTTAAAAGTATTGATACACTATGTTTAGTTTTAGATGGATAAATATGAGGGATGGAACTCGAGACACCTTTCTGGGAAATAGAAGTGAACAATTTAGTCACTGTTACAGCTTTACCGATATCCCAAAAATGGGATTTTGTGAGGGGTGAGGAAGTCAACATTTTTTAACGTAAAGACCCATTAAATGACACCTCATTTGAAAGGTCCTGATAAAATAAGACTCCTGAGTTTCATTTTTCTATCTTAATCAATTGAAGGTTGAGCATGATTCATCCATGCTTTTAATGGGCTTTTAATTTCAATGAGTTTTGTACTGGGTTGAGAGAGAAAGCTCTAGTTTCCACTGTTATTCTTCTTTGGTAGAGACCTTTGAAATGAGGTATCACTTAATTATTAACAAGGGGCCTTTAAATTTAATAATTATGAGCCGCGAATTTTTGGGAAATGGTCAAAATTGTAATACGGACTAAAATATTTACAAACTTCTATTTCCTTGAAAGGTATTCCGGAATTGAAAATTGGATATTATAATATATGGAGTATTGTAGTCAATATTTGATCAAAAAACTACAATATTTGTAAAGGCTATGAAATGATTACTTATAAATCTTAGTTCATAGGCTTACTTGGCCGGTGTGATTCATGACACCTACCAATGTGTTAAGATCTAATGTTTCCAGTGCTCACCTTGTAAAAACTTTGCTTACACAATTGAAAACTTTAGATATTTTTGTCTCGCTGTGGGGTGCCGTGTTTAATCAACATATGTAATACTGAAACTGCAAATAATAGCCATCGGTCTGTACAGGTGAGTTCAAAGGGATGGAAGCTTAACGTGATTGGCGGAAGATTAAACGACCTACAACCTTATTTAAAATATATATATATATATATATATATGTTTAAAGTACTAAATTGTATTTTAATAAATTTAATTTTCACTGCTGCTCTGCATATTCATTCAACAACAATTTACCCATCTACATCTAGATAAAACACAGTTTCAGCCTGCCAAATATGGAAATTTATTTTCGATTCTAACATGGCCAATGAAGGTCATCGGTTGCCTCTATAGCGGAAGCGGCAGGTTGTTTTGGATAGTGAGGGCTGGGTCGTTTTAGCAGTAACAGGTCTTCGATAGAGTGAATTACGTAAGTATCTAGATCTTTAGAATTCAATCTATTTTCTTATTCACACAAGTATATAATTGAATGCTAGCTTTAGCATAACAAAAAGACCCATGACTAAACTTAATTATCAATAGTAAATTGAAATATTAATTTACTAAGTTAAATATTTGCTTTGGTCCATAGCTTATTTATTGAATAATAAGTTATGTTACAACTGCTACCAAACATTTCTTCAGAAATATAGTTTACATTTTTAGTGTTATGAATAGGAAAGATTTTTATAGCTTTTGTTGTTACTTTTACTCAAATTTTGATTTGTATTGATTAAATATTAGGTGGAAATAAACACCATACTAAATTAAAGTTTAAAACATAAAATAAGTACTGTTTCGTTTTTAAAATGACCTATTTCTATGAATATTTTCGAGCTCTAGTTGGTCCTGATTTCCATACTTTTATTGAGTAAAAATCGTAAAAGGTAATAATAAATCACTATTATGTAACAGTCCAAATCAAAAATAGTCAGGGCGATTTTCAGTGCTAGAAACCATTTTAATATTGCACGAATTCTGGTGGGTTGGGAAAGTTAGTGAACAAAGAGCCCTTGATGAAACTTTTCCAATATCCCTTCATTTTACAGGAAGTAATGAAAAAATATTTTTACAAAACATTATTTTTAATATTGTTTTCTAAAAATATATATTGAGTTGTATTTATCTATTCCAAAAGTAATAAGCTGGTCAGATTTATAAGATTGCATTATAAATAACGAGTGTTCTCCAGGGCGGTTGGTTCACTTTTGAACTTATTGTTCCTTCCATTTGAACCTTCACTGGGTACAGCATTAAGCGATGTGTCACTTATTTATTATTAAGGGCAACCCTATGGATGTCCTGATCACAATTGACAGCAAATATGGAGATAATGGGGTAAAACGCCGGATCGTTAGGTCTAGTCTACTAGGGATGACTGTTGGGTGTTTTAATCAAAAGGAGAAGGCGGTCCCCTTTTATGCCTTATAATGTCCGTCCTCGAAGGCCACTGACCTGTACGAGGATCTTATCAAACAGAATAAGGAGGAGAGTCGATACAGAACAAGATCGAGTGTACTGATAAAAAGTGGATACAGACAGGATTCGAACATGCGCTATCTCTAATTCAGACTCAAAGTCCAACTTCTTAGACCGCTCGGCCATCGGCGCTCCCAAAAGTTGGCGGGGCTTCCTAAACCTAAATACCTCTTTTTTGGACATGAGGGGTTAGTGTCACCGGTTTGGTTTGACTAAAGAGACTCTAGAGCAACAAAAGAGCATGCCCATCCTTCTTCCAAGTTTACGCGACGGGTATAGCCTGCTATCGCTCCTCATGGATATAGACAGGAAGCGGTCCCTGACATTCAACCTGAAGGAAGCATGCGTAAAGATACTTTCAGGAATAAATGCGTTGAGAGGTTTCTCAGTTTCAAGTTCACAGTAACCACGTAAATTGTATTCTCAATTACAGTGGGATAGTTATAATTGGTTTCGTCAGGGCCAATTATTGCACGAAATATTTTTAAATTTCATCGTCAGGAATATAAGATACAACAAACTTTACTGTAACATTTTAACAAATACTACTTTACACTCTGTAAGGTAACAGCTTAACAGCTGTCACTGTGGTTTATTTCATGTTGCTAAGCCTCAACTCTTGAATATAAACATGCAATAAACTGCCATACGAGAGGTGAACATAACCAAGTCTTTCTCTGTGAAATAAAACAACCCTGTTCTAAATTCCAAACTATAACGAGAAGTGAAATATTTGACAGGTACAGTGCTTCCGTCCTCACAAACAACCCGATTCAATCGCTCTTTGTTGGTGGCAAGTATTTCTCCCTCCAGACATTTCAAATCTGCGATGTACTGTATCATATTACCTTCCCCCTTCTCGAGTATATTTTATTTTTCATATATTCCTCCGACTGAAATCTTTACTGACTTATACAGAAAATTCTCAATATCAATATCAATTCTTAAAACACATACACGAATTATACTATATTATCTATAACATTTAAATTCACAAATGATTACAAATATTTCATACAAAGTCATGTTTACAGAAGAAGTAATTTAAATTTATTAAGAGCAAATTTCTGACACAAAAACATATCACTGCATATTGGAATTGGAACCTGTTGCCTTTTAAAATTTAAGAAGGCGATATTTTACGTAATACAAAAACTAATCGGTGTACAACACTCGTAAATCCAAATTTGAGATCTGTTGCAAGTATAATGAATTTACACATATACATTATTTAATTATCTGACTCATTTATCGACTTATATATAATTCCGTTGGAAGTGTGAATTACGAAATAATGTGACTACCTGAAGCTACCCTACGGTATCTACCCTTCTGATTGTAAGGGATGACCATCAACGTAGTCTATTGGGTTGCGGCTCTTCGCACAGGTACGAATTCAACTTCTGGTGTTGTCAAAAAAAATATGCAAAATGATTCTGATCGTTTTCCTTAAAATAAAACACGTCACTCCTATATAATGGAGCCCCTAAGAAAAGAAATAAGAATGCTTAAAGTGTAGAGATTTAAATATTTGTTCAGCTTAAAATATCATTATTCATATATTAGTATTTTATGACATTATAAAACACATATGTATAGCTTGATACTAGAAGTTAATAAAATAAAAATTGATTTTTTAAATATCTAAGGTTGAGATACAATGAACACAAAAGAGAGTGATAATTTTATTCAGTATCAGAAGGGGTCCTGTCCACTCCGTCGGCCAACCCTGACTCACTGTACTTCCTTGCTCCATATTCAACTGTGCAATGTTTGTTATTTCCTTAAAAACAACAACTATATTACATTTTACCAGCTTCTTCTTATTGGAAACTAAATGCTTAATATATGATCAAACACTCGAATAAATGGCAAATTTTTATTTTTGTGAGGCCTTTCATTATCAATGAACTACATCGTCAGACCCACATAACTGAACGTGGGTCTGGCGTTAAAGCTATCATAAACAACTATTTTGTTTATGGAAGCTTATTATTGACATGTGCTATTTAATTAACGTTTCAATCTCTGGCTTGGAGACCAGCGTCTTTATTGAAAGCCTGCATTGACTAATAAAAATAATAATCCACTTGAATCACTTGAATCCTTTAACAAAACAAACATTTCCTTCTTTTGGCAAGTGTATTACTTAAGTTATAGAGCTCTATTAAATAAGAAATATAACTTTATCAGTGTTTACTGCAGCTAACTACTACTTTAAGAGTGTTTACTGTATCTAAGTACTACTTTATCAGGGTTTATTGCAACTAAGTACTATATTATCATTGTTTACTGTAGCTAACTACTACTTTATCAGGGTTTACTGCAGCTAACTAATACTTTAAGAGTGTTTACTATAAATAATAATTCACTTGAATCCTTTAATAACACAAATATTTCCTTCTTTAGGGAAGTGGATTACTTAAGTTATCAGAGCTCTATTGCAAGAAGATATATAACTTTATCAGGGTTTAATGTACCTGACTACTACTTTATCATTAATTACTGTAGCTAACTACTACTTTATCAGGGTTTATTGCAACTAAGTACTACTTTATCAGGGTTTACTGCAACTAAGTACTACTTTATCAGGGTTTACTGCAACTAAGTACTACTTTATCAGGGTTACTGCAACTAAGTACTACTTTATCAGGGTTTATTGCATTAAGTACTACTTTATCAGGGTTTACTGCAACTAAGCACTACTTTATCAGTGTTTACTGCAGCCTAACTACTTTATTAGTGTGAAGTGTAACTACGACATTATCAGCGTTTATTGCAGTTAAATAATATCTTATCAGTGTTTACTAAAGTAACAATCTGAGTACTGGGTAAGGGTCACCCCCCGTAACCACGAGTCAATATTTTAGGAATTTGCTTATATATGCTACATTATATTTTAAAATGCTTTTCCGTATATCTTTCTGTATTAGTTTTATAAAACAATATTGTTGTAACAACCCGTGTACGAAACAGTACTAAAATGTTGTACTAATTTATTATCTGTAATATTCTCACCCACGCTCCTATATTAGTCTGGTTGCAACCGGCTGTGATTGTAGCCCATTAAGAACAATGTTAAACCTTATTAACTAATACGACAATAGTTTTAGTCGAATAATTTTTAGAGGTCTCATTTAATGATATAATTACTACGCATCCAAACGAATTATTTCTTTTGGACGTATCTAAAGCTTTTTAAACGGCTTTTATAAAACAAAATCTTTAACTTCCTAGTTTTACTATCAGAAAATTTACATTTTACAATGAAAAACTATAAAAACATTTGTATGCCTGTTAATTGTTATATCTTTACATTTTATCCCCAATAGAATTACAAATATAAATACATAAAAGTGTATGAAGTTAATCAGTATTCTTATATCGAAAAACTTAAGGTCGTCCCACTACGGCAGACTCTTAAGAGGTTCTAAGATATCAAGTTGAGGTTGGTGGTGGTGGCTGTGGTGGGGTTTGTTTATGGATCCCTTATCTTTGTACCCACGCTCGTAATTTAATCTGTTTATACGGAACCCATTGTTTCCTACTAATCAGTATTGCTTCTTCTGCAGTATGTAAAGGACAAAATGAGATTTAAAAATGCGTTTGCTCAGTTATCATCCACCTTCACCACTAAAAATACCTATTTACGGTATAAGGGTTTTCCTGATTTTGTCTTAATACAGAATATAACTTATGCAATACTTGTATAATATATTATACATCTATATAAATTATGCAGGGTGTAAATTAAGTCCTGTGTATACTCCAAATGGATTGAGATGTCGACGTGGAATCTTCTCCATGATTATTAAAATACATTTTTGGACTTATGGGAGGGTAAAAATGTCCCCCCTTTTAAAATGGGGGTAGAGGTGGATAGCTTTAAATTTTTAAATTGCAACCCCTATCTTGTGACATGCCACTTGAAAGTTGAATTCAAAAGAAACACAATGACGTGGACAAAACATTTCTACGACGATCGTAGAAAAAGCTATGGGCAAATATCTCATTACATCTAAGGCTGTAAATTAAGTCCTAGTAAGCCTTCATATATTCCAAACGGATTAAGATATCAATTTACAACCTTCAACATGCTCATTAATATTCTTTTTTTTATATTTTATAGGGTAACAATTATCACTCGCCTTTTCAAAGGGGTAACTTTAAATTTTCGAATTTCAACCCTTGTCTTGTTGCATACCATTTTAAACGTATATGCATCTCAATCCATTTGGAACATATCCAGGCGTATCAGTATTTAATGTACAGCCTTAGATGTAATGAGATGAGGGTACATATATCCTAATAATATTATACATTCGAAGCCCCTTTTTTGTTTTGCTTTTTCGCGTAAAATATTCAACCGAATAATCTGAAATTTAACATAGACATTCCTACGGATCCTGGTGTAAATACAGCCTATTCTTATTTCAAAAATACCTCTCGTCTACGCCCCATTGATATTTAAAGTAGCGAACATCTTGGTCTCTAAAATTGTGAAATATTACTTGACTGTGTCAAATGTAACCAACTGTTCTATGTAAACATTGTGTCAAGGCAGCATAACCATATGTTTAATTCATTTAAAAACCACTTTAAATTTATTGTAGTATCACTAATATAAAGGAATACAACATTTTCCAATATAATATATTATTTTGTGCAAGGCCTTTCTGAATCAAATATTCCATCATCAGGCACTTCACAAATTATTAAATGTTTACATTTTTGTAATAATAATTAATTTTATAATATCATATGGTAAACAATTTGGATTTACGGTTAGCCAGTATAAAATATTTAATTAGAATTTAATTTTAATTTTTTTTATAAATTGAGATGAGAGTAAAACTGAATTTTGAATTGGTCCGTCTTCATTATTGATAAGTTTTTCTTGATCTGTGTTAATATAAAATGTTTCCCAAGCATTTAAATGTATTGTGTTAGTAACTTCTTTTAATAATCGTAAATTTTTATTAGAGATGGTGTGTCCAGATTCAATACAGTGATTCGCCACAGCAGATTTTTCATTTCTTCCATATTTTATATGTGCAAACTGTTCTTTGAATCGTGTCTTAATGTTCCTTTTAGTTTGGCCAATGTAAAATTTATCACAGTCGTTGCATTTAACCACTTTAAATGTTTACATTTATAATGTTTAAATTCTCTAAGAAGTAATCATTAGTTTTCATGTAGTTTTTATATTTCAGCGATTAAGTTAAGTACTCATATAACTTAGAAAATGTTCCAAGACATAAAATGACCAGAATTCCTCTCCGAAACTCTCGTTGAATTAGCCGGCAAGAATTATACTACATGCAAGTCCACTAGACGGTGCTTTTGAACTAATGTATCGATTCTAGCTCTTTATGTTCTAGATACAAAAAATATTGTTCAGTTTATAAAGAAACAAAAAAGTAAATAGTGTAGTTTTTAATGTTCTTTTAATTGTACAGATTAGCAAATATTAAGTATCAGATATAAAATCAAAGTTACTATATAACCTTTTACTATAAATTTAAAAACTTGTATTAAACCCAGTTAGTTGACTTTTAACAGAAGTAGGCTTCTTTGATCTGTGATACATATTTTCTTGATCGCGAAATAATGCACAATGAAATAACTACAAAAACAAAATACTAAGAAAGAAGTAAATTATTATACAAATTGTTGACGTATTTTATTGATCATTGAAACAAGTAAAATCCAATGTTGGTTTCGGAAATATAATTCACTCGAATCAGTAGTGGTTATACAGGTGAAACGCCTAATAAATTGCGGGTAAAGCAGCGGGTAACTGGTAGCGGTGCAGATATAATACACAAAGTAGTCTAAGTTTTACTATACATTTAAAGGTTGTTATGAAATTTATTTTATTAGTTTTTTAAAGAGAATTAGGCCTTCAGAGCTGTCTATGTACCGTATGTACTATAATTTATTGATTGTGGAAAAGATAAAATGATACAAAAAATACTAAAACAGAGTAAATTATAATGGACATAAATATACAGTTTTTAACTTTAATTCTTGATCCTGGGAAGAAAGCAACGTTAATATTGGTGTCAGTAATATATTCAATGAAACCAGAAGTGCTCAAACAGGTGCAAAACCTACGAAATTGGAAGCTAACTCAAGAGTAACTCTTGTATAATAATAGTACTAAAGTAGACTTCCTAATAGATAAACCGATTAAATATAGAAAACTATTCCTAAACATGTCATAAACAGTTTTGGATATCAGTATGTTATCGCACCGATAGATAATGTACATTACCTAAATTCACAGTAATTGAAAGAACTTATAAAACAAAGATGTTTAACTGAAGTCTGCGTTTGATTACATAAGCTCTACTCAACAAACAAACTTAGTTGAAGTTACTATCAGTTTGCTTTGCGGCTGCTCAGACTGCTTAATTATTGGCAACCCTTGAGGGCGGAGGCTTTAGCGTGTAGTCAACTTATTACTACAGTATATGTTTGATAACATTGCAATGTTATTGATATAATATGATTGATAACATTTCAATACTATTAATATAATATGATTGATAACATTGCAATATTAATAATGTAATTTGATTGATAAAATTGTATTACTATTAACGTAATGCGATTAATATCATTGCAATACTGTCAATGTAATTTGATTGATAACATTGCAATATTATCAATCCAATATGGTTACAGCTATTATGTCATTATTGGCTACCCTTGAAGGCAGAGGCTTTAGCGTGTATTCAACTTATTACTACAGCATAATATGTTTAATAACATTGCAATACTATTAATGTGCTATGATAGATAATATTGCAATATTATTTATGTAATATTATTGTTAAAATTGGAATATTATTAATGTGATATTATTGATAACATTGCAATATTATTAATGTAATATGATTGAGGACATTGCAATATTAATAATGTAAAGTGATTGATAACATTTTAATACTATCAATGTAATATGATTAAAGCTATTAAGTCAGGTTAATTATTGCCAACGTTTGAATGCAGATGCTTTGGCGTGTAGTCAGCATTACTACAACATATTTTGCAAGAGTAATAAACGTGCATTCTGTTTTATTTATTATTTATTTAAAAATTTATTTATTGTAAATTTCCTCGTTTTTGTCATGGTTATGAATAATAGCAATGTAAAAATTTTCGCTGACCCTCAGCCAAGTCCTATTTAGTGATATGTGCCATCTTAGAACTCGGTCTTGCTTATACCGGGTGAGTTTTTTAAAGTGATCCAATAGCTGACTTTTTAATTACACAACTTAGCACCACACTTTAAATTTGGAACTTGCTCAATTTTAAGTTTCACTCAGGAATACACTTTCAAATTTTTTGAAGAAGGCCGCCATTTTCCAATATGGCAGCTGATGAAAACTTCCAGTCCACGTAGCTCCTGAACCATGAGAGATATAGAAAAACTCTAAAAAGCAAAAATGCCTTATTTTGTAGAGTAGAATCTAAAAACAACATAAAATACAGTGTTCCATAAAATATTTTAAAGTAGGCCCCCATATTGGAAAAAAATTATGAAAACTTCCAGTCCACGTAGCTCCTGAACCATTAGAGATATTGAAAAACTCTCAAAAGCAAAAATGTCTTATTTCGTACAGTCCAACCTAAAAACAACATAAAATACAGGGTGTTCCATAACAGATTTTAAAGTTGGCTGCCATATTGGAAAATGGCGGCCTTCTTCAAAAAATTTGAAAGTGTGGTGTTAAGTCGTGTAATTAAAAAGTTAGCTATTGGATCACTTTAAAAAACTCACCCGGTATATATCATGAAGATCTTATGGACAGATTTGATAATCTACTGATCAGTTCGTTCTCGAATAACATACATAAAAATATACAGACATACACGAACTAATCAGGTCATGAAGTGATAGGCTTCTCTAACGCCAATTGAAGTTTCCGAGTTGAAAAGCGGACAATTTAAATTGAAAGTTAAAATCAGTTGTTGAAATGCTATTGTAATAGAGAATTCAACAACAAAGTCAAAAGCCGTAGTAAGCACATGAAAACGTAACATTGTAAATAAACCATTTCATTCTTGAAAATAAAATAAAATATGGAATGTTTAAATTTGTTCCAAGAGCATAAGCTACGAAAGAAAAGACATTTTAGATGTGTTGATTGTGCAAAGCCACATGCGATCCGGCACTCACGTAGTCGTGCATTAAAAATTCCAATATAAATTACCCGACGTGGTTTTCGGCGTAGTTTTGAAGTTCCATACCCGTCTCCATCTGCAGCAATATATCTGTTCTAACTGTACTGGGGAACGTTACAGCGCATTGTTTAGACAAAAGCAAGCACTCCACTCTAACTC
This sequence comes from Homalodisca vitripennis, assembly GCF_021130785.1. NCBI lineage: Eukaryota > Metazoa > Arthropoda > Insecta > Hemiptera > Cicadellidae > Homalodisca > Homalodisca vitripennis. Next base: position 212,908,056 of record NC_060208.1, on the reverse strand, counting down.
TGTGTTTTCCTGATACCCAGATTGTACCATGATTAAGTCTAACAGATTTGAAAATGATATCAATAGTAGGTGTCTAAATTCTACTAGTTTTTACATCCTTCCTGAAAAATGCAATTACTTTGAATATCTCAGAACTGTAATTTTTTAATAGTTGTACATTTAATAGTGTAATGTTAGTAATTTGTACTTTGATATATTTAAAAAAATAATTTAATGTTTTTTTTTTTAATAGGGTAGTCAGAATTTAAACCATCGTGGATGTTTTGGAATACGCAATCAAAGTGCGTAAGTTCTATTATAGTGATTTTTTAAACGTTTATACTTGATAACATGTTGGCTGTTTCAATGTTCAATATCGATATTTATGAACATCCGCCATTTGGTACGAACAGTGCACATTAAATGTGGTATGCGGCGTTTAATAATAAATAATTTTCTAATAACATACATATTGACGTAGAGGGTTGCATTTTTGATTTCCTTGTCACTTCCCCAGGGGCAACCCTCGATGTGCGCGTGTGGTGGTTATTGCATGAAAACATAGATAGCCGAGAAACATTTTTAAGGCGTTTCCAGTCATTTCACACAATATGTATATATATACACATTTTGACCGTGAAAGACTTTTTGATTGGGGCAACAATGCAAACACTAGTACGGGAACCAAAATATCCTAGACCACAAGTACAATACAACAGCTATAAATACTCACTTTTTGACCGTGGAATATCATAGAGACGTCACTTATGTTTAAAAGTGTTTATTGAGCCGTTTAAAAAGGACATGCTCATGACGTACCTGCTATTCAACAGTGAATCGCGTGCAAAGCTGTGTGTATGTATATACTGTATATTTTATATATATATATATATATATATTTGTAGATATGATATACCACACCACAAATAGATCTTAAAGCCTTTCGTGGTCAAAAAGACACTAATATTGGCTGTTGTATTGCACTTGTGGTTTAGGATATTTTGGATCCCATACTTGTGTTTAAATTCCTTCCCCAATGAAGAAAATTTACATAATATATAGGTCCTGTAATTCTACTTCGGTCATAAAGCGATTATTTCTGGCCATTGTAATCTATTTCCGTCCAAGGTTTTTCTAGTACCGGTGGTCTGTTGAAACACATTTTTTTATATTGTACCTCTTAAGGACGGCGGGAAGTTTAACAACAAGAAAATCCTCAAAGGATTTTTAATCCTATTTCAACCCGCAATGGCGGTTAAAGTTGATGAAAATACTGGTTTGTTTCTACGTACGTCATGAGTTATGTATGTATACGTCATATTAAATCTGTTGAGAACATTAGAAGGTTGGAGAGTTAGTGATGAGTGAATGAGTAAAATGATACTATATAGATAATATTGATACAGGCATTTATTATACACCATCTAACTGTTTATATTTCGGTAATTGTTTGAGGGAAGAGACGATAAACATCATACACTTGTTAAAGCTGAAGTTCTCTCTCCAACGATATCGTAAAGTTTACGATAAAATATCAGAAACCGTTCAGCATGTTTCTGCCCTGGAGCCCATCTGCTTCTGGCACTTGCTATCAGAGTTCTGCTCGTCACTTAAAATTTTACTTTTTATTACAATGTAGCTTTGCAATTCAGCTCAGAAGTATGATTACTTTAACTAAAGAAGAGTAAGGATTATCTTTTAAAATTTTGTTGTAAACCTTTAGACAAAATAGTTACCTGATTAAGTTATGTTAGAAAAGCCGTATACTCGGGTAGTGATATGTATAAATATGTAGGCTATAAAAAATTATTTACTCTTGAAAAATATCATATTAGTGTTTCTCCCAGACATAAAGAGAGCTTTCTCAGACAAACCCATTACAGTAGGGCGGTTTTCTATATCAGAATGAATGGCGAAGTAAATGGCAATCACTCCAGTGACAGGTTATTGCTGCTCAATCCACGCTCATGATTGCCTTTTCTTACGAAGGCGAAGTCATTAACCATTCGGTAATATCTCGTCGTTTTTCATCAATGAGCAGTTTATCTTTCGGTAATTTCACTACTCCAACATATTTGGAAATATATGAATGGTTTACCTACAATTAACATGCCTTCTAGATATCAGCTATGACATTCAAACCGTTAATATTCGTACCATAAAACAGACTATCTCATATTGCATTCTAGAAACTCATTTCTTATTGGGATTCTTAATAAAACTGAAAGCAAACACTCCATTAATAGGCTACACTTTTTATTTTGTTAGTATTCATTTATGTGAGTCAGGTGATATGTTTCTTGAACGCGAAAGGCCCCACAAAAATATAAAATATATTTTTGGAATGTTTGTTTTCAAATTTATTATTTGTTATTGTTTTACCTTCCAGTTTTGTAAGTTGTTAATTTTAAATTACACATTTATTACGTAATATTTAAATGGAAAGAACCGTATAAAACTGCTGATACTTAATGATTATTACAAACTAAATAGAACTTGGTGTAGTAATTACGTGTAGGAGGTGATAAAGTTGCTTTACATAATCTTAATATTCATTAAAGTTATTTAAATGGCAATGGCCTAATTTAATTGCAATAAAGATTGTTTCATAAAAAGTACTCGCTACTTCGGACGACCAACCCGGATCTCTCACATAAATAATGTTGGTTTGGTTATTTAAAAATATATGTAACAGAAGTGGTAAAATACAAAATAGTTAATTCGTAAAAAGTGTGGGCTCTTTCATGAATATTTTACAACATTCTGTTTGCTTATGCCACAGTTCTACAGAAGTATTACATTATGAGTGTTTTTCGTAACAACAATTTTTTTTTTTTTTAATTTGAAGGTTCCCGTTGTATTCAGTTAAAGATTAAGGATACCAGAATTCCCTTCTTTTATTCTTCGTTTCAAATTAATTAACATGTTGACTATAAACTCCACTAATTCAGGAACTATCTCGCAGTCAGCCCTGGGCTATATCTAGTCACATGCTCTTAATTGTACAATCAAGCAAAAAGCCTGCTTCATGTTTGATACGTACCATGTTGTTTTGGTCTACACTCTATCTAGTTTGCTTATGCATACTGTGTACTTTACTATGCTACATTTTATACCTCCGGCACAAACCGTGATTGGTATGAATAAGTTTGTCTTTCAGATTTGAACCGCTGATGTAATTCATCTTATTTCCAATCATTGTGGTCAGAAAGCCAAAAAATCCAATCCTTGACAGACTATACACTTTTATGAACCTAAAGCAAGCTTAAGAACATGTGTTTGTGTTTTAATATTTAGGAACAAATGTATACATGTACCTTAGAGGCATTAATAGCTGTACGTTTAAATTTAAATTTTCTTCAGACCAGTGTGAGTGTAATCATGAGTTTTAATTTATTGGAAAACGTTATACCAAGAATCAATATTTCTATTAATACATTGTGAAGGAAACAGGATCGTTCAGTGGAACAAGAAATCAGTAACACTATGTCTGCAAACTGATCTCTTCTTCAGGTAAAGAACTTACCTACTGCATAATTACAAAGTAGGTTAAAATAAACAAATCTTACCAAAGCGTTGTGGCACGCCTAAGTCAGGAATCACAACCACCATGTTGTTTGTCAACTTCCCTAACTCTATAAACATACACTTAATAAGAAACTATAAACAACACCAATCATTAAAACTGGACTACGGAATACAGGTCACTAGCCAATAGTAATCGTCACGGCAGACAAAAACAAGATGGCGGAAATAAAAAGAAAGGGGGACAGGAATGGGCCCTTTCGTTATTATTTCGTACTGATTTCTTGTTTCACTGAACGATGGCAAATGTCCGGAAAAAATCATGTTTTCTTCACAATCCTTCCATCGTCAAAAATAAGCTTCAAACAAATTATTAATACATATTAAAAAACGTCCACCGACAAATTAAATTCAATCAGTTAACAAACCAATTTCATGTTGAAGAGAAAAATATGTGACAAAATATACGATGCACACAAACCGGACCCATACTCTAATTATGTTTTATACTTCCAATCGCGGCATATTGTATCACAATGAGTTTTATATCAAGCAATTGATTACGATAGCCCATTTTCCTTAAAAATCCAAAAATACTAATACGTGCACTTACTGGTATCGCGTTCAAAATAAGTTTCACGCTAAACGAATTCTTAAGAAATTCTCCGATTATACAACAAAGAATGCAGACTAAGGTATAAAAACCTCATAGGAGTCCCTTTGATGCCACATATTTACATTTCCCTTTCCTTAACTGGAACCAGAAACTCATTGGGTAATTCTACTGTTGATGCAGTATAAAGCATGCCGTAAAGAATTCTTTCTTGGAATATACTCTTTGCGGATAAAAAAGACTTTCACAATATGAGACTGATTGTATTTAAAGATATATTAAATCAGTATATGATATTTATTCATTTTGACACATTTACTACAGAAACCTTAAATAATGTGTTATTCTACCAGGTCCATTACTCTGTATTTTTCGAGGTTTGTATTTTTGCACACACTGAGCACTATTATTGAATAACAATAATTAAATTACTTCTTTCAATTCATAGCATTAAATGTTCATTCCATGCCCATTTGTATGATTTTAACTGATATTACTCTCCTGCATTGACAGAATTAACTTCCTTCCTCACTATGCTTCTGGAATAAGTGTTCTGGGTCCGTGTACTGTTGTTTTGTAGAGAAGGATAGTCGACTTGTGACAACTTGATGAGCAAAGTCAGAGAATGCGTTTCTTTGAAAGAGATCTATTTTGTGTAGATCACCATAAGTCCCTAGCCTGACAGTGAAGGCTATAGGGCGACATACAGGGAAAATATTGTTTGTGCTATCCGGCGCCATGTGGCGGCTCAAGTGTTCCCAACAGTCACAAAGTTCGTATGTTGCAATGCCATCTAAAACGATTCAAAGTGTTATCATTGTCCTTCTTCTTTGTTACCTAGTTTTAACCTCTTCAGGCGGTCTTGTACTCCAGATTCCACAAGTCAAGTCCGTGAAAGTGTCTTATTTCACAAGCTGCGCTAAACGAAAGGTGAAATGAAGTTGAAAGTAACATTCTCAACTGTTTATAATGTACTTGTTTACTGACGTCGGCTCTCCATTGTGATACAAACATGCTAACTCTGATAAGAATATTTCGACGTACATTCCACCATAAAAATTCCAAGATATCATTAAATCCTAAAGAGTGTTGCTGAACTTAGGGGATGAAATTTATGTTTAATTGTCATTTTTAGATTGAATCAATTTTGTATTTCATTAAATTTCATTGAGCCAGTTAATTATTTGTTCTGGTTTATCAAAAGAGGTGATATGGTAATCCAAAATTGGCAAAAAGGTATTGCATTTAAATAATTGTGAGATAAATATAAAATAGATATAGGTTTTCCAAATTATAGTTTTTGAGAAGCAAAGAAGTAAATACCCAAATTTCCAGTAAATTAGTAGAATCTTGTGCTGCGCACATCACAATAGACTAACATGGATTTGGATAGGCACAGTTCAGCGATACCATATCTGTCTCGCCTATTACGCGATTGGTAATTGCTCTGTGAAATTTCAGTCCGAAGGAAATCCAGACTTTCCAATTATTACCGATCAACGTCTTAATCTGTATTAAGGAGCTGACTCCCACAAGGCGCTTAATTTTTTTTCCACCCCGAATTTCGTCAACCCCGAGTCAGATACAACCTATGCCATTACAAAATGGCAAGTCCTCTCTCACGTATCATAATTGAATAGGATTCTTAAAATGGTACAGTCTCATTTGCTTGAGTGTATTCTGGTGAATTTTTGATGAATAATTTTGGCTGACTCACCATTTCCTTATCAACAGCGGAGCATTGAAAGGTTCCCTTAGATCATTCTTTTTTGCCTGTAGCGAGATACCACTCTGTGGAGAAGTCCAGCATGGAGTTATATTGTCAAACCCCAATATATTTACTCAATCTACCAGCATTTGCACAATTCTAAAGCAAGGGTATTAAAACTGATATTGTGTAGATTTCATAAAAATCTGGTTATTGAATTCTTTTTAATTTCAGGATCAGTTCCACTTCTACCAAATCTACTACATCTTAGCCCTTGAAAGCCCACGACGTAAAACATTTACTAGTTATTAATATAGTATAGGTATTTTTATTCGTTCAGTCTATAAGCGTCCATACTCTAGGATCAAGTAAAACTTCATTATCATCTTTACGCTTGATCTGTGCTCCTAGAAAAGTTTTCAAAGAATATCCGGATCTAGCTAAACAGTATATCCTCTTAGTTCCTAGCAATGGAAGCATTCCAAAATATTTTACTGACCCAGCATTTGGGCTTCTAGTGTTCCACGAGTAAATTTAACACAATTAGTCACACAGGCAAATTATTTGCAGAATCTTTTGGTTCACAGCTTCGGATAAATTTCTACTATTCTTTTATAACAACTTTTGGCCCATAAATTCTATTTATCGTGATTAAACCCCAGCATTTAGTGCCTTTTTATATTTGTTGGGCTCTCATAGCTGGTATCACGACTATAGAGTTTTACTGCTAATTTGTACATATGCAAAGATAGAAATAACCAATGATTGTCATCCAAAGAGTAGCCACTATTTGTAATATTATCATCGTTTATTGACATATTCTTTCTAATATTAAGACTTTGTACTTCATAATTCTGCTATAACCTACAATGTTTCATGTGAAGTTGTACAATCCTAACTCAATTACCTTCTTACTCGATGAGAGATATAGGGTGATAAATAGTGCATCGCGGCATAGAAGCATTGCAGCTATAACGTTATGAGGCAATACACCAAGTAGTACAATCTTTGGTACGGCGAAACGCAGTGAAGCGAATGTCGGATTCAAGTGAAGCATTCACTTTCAGCCCAAATGATACTCCACATACTACTCAGTCAAATGGGCCTATTGTATAGACACAATAGCTTTATTGTCTGCTTCTCCATTCAGGTGTATAGCGGCTTTCTAGCTGGCAACGTAATTGTATTTTGTCAGAAGATCCCAGCATCAAAACTGCATTTTTGTTATGCAAGATTAAATTTAAACAAAACCTACATTCATAGCTGAAATCCCTGCGTTACACAATTGAATAAAATGCATTGTTTTGTTCAAACTCCTGCTTACTACTGAGTTCAATTTCTGTATAAATCCATTGATTCGTATTTCGAGATAATCCAAATTTAATATCTTCGTTGAATTGCTGTTTTCTTCTTAAGAATATTATAGTACAAACTTTAAGCTTATTTATTTGAAATTCTGTGTTATTGCATAATTCTTTTGGAAAATAAATGATGTCACAATGCCATTTGGACTACTTTTATTTCTGAGCGTTAGTGAAGACTATTTATTACTTACGTGGCTGGAAAGATGTAGTTTTACTGTAGCCTGATGATATGTTGTAAGTTATAGACCTGATGTTTCACATAAGGCATAAATTATATATAGGCGACATCGAGTTAGACGATGGTTTTCCACTATGGTATTTGTCTGAGCGCTAGCGAAGTTTAACTTTTGCTGGATATTTAGAGACAGATTGAGCAATAGACAAAAATGTCGCTTGAATAGTCAATGGAATGTCACAATATTTCTTCTGTCTGTATTTTACTGGAAATATTGAGTATCAAATGAAACATTGATTTTGTAGTTTTGCACGAAACTTCATCCAAACCATTTATGCGACACGTGATCGTGAACTCTCTTATCTCGCATTATATAGTATCTCTAAAACTGTTACAATATTATTTATTTACACAATATTGTGTCATCTTGCACATTATAATTTTTCAACAAATAAGACGAATAAATTGCAACGCATGATAGTAGTTGAATAATTAATAATTACAGATAAATAACAATTTAAATGTATAATTTAATATACAATAATTACTAGTAAGTATTAGTCAAATACTTGTATGTACTATAAATGACAGGCAACAAAAATATGCTAATAAATATATAATGTATTTGATCTATTAACACTTCAGAGTAAAAACCACAATTTCGAAAATTTAAATTTCAACACATAATAAATTATTTTAATTAGTAAACATACTCAAACCGTACAGTAATAACTAGTATTAAATAAATAATAAATACTTTAATGAATTCAAAGAATAAATCATTCACCATGCTATTTAAATATTTTATGGAGTATTGACATTTTATATGTGTAAATGTACAGGGGAAAACTTAGTTTCACAAATTTTCACAAAAAAGTTAAAAATTAAATTAAACTTAAAATAAATTACTTTAAAAATAATCTAACAGGCTATTACAGAAAAACAATTAACAAAAATTCAATTAAAATTCAACTTTTTCCGTATTATAAGTCTTTATTATTATATCACTTCTTTATTTAGTTTTCTAATTATTTGGTTTAAAAATAAACTTCAAAAGTTGTTTTATTGAGTATAAGTAACACCTTGAGAACAAGGAAAAGATTAAATATAAGAAACAATTTTATTGCTTTGTCACAATGATATCCAAACCGCTACAATATTTACTTTGACTAACATTTTTTAATTTTAAATTAAGCGGTTTTAATATAAGACGCAGCGAAATCACATAAAGCTATAAATTATCAAAGTATTACAGAGTTATATAATCTTCCATTCCATGTTCCACAGGGATGTTTTATTCGTAGTATATTTAGTTGTAAATTGTAAATAGAGACTTAACTTCATTTGGTTCCAAATGTTCATTTGGTAAGATAAGTGTAAGGTAAATATAGGAAGCAAGATATATAAATAATGTGGGTTGATGAAAATAAACAAGATTTTTAAGATTTATTATTAAAATTTGCGTAGCTTTTGTATTTAACGCTAAAATTTTGATTTAACAGAATCAAGAAACCGGAGAAAGGTTTATGAAAAATTATACAAGCAGTTTCTATACTTTGTAAGTGTATAGCTGAGAAACTATGAGGTTTAATAAATCAGCTACTTATCTAACTCATTTCCTGATAATTGCCAAAATATTAACTCTATAGCATTAAATTTATCAGATTAAAATGTATGAAATTAATACAAAACGTGGTAATAAATTCTAACATTTTATATGTATCAAAACTATTCTAATTAGTGTTTTAATGTACTGAATATCTGAATGCTCTCATGTTAAAACTAAGAGGCATTATTTAGTCCAGTAAATATTTAATAATGATCAAAAACCCGAGTTACTCATTACAGCGGGTCAGCGGGCTACAGGGTGTAACGAAAAATTACCCCACATACTGTTTATTGAAGGGCGCGCGGACTCTATCCATTTCTTTAAGTATATTACCGTGTATTATGGAAATCATAATATTAAAAATTCAAAAGTACCTCAACTAGAGGTTATTTAGGAATCATATACCTTATCCCAAAAACTCTAAGAAAAGATCTTATTAGTAACTATTTTATATTTGGTAAAATGTAGTTATTTCTGAGTAGTAACCATTGCTTTTTGAAATACCACGCACCACAGATTTGTATTCGATGCACTATTTCTGTCTCAATATGGCAGCTATCGTAAAAAGTTGGCTCTTTATATTCAAAACACTTTAACAACATAATAGACACATGAGAGTCTCCGAGTAATCAGGCAAATTTCCCACGATCCCGCAGGTAATATTAAGTTTAGGTTATCACAGGAATACATGTAAGAACAAGTAAACTTTTATGTCAAAATACAATTACAACGGATAGGGAGACTGATAAACTAGACTCGATGTAAACAACTAAACTTTTAATGGAAAAACTTTTCACCTCAAAGGAAGGATATGCACGCTGTGAAGGAATATAGAACAACTTAACATTTGTATTACAATCTGTGGTGATCAATAAGCATCTTATAATAGAAAGAAGCAAGGATTTGGTAAAAGTGATTGGGGATGATAGTTGGGGATGATTATGGGGCATTTTCTACTTCAATATCTGGTGATAATTTGGTATAGTATTAAATAAAGAAACAAAGTTTCCGGTAATGATGATTGCGTGGTTAGTGGGTGTTCTGGTAGAATTTTGTACTATAATCTTTGGTGATCGATAAACATAGTTTAAAGGAAAGAAGCAATGTTTTCGGTACATGGAATTGGGTGGAGAGGGAAGGTTTTTAGAGAATGTACTACAATATGTGGTTATTGATAAGCATAGTGTAATAAAAAGGCATAGTAAAGTAGAAAAAAACAATGTTTTCAGTAATGACGATTGGTGGAGAGGTAGGGTTCTCGTAGACCTTTTTACTACAATCTATGGTGATCGATGAGCATAGTATAATGGAAAGTTATAATATCATGGAAATAAACAATGTTTTCAGTAATAACGATTGGTGGAGAGTGTGCGTTCTCGGAGACGTTTGTACCACAAACTGTGGTAATCGATGAATATAGTACAAAGGAAAGCCATAGTGTCATACAAAAAGTTTTTTTCAGTAATAACGATTGGTGAACAGGGAAGGTTCCCGGAGACTTTTGTACCACAATCTGTGGTGATCGATAAGCATAGTACAATGGAAAGGCATTTTGTCATGGAAAAAAACAATGTTTTCAGTAATAACGATTGGTTAAGAGGGTAGGTTCTCGGAGACTTTTGTACCACAATTTGTGGTAATCGATAAGCATAGTACAATGGAAAGGCATTTTGTCACGGAAAGAAACAATGTTTTCAGTAATAACGATTGGTGAAGAGGATAGGTTCTCGGAAACTTTTGTACCACAATCTGTGGTGATCGATAAGCATAGTACGATGGACAGGCATTTTGTCATGGAAAGAAACAATGTTTTCAGTAATAACGATTGGTGAAGAGGATAGGTTCTCGGAGACTTTTGTACCACAATCTGTGGTGATCGATAAGCATAGTACGATGGACAGGCATTTTGTCATGGAAAGAAACAATGTTTTCTGTAATGGCAATTGGTGGAGAGGGTGGGTTCTCGGATACTTTTTTACCACAATCTGTGGTGATCGATAAGCATAGTACAATGGAAAGGCATTTTCTCATGGAAAGAAACAATGTTTTCAGTAATAACGATTGGTGAAGAGGATAGGATCTCGGAAACTTTTGTACCACAATCTGTGGTGATCGATAAGCATAGTACGATGGACAGGCATTTTGTCATGGAAAGAAACAATGTTTTCAGTAATAACGATTGGTGAAGAGGATAGGTTCTCGGAGACTTTTGTACCACAATCTGTGGTGATCGATAAGCATAGTACGATGGACAGGCATTTTGTCATGGAAAGAAACAATGTTTTCAGTAATAACGATTGGTGAAGAGGATAGGTTCTCGGAGACTTTTGTACCACAATCTGTGGTGATCGATAAGCATAGTACGATGGACAGGCATTTTGTCATGGAAAGAAACAATGTTTTCAGTAATAACGATTGGTTAAGAGGGTAGGTTCTCGGAGACTTTTGTACCACAATTTGTGGTAATCGATAAGCATAGTACAATGGAAAGGCATAGTAAAGTAGAAAAAACAATGTTTTCAGTAATGACGATTGGTGGAGAGGTAGGGTTCTCGTAGACCTTTTTACTACAATCTATGGTGATCGATGAGCATAGTATAATGGAAAGTTATAATATCATGGAAATAAACAATGTTTTCAGTATTAACGATTGGTGGAGAGTGTGCGTTCTCGGAGACGTTTGTACCACAAACTGTGGTAATCGATGAATATAGTACAAAGGAAAGCCATAGTGTCATGCAAAAAGTTTTTTTTCAGTAATAACGATTGGTGAACAGGGAAGGTTCCCGGAGACTTTTGTACCACAATTTGTGGTAATCGATAAGCATAGTACAATGGAAAGGCATTTTGTCACGGAAAGAAACAATGTTTTCAGTAATAACGATTGGTGAAGAGGATAGGTTCTCGGAAACTTTTGTACCACAATCTGTGGTGATCGATAAGCATAGTACGATGGACCGGCATTTTGTCATGGAAAGAAACAATGTTTTCAGTAATAACGATTGGTGAAGAGGATAGGTTCTCGGAGACTTTTGTACCACAATCTGTGGTGATCGATAAGCATAGTACGATGGACAGGCATTTTGTCATGGAAAGAAACAATGTTTTCTGTAATGGCAATTGGTGGAGAGGGTGGGTTCTCGGATACTTTTTTACCACAATCTGTGGTGATCGATAAGCATAGTACAATGGAAAGGCATTTTTTCATGGAAAGAAACAATGTTTTCAGTAATAACGATTGGTGAAGAGGATAGGTTCTCGGAAACTTTTGTACCACAATCTGTGGTGATCGATAAGCATAGTACGATGGACAGGCATTTTGTCATGGAAAGAAACAATGTTTTCAGTAATAACGATTGGTGAAGAGGATAGGTTTCTCGGAGACTTTTGTACCACAATCTGTGGTGATCAATAAGCATCTTATAATAGAAAGAAGCAAGGATTTGGTAATAGTGATTGGGGATGATAGTTGGGGATGATTATGGGGGCATTTTCTACTTCAATATCTGGTGATAATTTGGTATAGTATTAAATAAAGAAACAAAGTTTCCGGTAATGATGATTGCGTGGTTAGTGGGTGTTCTGGTAGAATTTTGTACTATAATCTTTGGTGATCGATAAACATAGTTTAAAGGAAAGAAGCAATGTTTTCGGTACATGGAATTGGGTGGAGAGGGAAGGTTTTTAGAGAATGTACTACAATATGTGGTTATTGATAAGCATAGTGTAATAAAAAGGCATAGTAAAGTAGAAAAAAACAATGTTTTCAGTAATGACGATTGGTGGAGAGGTAGGGTTCTCGTAGACCTTTTTACTACAATCTATGGTGATCGATGAGCATAGTATAATGGAAAGTTATAATATCATGGAAATAAACAATGTTTTCAGTAATAACGATTGGTGGAGAGTGTGCGTTCTCGGAGACGTTTGTACCACAAACTGTGGTAATCGATGAATATAGTACAAAGGAAAGCCATAGTGTCATGCAAAAAGTTTTTTTCAGTAATAACGATTGGTGAACAGGGAAGGTTTCCCGGAGACTTTTGTACCACAATCTGTGGTGATCGATAAGCATAGTACAATGGAAAGGCATTTTGTCATGGAAAGAAACAATGTTTTCAGTAATAACGATTGGTTAAGAGGGTAGGTTCTCGGAGACTTTTGTACCACAATTTGTGGTAATCGATAAGCATAGTACAATGGAAAGGCATTTTGTCACGGAAAGAAACAATGTTTTCAGTAATAACGATTGGTGAAGAGGATAGGTTCTCGGAAACTTTTGTACCACAATCTGTGGTGATCGATAAGCATAGTACGATGGACCGGCATTTTGTCATGGAAAGAAACAATGTTTTCAGTAATAACGATTGGTGAAGAGGATAGGTTCTCGGAGACTTTTGTACCACAATCTGTGGTGATCGATAAGCATAGTACGATGGACAGGCATTTTGTCATGGAAAGAAACAATGTTTTCTGTAATGGCAATTGGTGGAGAGGGTGGGTTCTCGGATACTTTTTTACCACAATCTGTGGTGATCGATAAGCATAGTACAATGGAAAGGCATTTTTTTCATGGAAAGAAACAATGTTTTTCAGTAATAACGATTGGTGAAGAGGATAGGTTCTCGGAAACTTTTGTACCACAATCTGTGGTGATCGATAAGCATAGTACGATGGACAGGCATTTTTGTCATGGAAAGAAACAATGTTTTCAGTAATAACGATTGGTGAAGAGGATAGGTTCTCGGAGACTTTTGTACCACAATCTGTGGTGATCGATAAGCATAGTACGATGGACAGGCATTTTTTCATGGAAAGAAACAATGTTTTCAGTAATAACGATTGGTGAAGAGGATAGGTTCTCGGAGACTTTTGTACCACAATCTGTGGTGATCGATAAGCATAGTACGATGGACAGGCATTTTGTCATGGAAAGAAACAATGTTTTCAGTAATAACGATTGGTTAAGAGGGTAGGTTCTCGGAGACTTTTTTACCACAATTTGTGGTAATCGATAAGCATAGTACAATGGAAAGGCATTTTGTCACGGAAAGAAACAATGTTTTCAGTAATAACGATTGGTGAAGAGGATAGGTTCTCGGAAACTTTTGTACCACAATCTGTGGTGATCGATAAGCATAGTACGATGGACAGGCATTTTGTCATGGAAAGAAACAATGTTTTCAGTAATAACGATTGGTGAAGAGGATAGGTTCTCGGAGACTTTTGTACCACAATCTGTGGTGATCAATAAGCATCTTATAATAGAAAGAAGCAAGGATTTGGTAATAGTGATTGGGGATGATAGTTGGGGATGATTATGGGGGCATTTTCTACTTCAATATCTGGTGATAATTTGGTATAGTATTAAATAAAGAAACAAAGTTTCCGGTAATGATGATTGCGTGGTTAGTGGGTGTTCTGGTAGAATTTTGTACTATAATCTTTGGTGATCGATAAACATAGTTTAAAGGAAAGAAGCAATGTTTTCGGTACATGGAATTGGGTGGAGAGGGAAGGTTTTTAGAGAATGTACTACAATATGTGGTTATTGATAAGCATAGTGTAATAAAAAGGCATAGTAAAGTAGAAAAAAAACAATGTTTTCAGTAATGACGATTGGTGGAGAGGTAGGGTTCTCGTAGACCTTTTTACTACAATCTATGGTGATCGATGAGCATAGTATAATGGAAAGTTATAATATCATGGAAATAAACAATGTTTTCAGTAATAACGATTGGTGGAGAGTGTGCGTTCTCGGAGACGTTTGTACCACAAACTGTGGTAATCGATGAATATAGTACAAAGGAAAGCCATAGTGTCATGCAAAAAGTTTTTTTCAGTAATAACGATTGGTGAACAGGGAAGGTTCCCGGAGACTTTTGTACCACAATTTGTGGTAATCGATAAGCATAGTACAATGGAAAGGCATTTTGTCACGGAAAGAAACAATGTTTTCAGTAATAACGATTGGTGAAGAGGATAGGTTCTCGGAAACTTTTGTACCACAATCTGTGGTGATCGATAAGCATAGTACGATGGACCGGCATTTTGTCATGGAAAGAAACAATGTTTTCAGTAATAACGATTGGTGAAGAGGATAGGTTCTCGGAGACTTTTGTACCACAATCTGTGGTGATCGATAAGCATAGTACGATGGACAGGCATTTTGTCATGGAAAGAAACAATGTTTTCTGTAATGGCAATTGGTGGAGAGGGTGGGTTCTCGGATACTTTTTTACCACAATCTGTGGTGATCGATAAGCATAGTACAATGGAAAGGCATTTTTTCATGGAAAGAAACAATGTTTTCAGTAATAACGATTGGTGAAGAGGATAGGTTCTCGGAAACTTTTGTACCACAATCTGTGGTGATCGATAAGCATAGTAGTTAACGATGGACAGGCATTTTGTCATGGAAAGAAACAATGTTTTCAGTAATAACGATTGGTGAAGAGGATAGGTTCTCGGAGACTTTTGTACCACAATCTGTGGTGATCGATAAGCATAGTACGATGGACAGGCATTTTTTCATGGAAAGAAACAATGTTTTCAGTAATAACGATTGGTGAAGAGGATAGGTTCTCGGAGACTTTTGTACCACAATCTGTGGTGATCGATAAGCATAGTACGATGGACAGGCATTTTGTCATGGAAAGAAACAATGTTTTCAGTAATAACGATTGGTGAAGAGGATAGGTTCTCGGAGACTTTTGTACCACAATCTGTGGTGATCGATAAGCATAGTACGATGGACAGGCATTTTGTCATGGAAAGAAACAATGTTTTCTGTAATGGCAATTGGTGGAGAGGGTGGGTTCTCGGATACTTTTTTACCACAATCTGTGGTGATCGATAAGCATAGTACAATGGAAAGGCATTTTCTCATGGAAAGAAACAATGTTTTCTGTAATGGCAATTGGTGGAGAGCGTGGGTTCTCGGATACTTTTGTAATACAATCTGTGGTGATCGATAAGTATAGTACGATGGACAGGCATAGTATCATGGAAAGAAACAATGATTTCAGTAAAGGCATTTGGTGAAGAGGGTGATGTTCGTTGAGAGTTTTTGTACTACAATCTGTGTTAATCGATAAGCATAGCATAATGGAAAGAAGCAATGTTTCAGGTAATGTTTATTGGTTGGCAAGGGAGGGGTTTGTTCTGGGAGACATTCGGATTTAAAATGTTTAAGCAGAAATAATTTTTTTTAATTGTAAATCAAATAAAGTCTACAATTTTCCCCTTAACAATAAAACACCAATACATGTTCTTGAGCTTGCTTCAGATTCAGAAAAATGTATATTTTAATCAAGTATGAAGCTTTTATGGAGTGTTGGCCACAATAGTTTTGAATAAGATGAATCTCATCTGCGGTTTCAAACTTTAAAGGGCAAATTAATTTATTAAAAAAAAAACAGTTCGTGCTGAAATGTTAAACTCTAGTATAGTAAAATAAGTATTATGCATGAACAAACGTGTTTAATTTTAAATGTTATTTGTGCAGTTTTTTATATATTGTACCGTTTTTATAGCACATATATTTTAAATTTATATGGAGCAAATACTTTATAAATTAAACAACTTTTCGGAAATACTTGCTTTATTCCGAAATTTAAGTTCACCCAAAAGTTTACAAAGTTTAAAAACTTTTGATTCAATTTTCTTCAAATGTCACTCAATCGAACAAATCTAATTAAGAGTCTGATTAAAAGATATTAAAATTAAAATTAAACTAAAAATGTATACTTCTCCAAAAATGGTTTAAATTAACAAAACAAAATAAAAAGTTCTCTTCTCAAAATACTCAAAATTAATATAACACAAAACTTGATATTTACTTTATGACCAAAATTTAATTCACAATACTTCAAAAAATTGAATTAAATTTTCAGACTCTGAAAGATGGGAAACTTTAGAAATTTTAATTACAGTATTATAAAATAAAAGATATTAACTATACGCTGGTACGGGACTTACTACTTTGAAGATTACGGAGGCAGATCGCAAAATAAAACGCACTAAAAATTTAAATACTTGAACATGAATTTACACGCGATAAATAATTACTCTAAATCCCAACTATAGGGTTAGAGGAAGAAAACTTCAGCTTCGACCGGTACACCTTCTCGTCGTGGCTTCAAGACTCGACTGACTACTTCTGACCCTCTCCAGGCTTGCCGGGTCGGAACGTAGACCGATCAGCTGATTACCGGTTCAACTAAACAAACAATGTCCACGCACCGCGTCTAGTTAACAGGAGCCTACTTCCTACCGCGATTCAGCATAAAGAATTAGAACTATGGTACAATATAAAAACTATTTAAATGTTTAAAAAGGGTTTTCGTTAACTTTTCATTATACTAACACTTAGAAAAATTATTTAAAATAACACTGGAGAACATAGATAGCAAACAACCTTAAAATGGATTCCGAGAGTCTCTTCTTTACTACGTTAAACCTCAACATTTATCCACTTACTACGAGACAGGTCACAAGAGCAGGTGTTCTATTTGGACACAGTAAAAGTTTCACACTAGAGAACATGGAGAGCAAACAACCTTAACATGGACGCCGAGAGTTGCTGCTTTACTCAGTGAGTGTGTAAACTTCTACTAGTGAACTTGTCAAAGTGAAACTGTCTCTGTGGACCGGAGAGTCTTGTGAAACGATTTCATGTCTTTTTTCTCCCTTTCATGCAAGAATTTTAAAGTATTCGCTTGTCCATCCCCAATGTTGATATCCTTATATTTAATATACAAGTACAAGTACGTGTCGCATAAGTGGTTTCGCTGCTTTTGAATACAAAGTTAGTGTTAAACAGTACATTTTATTCTGATGTTTAGTTTATATGTCTTATTTATTTTCATTAGTTTGTTTGTAATATAATTTATCCTGCAATCCTTCTGTTGCCATTTAGTTTACCTATAGGAGCGAAGTAAAGACGCTCCTTTGAGAAACGCACCGTAATCGACTCAATACAATCTATATAGAAGTGCAGCTTCATTTAAAATATCAAGTCTATATCAAGTCAAACCACACAGTTAGTCAGACAGCCAGATATATTAACCAGCCAGTCAGAGTTCAAAACTTCCAGTCTCTCCGCTAACACTCAGTTATTCACAGTCGAAAACAAAAATCTCAAATTTTTAAGAGTAAAATTCTAAATAGTAATATATTTTTTAAATAGAAAATTGTTTGTATGGAGACCTGAAGTTACTATCATACGGCTTTTATTTGGTAATTACTATTCGAGTCTTGTTTGGAAATGCCACACAGTAAAATCAGGTCCGGTACTCTAGTCACGTTACTGTTGACGTGTATTGGTGTAACCCGATCATCTAACTGTGGAAGCAACCTAAGATCGACTATACCTCTTAGTTCATACACATGGAAACATTACAAAATTAAAATTCAAAGTACTTGGAAAAGCAGTTGGAATAATAAATTGTGAATCCCTGTAACTTGGTATATAAAATTAAACTAACCAAGTTTTCTCTTTAAAGAAATTAGTACCATATGAAAACATGTTCATTTTTAAAACAAAAGTCGTAATTCTAAAAACATGTACCGTTTCAGTTCACCGGTTTTAAGTTGGAAACTGTGACGAACCTTATATATATTAGAATCTCTGTGTGTAGTAACGCTAAACATTATAAGTGACAGTAACATTTTGGAATTAAAAAGGTTGTGACTTTCTTTTCTCGGAAGTCAAGTGACAAAAGGATTTATCCTCTCTAACAAGGGATAAGCTGTTTGAGACGAATTATAAAAGTTGGCCATTTTGGATGTCATTATTTATAATGACGCTTTATTATCGAATATAGAACTTAATGAGGAACTTTTCACGTCAAATTAAGTAGTTAATCAATTTTTGATAGTAAACAAACAAATAAAACAATTCAGGAGATAAATATCGGCCGCCAATCTGCGGGCTTATATATCCGCTCATTTTTCACATAGGATTAGGTTAATTACATTAGGCTGGTTTTAATTGGGGTGGATTATTTTAGAATTAATCCAATTAGAATTAAACGATGTATGTAAAACAAGCAATTTATGCTGCAAAATATATGCACTCAATTCTAGTGTGTCCCATACTGGTAACTGACCATTAAACAGGCTGAATTGAAATAAATTTATACCAATCTCATTCTACTTCTTAGGCTTGTATGGTTGGCAGTTATTATTTTCATCTGAAATAGCAGGTTTAAGTCAAGTATAACACCTAATAGTAGAATCCAAATGTTGAGATGTATTTGAGTAGCTGTGGAGAGCCAATTTCTGTCAGCAGATGTTAAATTTTAAATGTTTTTGTTTAAACTTTGGGAAATAAAGATTGCTCTCCATAGCCAGCTGGAAATAAATCAGATTTCTGTTTTGTTAACAATATTTTATGTCATATAAACTGAGAGACTCCGATTATAATTGACCCCTTCCTTTAAAGTGAAGATACAGAAATGCAATACACATAATTCCAACTGACTTGAAATAACGAGTTTCCTTACAACGATACGTCTTTTAGAATCTCAACATTTTCCCTAAGAGTAGATTGTTTTATTTAAGATTAAACTTAACTGACTAATAATTACATACAAACACGAATTATGTAAGTAACGAATTGTGTTCTTGGTTGTTTACATACCGTGTATGTAACGAAACAATTAAGAGATATAAATTATTGATTACTGTATTTTTAAAGACAATATAAATTTTAAAAAACGTATTGTAATGTTTATTTATTGTAGTATTACTTTAAAAAGATTTTATTAGTAGTATATGCGTATGGTAAGATTGCAATCAGATAAAAAAATCAGTTCAATTAGCTCTAATATAGAAGACGTTATAAAAAAGTACCTGACTGGGAAAAGCATGGTAAGAAAAGATAATAATACTAAGGCAGTATCAGGTAACTAGCAGCGACTTTCAGTCTAATTATGTCTGACTGTCAGTTTATATCAATTTATAAACAATAGGCACTGAACAATATAACGTTTAATTTTGTAACCCGTTTGTTACCTTCGTATTTAGACCTCCGAAAAATATACGTGTAGCTAACGATCGATCTCTTATAATTGTACTTTAAATTTCAATCAGGCTTTAAGAATGTAAAATTGTATAAGCAGTCCCGTATAGTGCAAATTATATAAGCAGTAATGTACAATTCTAATAGTATAAGTAGTAATGTACAGTGCTAATTGTATAGGCCGTCCTGACAGTGCAAATTGTATGAGCAGTTATATACATTCCAAATTG
Organism: Homalodisca vitripennis; assembly: GCF_021130785.1. Lineage (NCBI taxonomy): Eukaryota > Metazoa > Arthropoda > Insecta > Hemiptera > Cicadellidae > Homalodisca > Homalodisca vitripennis. Next base: position 212,887,827 of record NC_060208.1, on the reverse strand, counting down.
TATAACTATACCTGTACAGTGTAAAATTGTATGAGCAGTCCTTTACGGTGCAAATTGCATACCTATACCTGTACAGTGCACACTTTATGAGCAGTCCTGCATATCGTAAACTGTAATGAGCAGTACTGTACAGTGTAAATGGTATAAGCGGTTCTGTACTATGCAAATAGTATAACTTGACCTGTACATTGCAAATTGTATTATCAGTCCTGTACAGTGCAGATTGTATGAGCAGCCCTGTACAGTGCAAATTGTATAAATAGACATGTACAGAGCAAATTGTATGAGCAGCCCTGTACAGTGCAGATGGTATGATCAGTCCTGTACAGTGCAAATTGTATAAACAGTCCTGTACAGTGGATATTGTATAACTAGACCTGTACAGAGAAAATTGTTTTGAGAAGTCCTGTACAGTGCAAATTGTATAACTAGACATGTACAGAGCAAATTGTATGAGCAGCCCTGTACAGTGCAGATTGTATATGAGCAGCCCTGTACAGTGCAAATTGTATAACTAGACATGTACAGAGCAAATTGTATGAGCAGCCCTGTACAGTGCAGATTGTATGAGCAGCCCTGTACAGTGCAAATTGTATAACTAGACATGTACAGAGCAAATTGTATGGGCAGCCCTGTTCAGTGCAGATTGTATGAACAGTCCTGTACAGTGCAGATTGTATAAACAGTCCTGTACAGTGGATATTGTATAACTAGACCTGTACAGAGAAAATTGTTTGAGAAGTCCTGTACAGTGCAAATTGTATAACTAGAGCTGTACAGAGCAAATTGTATGAACATTCCTGTACAGTGCAAATTTTATAACTAGACCTGTACAGAGCAAATTGTATTAGCAATCCTGTGCAGTGCAGTGCAAATTTGCTCCCGGCTCCTAGATTAGCAACTTTCACGGGTGTTTAAATCTATTCTACGAATTCAATATAAACTTTTAATATTATAAGAGCACAACACGTGCAAGAGACCTAATATTTTTTTTAATTGGTCACAGTGGTTTAAGGTTTACAAAATCAACTTTCTGTGCTGAGTATTATATAAAACAAGACGGCACGCCACATCACGTGTCATTTACCAGGCTCTGCCGAGATTGTTTGCAAAATTTCAAATTTATAGCACATTTGATTCTTCAGATGTCTTGCGGTCAGTTAGAGATTAGGGCAGTCATACGGAAAATATGGTTTTGCATCCTCCTGCAGACAAAAAATAAACTGTGTCAGACTCCTGTCTGATAATCTGTTCGGTGTATCTCGCCAGATGATACAGTCACATTACTGTCCAATGTATTATTTTAAATGTGTTTAACCCTCCATCAGGCGCTTAAAATTAGAAACACCATCAGGCGCTCACGGAGGTTTCCTCCAGGTTAGCGAATAATGGATATCATAGTCGTTTAAACTGTTTTTATTTGTTTAAATATTCATACTGATTTAATTACAATGTAATATATTCATTTTTAAAAATTTAATAAAAATTAATCTCTTATGTAATGAATTTTCCAAATAAGAAATTCAAAATCTTAAAAGATTTTATTGTATAATAACAACATTATTAATTTTAAGGAAAAATGCAATTAATTGTAAACATTTTTAAACTACTGTAATAATAAATGGAAATTAACTTAGTTTTTAACTTCTTACAAAAAACAACTTACTTCAATTTTTGAGATAATAACAATTGTAATGTCAATTATTACTCTGAAATCAAAATTTATTCTTTACTAAATTTTTTTTTACACACTACATAAAGTTTCAAAACATTTTCCTTCTGGTTCTTATAACGACAATGTTCACTCCATAAAGAGTACTGAAATTTTTCCTAGCACCCTGGTACTGTACTGAAGTCTCTCGTCTTCATTCTCCATTTCACAAAATTCAAATAAAATATATTATAAAACTTAAAAAGAAACCATCACAGGTCACACATTTAGGCGCACATGGATTATTACTCCATAAAAACTAAACACAATAAGGCGCTCACGGAGATTTCGTCCAAGCACTACAAACACACCATCGGGCGCTCACGGAGGAATCGTCCAGTTTCGCACGGAAGTAGACCTCAAACTGACAGATTTTGACAAAGATAAGCGGGAGGCTATTGTTTCGATTCCCCGAAAGATGCTCGTGAAGTACACTGCGGGAAACGACTGCCAACATCAGAAAAATAGTACTATTTTTAATAATAAAAGCGCCCGATGTAGGGTTAATACTTCAATAAAAAATTGCGATATATTGAAATCTCATATTATTTTGATTAGTTACTTACAAATTTATTCATTCTTCTTTTTTCTCGCTGCCAATCTTCTGTTCTGGTTACCTGTAAGACAAATGAAGAATTTCGTCAATGCTCAACAAAATTCCATGTAATGATATTAACTATCATCGAACACAGTGTTGCCAATATAAAAATGAAGCTGTGTGCAAAAATTCAAATCTGTAGGTACCCGTTTCAGGTAATAAACGTACTTTTTCAATAAGTTCGATAAAATATTGGTAGTTCAAAGTTGTTTTCTTGACAAATACATATTTTAATATAAATACACTGTTTAAAATAGGTATTCAATAGAGTATAACAATTAATGACAAATATTTTTATAAACATAAAAAGTTACTAACAGTTTCAAGGTTATAGTTAACTTTTACAATCTGTTTCTATATACTGTTGTTTCTTATAAGAATAAATATAATTTATACCATCATTAAAAAAATACAATTTGGCAATACGTCAAAACATGACATTTTGTACTGAACAAAGCAATAAACTACTTCAAACGAACGTCATACACAGGATAATAAGGCCACGTGTTTTATAAAACTTAACATCGATTATTGGCCTTCAGTCATCTGAGCCTGACAACCCGGTGATGTGTCTGTATGTGAGTTTGACAACTTAAAACTGATGTAAAATATCAGGCACTACACAGCAATCCTTCATATTTTAGTTATTTATATATGTTAGTAACTAATAATTAACGATATCAATCAAGTGTCATACGCAGGATAATAAAGCCATGTGTTTTACACATCTAAACATCGATGTTAGCCTTCGGTCATCTGAGTCTGACAACCCGGTGATGTGTCTGTATGTGAGTTTGACAACTTAAAACTGATGTAAAATATCAGGCCTAACATAGCAATCCTTCATATTTTAGTTATTTATATATGTTAGTAACTAATAATTAACGATATCAATCAAGTGTCATACGCAGGATAATAAAGCCATGTGTTTTACACATCTAAACATCGATGTTAGCCTTCGGTCATCTGAGTCTGACAACCCGGTGATGTGTCTGTATGTGAGTTTGACAACTTAAAACTGATGTAAAATATCAGGCCTAACATAGCAATCCTTCATATTTTAGTTATTTATATATGTTAGTAACTAATAATTAACGATATCAATCAAGTGTCATACGCAGGATAATAAAGCCATGTGTTTTACACATCTAAACATCGATGTTAGCCTTCGGTCATCTGAGTCTGACAACCCGGTGATGTGTCTGTATGTGAGTTTGACAACTTAAAACTGATGTAAAATATCAGGCACTACACAGCAATCCTTCATATTTTAGTTATTTATATATGTTAGTAACTAATAATTAACGATATCAATCAAGTGTCATACGCAGGATAATAAAGCCATGTGTTTTACACATCTAAACATCGATGTTAGCCTTCGGTGATCTGAGTCTGACAACCCGCTGATGTGTCTGTATGTGAGTTTGACAACTTAAAACTGATGTAAAATATCAGGCACTACACAGCAATCCTTCATATTTTAGTTATTTATATATGTTAGTAACTAATAATTAACGATATCAATCAAGTGTCATACGCAGGATAATAAAGCCATGTGTTTTACACATCTAAACATCGATGTTAGCCTTCGGTCATCTGAGTCTGACAACCCGGTGATGTGTCTGTATGTGAGTTTGACAACTTAAAACTGATGTAAAATATCAGGCACTACACAGCAATCCTTCATATTTTAGTTATTTATATATGTTAGTAACTAATAATTAACGATATCAATCAAGTGTCATACGCAGGATAATAAAGCCATGTGTTTTACACAACTAAACATCGATGTTAGCCTTCGGTGATCTGAGTCTGACAACCCGGTGATGTGTCTGTATGTGAGTTTGACAACTTAAAACTGATGTAAAATATCAGGCACTACACAGCAATCCTTCATATTTTAGTTATTTATATATGTTAGTAACTAATAATTAACGATATCAATCAAGTGTCATACGCAGGATAATAAAGCCATGTGTTTTACACATCTAAACATCGATGTTAGCCTTCGGTCATCTGAGTCTGACAACCCGGTGATGTGTCTGTATGTGAGTTTGACAACTTAAAACTGATGTAAAATATCAGGCACTACACAGCAATCCTTCATATTTTAGTTATTTATATATGTTAGTAACTAATAATTAACGATATCAATCAAGTGTCATACGCAGGATAATAAAGCCATGTGTTTTACACATCTAAACATCGATGTTAGCCTTCGGTCATCTGAGTCTGACAACCCGGTGATGTGTCTGTATGTGAGTTTGACAACTTAAAACTGATGTAAAATATCAGGCACTACACAGCAATCCTTCATATTTTAGTTATTTATATATGTTAGTAACTAATAATTAACGATATCAATCAAGTGTCATACGCAGGATAATAAAGCCATGTGTTTTACACAACTAAACATCGATGTTAGCCTTCGGTGATCTGAGTCTGACAACCCGGTGATGTGTCTGTATGTGAGTTTGACAACTTAAAACTGATGTAAAATATCAGGCCTAACATAGCAATCCTTCATATTTTAGTTATTTATATATGTTAGTAACTAATAATTAACGATATTAATCAAGTGTCATACGCAGGATAATAAAGCCATGTGTTTTACACAACTAAACATCGATGTTAGCCTTCGGTGATCTGAGTCTGACAACCCAGTGATGTGTCTGTATGTGAGTTTGACAACTTAAAACTGATGTAAAATATCAGGCACTACACAGCAATCCTTCATATTTTAGTTATTTATATATGTTAGTAACTAATAATTAACGATATCAATCAAGTGTCATACGCAGGATAATAAAGCCATGTGTTTTACACATCTAAACATCGATGTTAGCCTTCGGTCATCTGAGTCTGACAACCCGGTGATGTGTCTGTATGTGAGTTTGACAACTTAAAACTGATGTAAAATATCAGGCACTACACAGCAATCCTTCATATTTTAGTTATTTATATATGTTAGTAACTAATAATTAACGATATCAATCAAGTGTCATACGCAGGATAATAAAGCCATGTGTTTTACACATCTAAACATCGATGTTAGCCTTCGGTCATCTGAGTCTGACAACCCGGTGATGTGTCTGTATGTGAGTTTGACAACTTAAAACTGATGTAAAATATCAGGCACTACACAGCAATCCTTCATATTTTAGTTATTTATATATGTTAGTAACTAATAATTAACGATATCAATCAAGTGTCATACGCAGGATAATAAAGCCATGTGTTTTACACAACTAAACATCGATGTTAGCCTTCGGTGATCTGAGTCTGACAACCCGGTGATGTGTCTGTATGTGAGTTTGACAACTTAAAAACTGATGTAAAATATCAGGCCTAACATAGCAATCCTTCATATTTTAGTTATTTATATATGTTAGTAACTAATAATTAACGATATTAATCAAGTGTCATACGCAGGATAATAAAGCCATGTGTTTTACACAACTAAACATCGATGTTAGCCTTCGGTGATCTGAGTCTGACAACCCAGTGATGTGTCTGTATGTGAGTTTGACAACTTAAAACTGATGTAAAATATCAGGCACTACACAGCAATCCTTCATATTTTAGTTATTTATATATGTTAGTAACTAATAATTAACGATATCAATCAAGTGTCATACGCAGGATAATAAAGCCATGTGTTTTACACATCTAAACATCGATGTTAGCCTTCGGTCATCTGAGTCTGACAACCCGGTGATGTGTCTGTATGTGAGTTTGACAACTTAAAACTGATGTAAAATATCAGGCACTACACAGCAATCCTTCATATTTTAGTTATTTATATATGTTAGTAACTAATAATTAACGATATCAATCAAGTGTCATACGCAGGATAATAAAGCCATGTGTTTTACACAACTAAACATCGATGTTAGCCTTCGGTGATCTGAGTCTGACAACCCGGTGATGTGTCTGTATGTGAGTTTGACAACTTAAAACTGATGTAAAATATCAGGCCTAACATAGCAATCCTTCATATTTTAGTTATTTATATATGTTAGTAACTAATAATTAACGATATCAATCAAGTGTCATACGCAGGATAATAAAGCCATGTGTTTTACACAACTAAACATCGATGTTAGCCTTCGGTGATCTGAGTCTGACAACCCGGTGATGTGTCTGTATGTGAGTTTGACAACTTAAAACTGATGTAAAATATCAGGCACTACACAGCAATCCTTCATATTTTAGTTATTTATATATGTTAGTAACTAATAATTAACGATATCAATCAAGTGTCATACGCAGGATAATAAAGCCATGTGTTTTACACAACTAAACATCGATGTTAGCCTTCGGTGATCTGAGTCTGACAACCCGGTGATGTGTCTGTATGTGAGTTTGACAACTTAAAACTGATGTAAAATATCAGGCACTACACAGCAATCCTTCATATTTTAGTTATTTATATATGTTAGTAACTAATAATTAACGATATCAATCAAGTGTCATACGCAGGATAATAAAGTCATGTTTTTTACACAACTAAACATCGATGTTAGCCTTCGGTGATCTGAGTCTGACAACCCGGTGATGTGTCTGTATGTGAGTTTGACAACTTAAAACTGATGTAAAATATCAGGCCTAACATAGCAATCCTTCATATTTTAGTTATTTATATATGTTAGTAACTAATAATTAACGATATCAATCAAGTGTCATACGCAGGATAATAAAGCCATGTGTTTTACACATCTAAACATCGATGTTAGCCTTCGGTCATCTGAGTCTGACAACCCGGTGATGTGTCTGTATGTGAGTTTGACAACTTAAAACTGATGTAAAATATCAGGCCTAACATAGCAATCCTTCATATTTTAGTTATTTATATATGTTAGTAACTAATAATTAACGATATCAATCAAGTGTCATACGCAGGATAATAAAGCCATGTGTTTTACACATCTAAACATCGATGTTAGCCTTCGGTCATCTGAGTCTGACAACCCGGTGATGTGTCTGTATGTGAGTTTGACAACTTAAAACTGATGTAAAATATCAGGCACTACACAGCAATCCTTCATATTTTAGTTATTTATATATGTTAGTAACTAATAATTAACGATATCAATCAAGTGTCATACGCAGGATAATAAAGCCATGTGTTTTACACAACTAAACATCGATGTTAGCCTTCGGTGATCTGAGTCTGACAACCCGGTGATGTGTCTGTATGTGAGTTTGACAACTTAAAACTGATGTAAAATATCAGGCCTAACATAGCAATCCTTCATATTTTAGTTATTTATATATGTTAGTAACTAATAATTAACGATATCAATCAAGTGTCATACGCAGGATAATAAAGCCATGTGTTTTACACAACTAAACATCGATGTTAGCCTTCGGTGATCTGAGTCTGACAACCCGGTGATGTGTCTGTATGTGAGTTTGACAACTTAAAACTGATGTAAAATATCAGGCCTAACACAGCAATCCTTCATATTTTAGTTATTTATATATGTTAGTAACTAATAATTAACGATATCAATCAAGTGTCATACGCAGGATAATAAAGCCATGTGTTTTACACATCTAAACATCGATGTTAGCCTTCGGTCATCTGAGTCTGACAACCCGGTGATGTGTCTGTATGTGAGTTCGACAATTTTAAAACTGATGTAAAATATCAGGCACTACACAGCAATCCTTCGTATTTTAGTTATTTATATATGTTAGTAACTAATAATTAACTATATCAATCAAGTGTCATACGCAGGATAATAAAGCCATGTGTTTTACACAACTAAACATCGATGTTAGCCTTCGGTGATCTGAGTCTGACAACCCAGTGATGTGTCTGTATGTCAATTTGACAATCTTAAAACTGCTGTAAAATATCTGGCCCTACACAAAAAACCTTTTTTTGTTGTGGATATACAATAGTAAGTAGTAATATATAATAGTAATAAAAGAAAACAGCACATCATATGAATAGAACCTAAACTAAAAGTTAGTCACCGCCTTTTTCCCATAACTGTATTCATGCCATTACAATCGAATGTCACAAAGCATGTCAATAGAGCAGTGACCGTGCTATCTGCTTTTCTTAGATCGTGGGAAGTAGTTAGTGGACCTGCTAGTAACTAGTAATACATTATGGTAATGAGTGAAAGAAGAAGAACCTGTGAATACAACCTAAGCTAAAGTTAGTCACCGCCTTTGTCCTATAATTGTATTCATGCCATTACAATCGCGTGTCACAAAGCATATCAATAGAGGCAGTGACCGCGCTGTCTGCTTTTATTAGATCGTGGGAAGTAGTTAGTGGACCTGATTCTGAAAACATGCTATTTGAGTAAAAATAACTAAGGTTCGTCAACGAATACGGTGAAGAAAATACAAGTTCTTGAATGATAAATTTGGTTGTAGTTTCTTATTCTTGCGCATACGAATTAATTAAATATGAAAAGTTTTCAGGGTTCATAAGGAAATAACACAACCAAACGCTGCTTATCGTTACCTATTACAGACCATTTTAGGATGTCAATAAGGGTGAGAACAGAATTCTTTTCCAGTACAGGGATCGATCGAGAATAGAAATCACAAAGAATAGAATTCAACTGTGTTTCATAACGTGAATTTTTTAATGTTTATTACTGCAGTAAAATTGTCCATTAGCTTTTGGCACTAACACAATTCATTTACTGTGTTTTCATTTTAGAGTACAATAAACATGTATTACTGATAACCTTAGATAATTTTTATTCAAAATTTAATCAACAAAATTTTAGTAATTGCAGGAGTGAACATTGTTACAAAATTGATCACTGAAACAAAGTGACTAAAGCTGGTATTTTATGAAAGTGGCGCCCAGTTTCAATTGAAATAAATAATGGACCGCGCCCAATACACCGGACAGTTAATTGGAAACACCTAATTACACGTAGATTAGCAGATGTTGGAAGTTCGTTTACCCGCCGAGCTACATTCACTGTTTGTACAGTTAGTCTACTAACGTGGTTAAAAACAAGAATAGATATGTAAATATTTCATAGAAAGCTTTGACTAACATGAAAACTGCAAAACTGTAGCATTGGAATCTGGGTCGATCTGGGAGCTATTATTAACACATCAATGATTCACAATTGTGGAGTTTAGAGCTAATTTAACCTCATCCACCATACCGGCTTATTTTAAATTACCACGTATAAATGTCTACAAGGTAGAATTGCACTTGTCTGCTTCGAGTTGGAGGTCACTATTATATAAGAGATAATTTACCCTCATCGACATGCGTATACTGCATATACAAGGTAGGAGAAGGCCTTGGACCAAAAAGGTAGACCAAAGATGGATGTGAGTCGATTTAATTACAAAGATGAGACGTGAGCAAAGCCAAGATATACTACGCAAGCATCTCATGAAGTTTCTCATCTCACATTGTTTCCTCACCACACCTACCAGTTTGTTACCTTGAAAACTCAATATGATGGTGATTGATTAATTTTTGCATTATAATAACAGTTCTTGGTAAATATGATGCTACGTAACGAATATATTTTAAAACTTCAACTACTTAAAATAATTTTATAAGGCCGTTGTAGTTAAGTAGGGACACAAAATTAAATACATTATTATTTCCTGAAAAACTCTGGGATTGTAGGACATAATCGAAAACAGAACAAATACAGAACATTAAGAAATTCAAAACCCTTATAAGTGAACTATTATTGCTTATCAACAACCATTTATTCAAATAGTTTTAATTTGAAAAAAAGATTCAGTTTATCTCAGTCAATTACGGTTTTTGGATCTAAGTTACTTAAAATCGAAATATTTCTACTCCAACATCCCATCAGGAAATATATACTTCATAATCTTCAACTAATATGTTAATTAAGTTTGCGATTACGTAATGATTATGTAATATTTTAAAGATAAATTATGTAAATATTGGTTAAACAGATTAATTAATTATTTAAAAAGCTTGCAGAATTAATATTTAAATTATTCAGCAATAGACGAACTTGTGAATGTTGAGTTCACCTCCATTTCACATTCTGCTTAGTGATGTATCTGAAATCTGATAACATCACAAACTTGACTCCTCGAATCTGGAGTCTAAATAAGTCTAAAATGGTAAATAAGTGGGTGATGAAGAAGCTTAAAACGAATCCATTGCATCATTTTAAATCAGAGAAACGTAGCTTAATTAATATTTCGCGCCACTACTTCATGTGAACAATTTAGACTACACTTGTTATTGTAGTCTTTACGACCATATTTGAAGTAACTACGTCATTGTACATTATCGTATCTCATGTCCAATGGTTCTCATCAATAGCATTTGTAATTTAGTTAATTAATTAACATTATCAGAATGTAATGCTACTTTAGTTGAAATATGCAATAGTAAGCACTAAAAGTATCCGAGCCGGACGAGAAGCACCGTTTATGGGTCTCCGACAGTAAAAAGGACATTGCATACAGAGTAAATGCTGCTTTAGAAGCTTCGGTAATACGGTCGAATACATTAGTACTTTTAGAATCGCTAGTGATAAACAGTGAACTAGTGATAAACACATTATCAGCTTCCTGTAGAGAAATCTATAATGTTCTATTTCTCATGGGAAATAACTTTCACAGTTGTACCAAAAGTAATTAATAGAGATAATTATATTAAATTTCAATTATGGTGGAAATTAATAACTGTTTAACACGTAAGGTAGTGCTACGTCACTACAGTGACAATTCATTAATTACTATAATTTAAGCTGTTTACACTATTGATTAATGTAAACAATTTTTAAATCTCTTATTCAAAAACTATGATTAAAAAATCAATACTAGAATTAATCGTAAGTGTTGTTTATAAATGTTATAGTTAGAGAATAAGGAGCCGTGGAGCAAAGGTATGAAAATAAACACATAAGTGCCATTAAACTGAATATGCTCTGCACAACTATAGCAATGCTGGAAGTGCGGATACCTGCTTTAATGAATTTATATTAAAGTCTAGCTTAAGCGTCGTTTAAATATTTCCTCTTCCTCAGCGGTAGACTCGTCAGTAACGGTGCAGTAAAACTAAAGATTAACTGTAATGGTTTTATATGTAGTCTTTACGTGTTTAAAGGTTACGATGCGCTTTAGTGCTCTAATATTGAGACATACGTATAAAATATTGAAAGTGTGTACTACTATAATACAAAGTGGAAGCAAATGGACATAGCTTAGAATTTTTTATTGCTCACTAAAACCAACCGTTTCGGGCCTATTTGCAACGTTTTTAACAACTATGGTATTTGCAGTGTGTATTCCTAGTATTATAAATTTGATATTGTCGAGTCGTTATGCGGCAATCGTTTCAAAACGTTTTATTAAAACGAAAAATTGAAAAAAGTAAAAATTAATAGCAAAATAAAAATACATTGTCTGTGAAAATTCCCCGCAATAGAAGTAGAAAACTGGTTCATGTATCAGAATGTAATGCTGCTTCCATTAAAATATTGCAAGATCTACATTAATAGTAAGCACTAAAAGTATCCGAGCCGGACGAGAAGCACCGTTTATGGGTCTCCGACAGTAAAAAGCACGTTGCATACAGAGTAAATTCTGCTGTAGAAGCTTCGGTAATACGGTCGAATACATTAGCAAGGCAATGGATGATAATTGGAGGAGAGATGCAGTGCAATTGTCTCTACTGTAGTCTAATAGCAGTTCTGTATTCAGTGTCGATACGAGAACCCTCATGAGCGTACTTTGAATCAGTTGTACTTTATTAAATTCCATTTAGTCCGGTCTTTATTTTAAATAGAAATGAACATGTTCTTACTTTTATAGGTAAGCAATTAACAGACGTTTCTATCAGGTACAGTTTTACTACCGCAGGTTTATTCGTCGGTGTATTGAAATAGTCTCTGAAATTTTAACGATGACATATAATACATGTATTAAACCTAAAAAATTTAAAAGAATCTCATAAAATGTACTTACTAATACTCATATAATTACTTATAATTTGTGTAATGCCCTACCGTAGGTGTATTCGTTGGTGTATTAAAATAGTCTCTTTGACATCTGACGTAATTTTTTTTAACAATTTTTAAAAATCTCATCAAAGTTTGTCTAATACGTGTTTTAATGATTATCATTCATGTCAATAGCTGTTCATGATAGACTTGTTTTCTTACAGAGTTTTCCATGGTCATAATCTTATATAGTAAAATGTTGCTCTATCTTCTAGGATTTGCTTATGCTGTAGAGATTCACTCACTTTTGAAACTTCGATGTTTGTAACCCCGGCACTATATGAATATAATATAATGAAGTTTATTCCACAGTATTTCAAATTTACATGACATGGCAATAATTGAATAATACTAACCACTGTTACCAGTAATTGTGGCTAGTTAACAAATTTCAATACATAATAAATATAACATATTTGAGTTCAGTTCAGTATACTGTACAATTAAGGTTGACGTGCAGCTTTGCAGTGTTTGTGGCGTGTCTTGATGTGGGGGAGGCGAACAGTAGATAATATAAGATAAGATTAGCCAGTTAGAATTTTTTACAATGAACCTAGACTTAGCTTGTCTTCAATGGATACACCGTTTAAACTACGATTACAAAGTCATTTGATTTTATATATAAAAAGTACACAGTTTAATATTCATTACAAATACAAAGGCAAACAGATACAATACTTCAATAATACTATAATACTTAACTAATCATACATATAATTTTAATAAATATTTTCCTGTAAACAAGTAAGTTCTTTTTTATCTAAAAGCCATATTTTCAGTTTTTTACAAAAAAGGTTTATATTTTCTGTTTCTTTAATTTCAGTAGGCAACTTGTTAAAATACTTCGGTCCCAGATATAAGAATGATTGTTTTATTATAAGCTTGTTTACTTTTGGTAACATGAATAGTCTGAGCTCATTACTACGCATATTATAGTGGCTCCTTGAGAACCCTCTGTTGCCACTTCTGCAATAAAAAAGTCGTAATGTTTTAAAAGTGAACAAATGTTGTATAGGGAGTATGTTAAGGTTTTGGTACAGAGGAAATGAAGATTCTAATGTGGACTTTTTTAGAATAATGCGTAGAAACATATTCTGTGTTCTTCTCAAGTTGTCGATAACTGTCTTTGACCCACCTGCCCAACAGACAATGCCATATTGCAGTCTAGAGTGTATTAGTCCATAATACATACTACGCAGCAAGACTACGTCACAAAAGTTTCTTAAAAAATAAAATTTACGTAAGTTATATTTTATTTGATTATGCAAAAGGTTTCCATGTGCCTTCCATGTTAGATTTTCATCAACATTTATACCTAGGTATTTAAAAGAGTTTACTTTTTCAATGATTGCACAGTTACAGTTCAACATATTATTACAGGTATCGTTATGGTACCTTATTGGAAAACAGAAATCGAAAGTTTTGTGATCAAAATTTTATATATTTTGTTTTGTTTGTATTCAACATCATTTTATTTACTTCACACCATTGTTTAATAATATTAAGGTCGTGAGATATATGAGAGTAAAGGTTGTCTTTAATTTTATCAGAGTATACAAAAGCAATATCATCTGCAAAAGCAAATATGTTGCCCTTAAAATCCTGATTCAGTAGATCATTTATGAAAATAATGAATAGATTTGCAGCCAAAACAGAGCCCTGGGGCACTCCGGCCTTAACAACCTGGGGTGAACTTAGATGATTACTTATTCGCACTTGTTGGGTGCGATCCGTGAGAAAACTTGAAAACCAATTTAATGCTACACCTCTTATACCAATTGCCTCCATCTTTGATAATAAAATATTATGATTTACAAAATCAAAAGCTTTTTTGAAGTCGACAAAAAGTGCAGATGTCTTACAACTGTTATTGAAGCTGTTGTATAATAATGAAACAAAATCAATCAGCGCATCTTCGGTTGACTTGCCTTGTGTAAAACCAAATTGCCTATTGTTTTGAAAGTTTATTGTTTTTAGATATGTTATTAGTCTTTTTTTCATGCATTTTTCAAAAATTTTTGAAAAAACTGACAACAGGCTAATTGGACGTATGTTATCTAGACTGTGAGAATTTGGTTTTTTAAGCAGTGGAATAACAATGCCCTTTTTTAGCGCCTCGGGAAAAACACCAGTTGAAAAACTTAAGTTAATTAAATGAGACAGTAAAGGAGCTATTTTTTCAGATATTTGTTTTATTAGCAGTACTGTGATATTGTCGTATCCCGTCGACTTTTTGTTTTTTAATTCTTTAATAATTTTGTTGATCTCGTTTGCATCTGTTGGTGTAATATAAAAGGAAGAAGGATAACACCCATTATCTGACCTAAAGAATGCTGCAAGGTTTGTTGTGCAATTGCTTATATCACAGACACTGATAAGGAAGCTATTTACTTTATCCGCGACCTCTTGAGGCTTATCTAAGGTGCTTCCATTCTCCAGTACAATTTTGTTGACATTCTTATTTACGTTATTGCCCATTAAATTATTTATTATTTTCCATTGTTGGCCAATATCGCCATCATGCTCATTTATTAACTTAGAATAATATTGATTTTTTAGATTGTCTATATCATTTTTTAAATTAACCGTAAATGAATCGTAATATTTCTTAAAACGATTATCATAAGGTCTTCTTCTATAAATATTGTATAACTTTTGTCTTTTCTTGACTCTATTTAATATATTATTATTAATCCAAGGACTTTTAAACTTAGCTTTATCAAGCTTATTTCCTATAGTAACCTTTACAGTATTAGTATTTACAACATAATTTAACTTATCTAAGAATAATTCATAACTATGATTAACATTTACTGTATTAAAAAAATCTCCCCAATTCACAGCATCTATGCTCTGTTTGATCCCTTCGAAATTATACTTAATTTTTGTTCTGCTATTTTGATTATTTTCATTTGGACAGGAAGTGAATATTTTTAAACCTATAGCACAATGATCTGATATACCAACATCAAACACTGCACTCTCAAGATTATTTATATCTCTATATCTAACATAGATATGATCTACGCAGGTAGAAGACGTATTAGTAATTCTAGTTGGTTGGTTAATTAGTGATACAAAACTGTAATTACTCATTAAGTTATTATATTTTTGTACATCTGATGAACACTTGGATGTGTCTATATTTATATCACCAATATAAACTGTATTTATTTTTATCTGTAATAATTTATTTTCAAGTTCATATAGAAAGCTATTTTCAGAAAAATTTTGTAATCTATACAGTGAGAGGAGATTAATTCGTGTATTATTATGTTTTAACTCTAACAGAAGACAATCAGCTGTTGTCATTTCGAATTTTAATTGTAAACAATCGATATCATCTCTAATGAAGCAAGCAACACCACCTGCTCGGTATGTGTCATTACAATTACCAAACGTTTTGTATCCTGGTATCTTATAAAAGGACAATTCATTGCTATTTAACCAGATTTCACTTAAAACTAAAATATTTGGCTTACTCCTAATATGGCAGAGTTATATGTAATGGCAGAGAGATCATTTTCAATAAAAACTAGAAATTTTCCACTGCATGTGAACAGGACATGTGAGTTAGTAATTAGTGTCTTTCTCATCAATTCAGCTTGGAATTTTGTTCAAAGATTGCTGCTTTGGCCACGAAATTTCAGTCACTTGAATTTTTTATGACGAGTATCATTGGCGAATTATATCATCGCATAGAGATGTTATGGATGTGAATTAATAGCTCTAAAGGAAATTATATAATTAAAAAAACCTTACAACGAAAGAGACATAGCGGAGGACAAGGCATAGAATGGATAGCAATTAAAAGACAGGATGGGCTGGTACTTAATAATGTGTTTTGGTTTTTAACAGGAGTTTAACTATGCATTTCAAATATAATATACCGTGAAAGAACCGTTATTTAACAATAATAACGGTAGTAGAGAGACATTGCGGTTGTTAGTTGTTTACGCTAGTCACGTTGTGAGAGCTGTAACGGACGAGGATAAAGTTAGTACGACGGGAGCTTTACTACGCTGTATGGATTGCGAGTTTACTATACCGTGAAACAACAGTTATTACCAATGGTAACTGTGGTAGAAAGTCATCGCGGTTGTTAGTTGTTTATGCAAGTCACGTTGTGAGATCTGTAACGGACGAGGATAAAGTTAGTACGACGGGAGCTTTACTACGCTGTATGGATTGCGAGTTTACTATACCGTGAAACAACAGTTATTACCAATGGTGACTGTGGTAGAAAGTCATCGCGGTTGTTAGTTGTTTATGCAAGTCACGTTGTGAGAGCTGTAACGGACGGGGATAAAGTTATTACGACGGGAGCTTTACTATGCTGTATGGATTGCGAGTTTATTTTACCGTGTGATAACCGTAGAGTACTCTTCTTTGCCTTAACTGTAAGGCACATTAGTAATTAATTAAACGTGTAGTGTGTCGTTAGTAATATAGAATTCTTTGTGGTATTGAACAGTATTGGAGTAATTATTTAATGTTAGTTTTTACTATTTTCTTTAAACTACTTCGCCTCTATGCGTCATCCAATGTTTATTTTAAAAAAGATAAACGTAAAAGTAGAAATTTTGCGTTTTTGAATCATTTTATTTTTTACTGGGGGAAGAATTTATTGGTAACTTTGTATACCATGGAACGTTTTCCCACACAATATATTTTTGGTAATTGCTTTTAAAACAAATTTAGTTTGAAATTCTACCTCAATTCTAATTGACCATTTTTATACAGTAAACTTCGGTTCTCTTATTTTTAAATTAATTTTTAATTGACACATTTTTGCGTTTAGTATTAGTTAGAGAAAACCACAGTAGAAAATTTCATTTTATCAATTTAAACAGGAAATAATTCTCTGTCATTGCTTTCCTGTCATCTTTGTGACCTTTCCTCCATTCCACTCACGTGCTAGCAATGAACAATATAGGTTAAATTTTTAATTTTCTTGAGCAAGGTATCTGCTTACGCGTATACCTCACCGATTCTCTGATTGGCCAGTTATATTACACGTCGATAATCAAGTAACAAAAAAGGTCGTGAGGAAAAAGCAGCAACTCAACAATGAAGAGGTTTCAGGGTCATAACTAACGTCTTTTCCACATTGAGCAGAAACTTGCTGAAGATTAAATTTAAAATAGAGAATTTCTTTAACATTATTCTCTTTCCCATTATATATGTTTCCGGGTCAGAAACGTCAAAATGGGAAAAGGTAAACTAATCTCTGTAACGTAAAAAAAGCATCGTGGAAGTACGCCCAACAATTTAGTCTATTAGATCATGAACGCGAGTATATCTAATATAATTTATTAAATCTTACTCCAACTGACCATTGATAAGCATTTGCAACTTAACAATATAAAATTAAAAACAGGATAAAATACAAAAGACGAAATAATTGTAGCTTATAAAATATTTGGATTGGATTTAATATTAATAGTAATTTATGTAAGAGTAATGCACAGTTTTACGTAACTTAAGATTTTATAATTCTAGTATTATCTCTCAATTATCTCAACTTTGTAAGAGTAGTCAAAATAATTTCAACATTTTAAACATGATGATACCAAAAATTATTAAGCTGAAAATCAAAGCTAAAAACAAAGGATAAACTATATGAAAGGTATGGCATTTAACATTTTCCAAAGAGAATATTTCAATACACCCACGAATAAACCTGCGGTAGTAAAGCTGTAAATGATAAACACGTCTGTTAATTGCTTACCTATAAAATTAAGACTATGCTCATTTCTATTTAAAATAAAGACTCACTAAATGGAATTTAACAAAGTGCAACTGATTCAAAGTACGCTCATGAGGGTTCTCGTATCGACACTGAATACAGAACTGCTATTAGACTACAGTAGAGACAATTGCACTGCATCTCTCCTCCAATTATCATCCATTGCCTTGCTAATGTATTCGACCGTATTACCGAAGCTTCTAAAGCAGCATTTACTCTGTATGCAACGTGCTTTTTAGTGTCGGAGACCCATAAACGGTGCTTCTCGTCCGGCTCGGATACGTTTAGTGCTTACTATTAATGTGGATCTTGCAATATTTTAATGAAAGCCACATTACATTCTGATACATGAACCAGTTTTATACTTCTATTGCGGGGAATTTTCACAGACAATGTATTTTTATTTTGCTATTAATTTTTACTTTTTTTCAATTTTTCGTTTTAATAAAACGTTTTGAAACGATTGCCGCATAACAACTCGACAATATCAAATGTATAATAGTAGGAATAAAGGCTGCAAATACCATAGTTGTTAAAACGTTGCAAATAGGCCCGAAACGGTTGGTTTTAGTGAGCAATAAAAAATTCTAAGCTATGTCCATTTGCTTCCACTTTGTATTATAGTAGTACACACTTTCAATATTTTATACGTTATGTCTCAATATTAGAGCACTAAAGCGCATCGTAACCTTTAAACACGTAAAGAGTACATATAAAACCATTACAGTTAATCTTTAGTTTTTTTATACCGTTACTAACGAGTCTACCGCTGAGTCAGAGGAAATATTTAAACCACCCTTAAGCTAGACTTTAATATAAATTCATTAAAGCAGGTATCCGCACTTCCAACATCGCCATAGCCACACAGTTGTGCACATTCAGTGTAATGACACTTAAGTGTTTATTTTCATACCTTTGCTCCACGGCTCCTTATTCTCTGACTGTAACATTTACAAACAACACTTACAAATAATTCTAGTATTGATTTTTTAATCATAGTTTTTAAATAAGAGATTTAAAAATTGTTTACATTAATCAATAGTTTAAACAGCTTAAAATATAGTAATTAATGAATTGTCACTGTATTGACGTAGCACTACCATACATGTTAAACAGTTATTAATTTCCACCATAATTGAACTTTAATTTAATTATCTCTATTAATTACTTTTGTTACAACTGTGAAAGTTATTTCCCATGGAGAAATACAGGAAGCTGATCGTGTATCACTAGCGATTCTAATATTAACAAACCACATACCAGTCCTGGTTTGCCCTTGTTGTACAATACCATTTATGGTATTACAAAACTCAACCAATATTAACTGATTAATAGAAATCAAGCAAATTGTCTGGAGAGAGAGAGAATCATATAAATCCCAAGTTGTAGAAATTTTCCTGATTCTCTGCTCCAAGTCCTGAGGCTGAGGAGACATAAAGTAAGTCACCCCCCCCCCCACATCCTTAATTGGGATTTAGTCGTTTATCATCCTGCCAATAATGGACTTTCCAAACTAGAACTGTTCATTATAATAATTTCAAAAAGAGAAAGATGTAAGCTTTTATTCATCTTAAGTCGTATATGATTAGTTTAATCTTTTATACATTAGTCGTAAGTAGTATTATTTCGTTAAAAACGGGTTGTGTGACTTCTTCATTTACTATACCCTAACTATATTAAATCATGTTTTATTATTATACATCGAGCACACCTGAGCATTGTGTAGTCTCGATGTATCTGATGTCAAAACGATGCAAATAGTTCGTTTCGAGCTTCTTCGTTCTTTGTCGCCAACTTTTTTTTTGGATTACCCCATTCGAACATGAGTCAAGATTTCAGGAATCAAGTCTGCGACAGCATTAGATTTCAAATGCTGCACGTAAGAGGAAGGTGAACTGGACCTGAATTCCTCATTCGCAGAGTAGATTCATATATCTTTTTACCAGCTTTTATATTACTATAGTTCATCGGAAACATACCAGGTTCTGGGACACTTGCCATTGATGTACATTACAACAGAAACACTATGTTTTTGGAATTAGTATATACTCCCTTCTTCAGTTGATATATCATAAAACTAAGTTAAATATTCAAATATGTATATATGGAAGGTGGTCATGTTTAAATATTGCTCGCAAAACCAAAACAATGAGGCAGGTACCACTTTTTGAACGCAGCGTCTCTTTTATTATAACTGAAAATGGTTGTAAATTCCCGTAGTCATCTATCGGAAACAATAAACAAGAAATAAAATCATTACAAGGCAGAAGAATCCCCTCCCCCAATAAGGCCCCCTCTTAACGAGTTCTCTCATCTTTGGAACCTCACGAAATGCAAATAACATATATAAAAGTAGAGATCTCCACTATTTTGCAGTTTATAAGCAGTCATTTTCACTAGAGGTAAAATTATAATATTTCTCTATTAAACTATAATCACGAAAAGAGGAAAAGGCGGCTTTACATTCAACAATAAATAAATATTGACCGTTACTTATCTGAATTGTACTTGAAATCTGGCTTATCGTTTTTAGGAATAAGAGTATATTTCCATGTTACTGATAAATAAAGATATACTATTTCTGAAGCCATATCCAAAAGTACGAGTAAAGTCTTTGTGGATAGAAGATTGTAACCACTCTAAAAGTCCTATTGACTGTTTGAGTGCTGTGACACCTTTAATTCACACTTTGACAGCCTTAGTTCACTTAATATTAAAGTGGTGGACGTAGCAGTGAAATGTACTTTGCCTCGTCCTTTTTGACTGGTATTCGACTTTATACCACTTTATAAGCTGTTAGAGGAGTTTTCACTGCAATCTTACTTTCTCTTAGATGTCTTATTTTATTTTCAAATGAATTAAATATAGAAAATAAATGTATGCAAAGAAACAAAAATATTTACTATTTTCTACAGGATCAAATTGGTATAAGGGTTAGAATACAAAACGCTTGTCCCATACAAAGATTCAGTATCGTGCTTATTAAAACGATTATTTGATTAGTAAAACGTAGATGTATACAACGAAAATAAAAACTCACTTTTAGAAATGAAAACAACGCAGTAAACCATACGTGTTGTGTGAGGTTGCTATGTATTTGTTTAAGTACTATTTTGACGTTTTACAGACCAAAATAAATTCTGACATTAAAAATAGCGCAATGAAAAACGATTTATTTGCACAAATATCTTAATTCATATAATCTTTTTATTTACTCACCAAGGGACATTGCATTATAATATATTTATGTTCGTAAACATTATTTTTCTGTCATATTCAAACAGGTCTGTTTAATTAATTCTTAATGTGTCAGAAAGGGAAAGGAAGTTTTGAAGTACAAAGTTGTATCAGTTCGTGGAATAATAAATCTAATGACTCGAATAAGTGAAGTTCGATAGTAAAACAACGCTCTATAAAAAATCAAAGTCTATTTCAAGTATTTAAGTACATTCTGTTGTATTAAAAGTTTATTGGTGATCCGAAGTGGAACTGCCACATTTTCATCGTACAGTATAAATTGGTGCGGAGCGATAACAGTGATAATTAAAATATGTAGTTACGATTCTAGCAATTACCTGTTTACACCCATCCTGCATTAATGGCTCGGAACCGTTTACTCTTGGGTACTCTTTGATGTTCTCATACGAGATGTTAATGTATGTAATTACCTCATTTTCATTACCATCCGCCTTTGATGATGTTGTGTCATTAAATTAAGTGTGGCTGTAGAGTTAATGAGATATTACTCAGAAACAGCGTATAGAATATATTAGTAATTTTTTTCAATAAGCTACATGTATGTACGTCATAGAAGGGGTAAGCTTACGGTTTTGTTTGTCAACTCAGAGAATGTGCTATGGCTCGGAGAAATATTTTTTACTGATTAACAGGCTAGGATTGACAACCCATGCGGTACATATAGTGATCATACCAAGTGACTGTAAAGCTTTTCTGTCTCTAGATTCCCTAAATTGGCCCTCAAAGAACCTAATAAAACTATTATCAATTCAGGAAAGTGCCCCATACCTATCAATTGGAGGATGGGATAAATTTTTAGATGCATACATAGGTCGAATGATGATTCATCGTTTCAAATGCACACACTTAAAATGCATGTTACACTTAAAATTTGTTTGAATAAAAGTAAATTATTATCTTAAACTGTATTTTCAAAGTTTTCCAAAATGTAATAAAAAAAGTTCTTAAATGAAATTCTGTTATTCTTAATATTATATAGAGTGCCGTGTAATTGCAAGCTCATTACAAAAGTATTTCTTAAAAAATGTGTTTTAGGTGGATTGTACTGTTTTTTTATTTATTTTTTTTATAGTATTCACACTTACACTCTTCAAATATTTTTTTTGGAGCAAAAATCTTAAAATCTTTAAATAGCCGCATAGATGGTACATTCTATGAAAACCCTCCTTAAGGGAAACATTCCTTGTATTTAGATTTTTCCATTTTATAATTGCTGTTCAAAAATAACAGCTTAAAACACAATTTAAAATGTTACTTAAATAGAAATTATTTTTATTCAGTCACACAGCTTGGTAACTAAACAAAAATCATCAATAAATCAGTTTACAAACGTGGTTAATATTTGTATAGCTGTGTTCATAGAAGTCTCAATGGAAAGCAATAATAGTTGTCATACATAGCCCCTGAACACGACTGTAATAAACCTATATAAGTGATACCTGTACGCCACTTTTATACGTCTAAGTCTATTTTTTCATTATTGCTGTGACGTTGTACTTCTCCTTTTTCATGTACATTAAACCACAGTATAGAGTTCAATTTTTTCAACAATTTTTAGACAAAGACAATAAATCTTTCGATGACTTTTGATGGTGAGCGAAGGGGTAATATGTGCTGGCATGCATAGAAAAATGTTTTAATTTTTTTAATCTGCGTTAAAGTGCCCACTACTGATAATTAATTTTAAAGCAAGGCAATTAATATTATGAAAGTTGGATAAAAGAAAAAAAAAATTGGAAAAAATTAAAAATAAATATAAAATGTTGTACCACCTTTTATTAAAAACTTACCTGTGCATGTTGGGGATATTTTAGAATATCGGCCTTTTTAGGTAGTTTTGGAAATATAAATATTGAGTTTATTTCCAGTTCACCCTTCCTCTTGAGGTAGCGTCTGGGATATGACGCACTCACAGACTTGACTCCTGGAATCTGAAGTCATATTACAATGAGATAAAAATTTAAAGACTAAGAAGGTAAAAAACCTCCATACATCCATTCCACATCAGAGACACCTATACTACAAAATATATCGTAAATTTTCCGGGTAAAATATGCTGTGTTAAAAAATTTCAAACTCGGCAAATATTGCACACAAAATTATAGTCCACACATTTTCTGGTTCAAAAAATATTTTTTTGAAACGCTAAAAAAAGAATCGCACAGAAATTTCCAACTGAAAACATTTTTGTTGAGAACATTTCTAACACAACACAAACATTCTTACTCCGTTTTTTAAGTCAAATATTTGTTTCAAATCATTAAAAAATACTAACGATAAATTCAAACTCAAATGTAACAGATAGCAATGTGTCTTCTAAAATGTTTAACATAAAACGCACAAATAATTAAAACTCCGAAAATATCCATGTCAAACTATACCCTTAAAAAGTTCCCAACTCGTCAAATATTAAGTGATAGAACACTAATGTTCCCCTCCCATAGATTTGGCTGGTAAAATAAGACATCTTTACTGTGCTTGACTTTCACTTGTTTAAACAGGCTTAAATAAAATCGGCTCAATGTAAGGATATGATTTTTTAGTATGTGTATTAGTTATGAGTAGCAGGTTTTTACGAGTTGGGAGTTTTTTCCCCCAAAAGAAGAGGCAATTCCCTTTTGGGCCATATTCTGCCCGTCCTCATGAACCACAGGTCTGGCGAGGATCTTATCAGACAGAATAAAGAGGGGAACCGTTACAGGTCTAGGTCGACATTACTCACAGGCACTATTTGAACCTGCGATATCCAAACCCCAATGAATTAGACTGTCAGATCACCGTGTCTTGAGGTAAACAGTTCTTTTGTTATGGAGATAAAAATGAAGAAAATAATATTGTTTTACAAATATTATTTTACATTATTGTTTTACAAATGGAAACATGTCATTATCGCCATATGTACTCAGTAAAAATATTAATCATCTTGAGTAATTTTCACTTCCATGGGCCTGATTTCAATGTTACGCACACTTTCCTTTCAATTCCTTGTGGAACTTTTACCACAATGTTATCTATTTTTGTATACATCTATTATCTTTTACTTTTGTGACTACGACATTTTAAAAATGTATTCAACAGACAACCACATTACGCAATCTTAAAGGACACTGTACGTCAAAGTAAGAGACGAATCGGAAGACTGATGGTGCTATATTTGTACTACGGAAAGAGAAACCAGCATTGTACCTGACAGAGACATTTTTTTACAAAAGAGATCAGGTTGCTAGCGTAGGTCAATTTCCCTTCTGTCTCCAGCATTTCATTCACCGGGAACCAATATTTATATTTCGACAGAACGGAGCAGGATTTCTTTTATTTCGGAAGATGAGTTCTTGTTTTGCTCGCCATTATACAAATGGAAACAGTGATATTTGTAAGAATAGACTGATTATACAAAGTTCCTTAAGCCCGTTGAAAGAATGGGGGACTACGTTATTCCATAATTGTTTTAAATCACGGACCGTAAAATTTAAAAAAAATCATTTATTTTGTCTTCATTGTTATTAAAAGAAACTAAGAAATAAAAACTATGATTAACCGTTCTACAGTCCCAACAAATCTGTGTCTAACGCTCAGCTAATCAATTACATATAATATCAACCTTAGTATATTGCAGTCAAAGTGCCGGAAATTGGGGGATAACCTTTAAATCAAGAAGTCTAAGGATATTCTCTTTAATTTGAAACTCATCGCAAAACACAGAATGTTCTTTTCGTTCATTTCTCAGAATTGCAGATGTTAAAATTAGTATTGACAACTTACGAGATACTCTACCTAAACCTTGAATGAATGGTTTCCCAGAATTGTCATTCAAAAGGTTGTGATTTCATAAAGCATGAATATAAAAGAGATTTATTGGACTGTATTTTTTAAATTGTAATAAGTGCCAAATTTATTGGTAAAGCAAAGTGAACATCATTGTCGTTAGGCAGACGAAACTTGTTCACGATATTAAAGCTTAATACAATAATGAATGTTTTTTTGCAATGAATTTACGCCCACTGTGTCCTATAAATTACATATTTACTCTTAAGAAAACTAATTAAAAATAACGCTAATTATAAAAGGGTAAAAAATTATTTAATAGACTGTTTGGCTGTTTTACTTTAAAATTAATCTTTTCAATGTTTCTTTTAATAACTTTTTTTTAAGTATGTGTGTGTGTGTGTGTGTGTGTGTGTGTGTGTGTGTGTGTGTGGCCGCGACTGCGTATGTTTGATTATGTAGCCATACACTCAACATTTCACGAAAAATTATTTTTTTAATCTTAGATGCATTTACTTGTGGACTGAATCGTAAGAATTATTCTGTTTAAAAGCAGAACACATATTTCATAACCACTCGAGTTATAAACGGTTTATGACACGCCAGCAGTTACCCTCTCCTGGCTGCTTCTGTACTGGATTCTGGCATAAACTGAGAGGGTACTCCATTCAGTTTAGACCTAAATGATTAATAATGTCAGTCAGTAATACTGTAAACAATATTTAATGATCAAACTCAGCTATCGAAAATGTCCAAAGTCGTTTAATTGAAACTATAAGAAGTACGTAATTAAACCCCAAAAACTGTAATTTTATGTACTTTGAAAGGCCAAATATATTATTTTTATATTCTGCACAATGTACCAATTCCTCTCAAGCAGGTGCTAATTCCCATTTCATAATGAACTTTACAGCATCTGTTCCAGGAAGTGTCTATCTTTAGCCGTACGAAGCGCATATTTTAACCGCCCTTAGAGCAATAATATTGAGCAAGTCACTAAAATCGCGATTTTAGCATCTATTACTCTTCTTCTTTTATAAGGTAGTATATCTTACTTCTTTTATATTATTCTATATATATAATTCCTTTATAAGTTTTAGAATTGAATAGCAATTTTATACAAGAGTGACATTATAATTGCCCCTTTTTAACTACAATTCTTATCAATTTCCTTTTCAAAGCACATGTAAGTATATAGTATTATTAGTGAATTAAAAACTTAGATCCATTTAAGGATTCCCGATGAATCTAAACCTGACATTAGAGTACAAACGTTACAAAGCATAACATGCTTGATCGATTGCCATGAGAACTTTTAATGGGAAAAGTTCACACTTCGATTACAACCACTTATAGTACTGAATCATGATTCACTTTTACTTTGACGAAAATCAACAAAACCTCAATGTTCAATTACAATAAAATAATTATAAGGTTTAGAAACAATCTCGCTGCTTGGACAGACACAGTGTATATAAATCAGACTTTATGAACTTTTTAACTTTTTAAACAAAGTCATACCACCATGTTATAGAATCAATAATCTTAGTGGAAATTACTGCCTGAGAGTTAGCGAAAGGGTCCCTCGAGCGGAGAAGCTAGAACATTTTATTTTTGAATGTTGTATGTTTGTCCACATTATATATCAACGATGAACTGACCTATTTACTTGAAATTTTGCATAAATCATCATTATTTTAATATGAAAAACACGAGTTCAATGGTGGTTTTATTTCATGTGATTTTATTATAAATTTAAATATAAAATCCATACCTCTCTTGCCTGTACATTTCTTTACATGTTAGGGATTATTCGCGAAAAACATCACATAAAAAAACGGCGTAAACGTGCTAATAATAGAAAGATGTTGGAAACAACGTGGAGTATATAATGTACCGGTACAAATACCATACTTTGTATAATATTTACCATACCAATTCGTGCAAAGGGAATATTTATCCAACCATCAGTGAGCGATGGTTGTAACATCAGTCACGATCCTGAGCAGGACAGAACATTGCGTCATTGACGTATTGAGTCGTAGATAGAGTTCTGATTTCAATTCGTGCAAGGGGAACATTTATCCAGCCATCGGTGAGCGATGGTTGTACCATCAGTCACGATCCTGAGCAGGACAGAACATTGCGTCATTGACGTATTGAGTCGTAGATAGAGTTCTGATTTCAATTCGTGCAAGGGGAACATTTATCCAGCTATCAGTGAGCTATGGTTGTAACATCAGTCACGATCCTGAGCAGGACAAAACATTGCGTCATTGACGTATTGAGTCGTAGATAGAGTTCTGATTTCAATTCGTGCTAGGGAAACATTTATCCAGCCATCGGTGAGCGATGGTTGTACCATCAGTCACGATCCTGAGCAGGACAGAACATTGCGTCATTGATGTACTGAGTCGTAGATAGAGTTCTGATTTCAATTCGTGCAAGGGGAACATTTATCCAGCCATCGGTGAGCGATGGTTGTACCATCAGTCACGATCCTGAGCATGATAGAACATTGCGTCATTGATGTACTGAGTCGTAGATAGAGTTCTGATTTCAATTCGTGCAAGGGGAACATTTATCCAGCCATCGGTGAGCGATGGTTGTACCATCAGTCACGATCCTGAGCATGACAGAACATTGCGTCATTGATGTACTGAGTCGTAGATAGAGTTCTGATTTCAATTCGTGCAAGGAGAATATTTATCCAACCATCAGTGAGCGATGGTTGTAACATCAGTCACGATCCTGAGCAAGACAGAACATTGCGTCATTGATATACTGAGTCGTAGATAGAGTTCTGATTTCAATTCGTGCAAGGAGAATATTTATCCAACCATCAGTGAGCGATGGTTGTACCATCAGTCACGATCCTGAGCTTGACAGAAAATTGCGTCATTGATGTATTGAGTCGTAGATAGAGTTATGATTTTAATTTGTGCGAGGAGAATATTTATCCAACCATCAGTGACCGATGGTTGTAACATCAGTCACGATCCTGAGCAGGACAGAACATTGCGTCATTGACGTATTGAGTCGTAGATAGAGTTCTGATTTCAATTCGTGCAAGGGGAACATTTATCCAGCCATCGGTGAGCGATGGTTGTACCATCAGTCACGATCCTGAGCAGGACAGAACATTGCGTCATTGACGTATTGAGTCGTAGATAGAGTTCTGATTTCAATTCGTGCAAGGGGAACATTTATCCAGCCATCGGTGAGCGATGGTTGTACCATCAGTCACGATCCTGAGCAGGACAGAACATTGCGTCATTGATGTACTGAGTCGTAGATAGAGTTCTGATTTCAATTCGTGCAAGGGGAACATTTATCCAGCCATCGGTGAGCGATGGTTGTACCATCAGTCACGATCCTGAGCAGGACAGAACATTGCGTCATTGACGTATTGAGTCGTAGATAGAGTTCTGATTTCAATTCGTGCAAGGGGAACATTTATCCAGCTATCAGTGAGCTATGGTTGTAACATCAGTCACGATCCTGAGCAGGACAAAACATTGCGTCATTGACGTATTGAGTCGTAGATAGAGTTCTGATTTCAATTCGTGCTAGGGAAACATTTATCCAGCCATCGGTGAGCGATGGTTGTACCATCAGTCACGATCCTGAGCAGGACAGAACATTGCGTCATTGATGTACTGAGTCGTAGATAGAGTTCTGATTTCAATTCGTGCAAGGGGAACATTTATCCAGCCATCGGTGAGCGATGGTTGTACCATCAGTCACGATCCTGAGCATGATAGAACATTGCGTCATTGATGTACTGAGTCGTAGATAGAGTTCTGATTTCAATTCGTGCAAGGGGAACATTTATCCAGCCATCGGTGAGCGATGGTTGTACCATCAGTCACGATCCTGA
This sequence comes from Homalodisca vitripennis, assembly GCF_021130785.1. Lineage (NCBI taxonomy): Eukaryota > Metazoa > Arthropoda > Insecta > Hemiptera > Cicadellidae > Homalodisca > Homalodisca vitripennis. Next base: position 212,858,871 of record NC_060208.1, on the reverse strand, counting down.
GCATGACAGAACATTGCGTCATTGATGTACTGAGTCGTAGATAGAGTTCTGATTTCAATTCGTGCAAGGAGAATATTTATCCAACCATCAGTGAGCGATGGTTGTAACATCAGTCACGATCCTGAGCAAGACAGAACATTGCGTCATTGATATACTGAGTCGTAGATAGAGTTCTGATTTCAATTCGTGCAAGGAGAATATTTATCCAACCATCAGTGAGCGATGGTTGTACCATCAGTCACGATCCTGAGCTTGACAGAAAATTGCGTCATTGATGTATTGAGTCGTAGATAGAGTTATGATTTTAATTTGTGCGAGGAGAATATTTATCCAACCATCAGTGACCGATGGTTGTAACATCAGTCACGATCCTGAGCAGGACAGAACATTGCGTCATTGACGTATTGAGTCGTAGATAGAGTTCTGATTTCAATTCGTGCAAGGGGAACATTTATCCAGCCATCGGTGAGCGATGGTTGTACCATCAGTCACGATCCTGAGCAGGACAGAACATTGCGTCATTGACGTATTGAGTCGTAGATAGAGTTCTGATTTCAATTCGTGCAAGGGGAACATTTATCCAGCCATCGGTGAGCGATGGTTGTACCATCAGTCACGATCCTGAGCAGGACAGAACATTGCGTCATTGATGTACTGAGTCGTAGATAGAGTTCTGATTTCAATTCGTGCAAGGGGAACATTTATCCAGCCATCGGTGAGCGATGGTTGTACCATCAGTCACGATCCTGAGCATGACAGAACATTGCGTCATTGACGTATTGAGTCGTAGATAGAGTTCTGATTTCAATTCGTGCAAGGGGAACATTTATCCAGCCATCGGTGAGCGATGGTTGTACCATCAGTCACGATCCTGAGCATGACAGAACATTGCGTCATTGATGTACTGAGTCGTAGATAGAGTTCTGATTTCAATTCGTGCAAGGGGAACATTTATCCAGCCATCGGTGAGCGATGGTTGTACCATCAGTCACGATCCTGAGCATGACAGAACATTGCGTCATTGATGTACTGAGTCGTAGATAGAGTTCTGATTTCAATTCGTGCAAGGAGAATATTTATCCAACCATCAGTGAGCGATGGTTGTAACATCAGTCACGATCCTGAGCAAGACAGAACATTGCGTCATTGATGTATTGAGTCGTAGATAGAGTTTGGATTTCAATTCGTGCAAGGAGAATATTTATCCAACCATCAGTGAGCGATGGTTGTACCATCAGTCACGATCCTGAGCAGGACAGAACATTGCGTCATTGATGTACTGAGTCGTAGATAGAGTTCTGATTTCAATTCGTGCAAAGGAGAATATTTATCCAACCATCAGTGAGCGATGGTTGTACCATCAGTCACGATCCTGAGCAGGACAGAACATTGCGTCATTGATGTACTGAGTCGTAGATAGAGTTCTGATTTCAATTCGTGCAAAGGAGAATATTTATCCAACCATCAGTGAGCGATGGTTGTACCACCAGTCACGATCCTGGGCATGACAGAAGATTGCGTGATTGATGAATTGAGTCGTAGATAGAGTTCTGATTTTAATTCGTGCAAGGAGAATATTTATCCAACCATCAGTGAGCGATGGTTGTACCACCAGTCACGATCCTGAGCAAGACAGAACATTGCGTGATTGATGTATTGAGTCGTAGATAGAGTTTGGATTTCAATTCGTGCAAGGAGAATATTTATCCAACCATCAGTGAGCGATGGTTGTACCATCAGTCACGATCCTGAGCAGGACAGAACATTGCGTCATTGATGTACTGAGTCGTAGATAGAGTTCTGATTTCAATTCGTGCAAAGGAGAATATTTATCCAACCATCAGTGAGCGATGGTTGTACCATCAGTCACGATCCTGAGCAGGACAGAACATTGCGTCATTGATGTACTGAGTCGTAGATAGAGTTCTGATTTCAATTCGCGCAAAGGAGAATATTTATCCAACCATCAGTGAGCGATGGTTGTACCACCAGTCACGATCCTGGGCATGACAGAAGATTGCGTGATTGATGAATTGAGTCGTAGATAGAGTTCTGATTTTAATTCGTGCAAGGAGAATATTTATCCAACCATCAGTGAGCGATGGTTGTACCACCAGTCACGATCTTGGGCATGACAGAATATTGCGTGATTGATGTATTGAGTCGTAGATAGAGTTCTGATTTTAATTCGTGTAAGGAGAATATTTATCCAGCCATCAATGAGCGATAGTTGTACCACCAGTCACGATCCTGAGCATGACAGAACATTGCGTCATTGATGTATTGAGTCGTAGATAGAGTTCTGATTTTAATTCGTGTAAGGAGAATATTTATCCAGCCATCAATGAGCGATAGTTGTACCACCAGTCACGATCCTGAGCATGACAGAACATTGCGTCATTGATGTATTGAGTCGTACGGACCCACTGGTGCGTGTGACATGAATGCATTCATGTTGTCATAGCTTATTGGCTACAACAATCGGGAGAGGTAACTTATGTCAAACTGATAACTGATGTCATTCTTCATCTGATCTCTGTCAGTTTTCAAACGATAAGGGATATTACTATGCAACTTTATTGTTAAACTGGTAAACTTTAATATCAAAGTAATAATAAATAACTGCACATTAGTAATTCAGAATTTACTCTACCAACAAAGTTAAAATCTGTATATTCTGTTTATATGTCAATTTTGCACGCAATTATATTGTTATTCAAAAAGGTGGCGACAAAAATATTGTCCTAAATTGCTTGTAAATTTGCACGGAATGACGATAACACATGGGGGTGGTGACTTCTGAGGACGTAGTAATAAATACTCGAATTGCAAAGTTTACTTATAAGTTCAATTTAATTATGAAAACTTACAAGCACCACTTTTAGATGGTAAAGGAAATGTATGTAATGCCACGTTGCTGCCATTTAGAATACAAGAACTAAAAACGTATATCTTATAGGTGGGCCTAAAATATCCAATGTTCTCTGGAATTATGCCTACGATGTTTTACTTTATAAAACATTAAGATTTTACTTCCCTTCGCAATGTGTAGACTCACAACCCGGGTGTCGGCGTCTTGGCTCGAGACATTGGCGCTGTAGTCTAAGAAAGGTTATTTCTATTCGGTGGTTACTAGAAGATGAGTAGAAGTTATGAAACTGGTAGCCATCTCCTCAAATAATATGTGCCCAGTGAGCCATGAGACACTTGAAACACGTGAACTTGCCTAAAACAAATTCGCGACGGTATTAGCCATTTAATGATACAAATTACTTATTACAACGTGCTCGCCAGAAGGACGACGCCACCACTTTTATCTATTTCAATCAAGCAAATAAAAGATCTTCAGCGGTAAGTTACTTTACTATTTACAACTTTACTTTATGTTACATTCATGTTTATATGTTTGGGCATCAAAGGGCTAATTTAATAATACGAAAAGATAAATTTTACTTACGGACAAAGCGCGCGAGGTCTGCTCGGTCACATAGTTGGGCTGCTACAAAGGGTTAGAAGAAAATATTCATACGCGTGCCAAATAGGTAGTTACTCCGCCGATACTTCAGTTCCGGAACATTGGATAAAAATAATATTAAATTATACTGGCTGACTAGGTTGTGAAATTTACATTATATGAAATTTAATTAACCAATTAACGGTACAAATTCAAAACAAATACACCCACCAACAACCAATAGATACACTGCTACTGGAGCTTTATTAATATAAAATTAAATTTACTGATGTAAAATTGCACTTCATTCATATCTTTCACATATGACTCAAATCTAATACTATAACTTGATACTATTTCCAGTCTACACATAAATTATAGTTCTATCAGACTCAAGAGACATGTATTAAGTGAGCTGTAGTAAGTGCTAAATTTCAAAGAGAGATCAGTGTAGATATTAAGGCCAAAGTATGAAAACTCATCCCATTTGCTATCTATCTTGTGGTCCAATCTTTCGAAAATAGAGAAGTTCATCATGTCGGTTGCTTTACTGAGCCTCCCCCCACACAAATAAAACCAGTTGGCAATGCCTGGCAGTCATGATATGGACAATCTCGTATGTGATCCCCTGTACAAAGTGTACTCCGTTGTTTTACAGCCTCTTCTCTTGGGAAATTTCCTCATTGGTAATGCTGTAGCCTTATACTAGAAGTAGTAATATAGCACTGACAAAACTAATAGTGCAGATTCTGTCAGTAGGCTTATTGATAGGAATTATTTGTTTTATATGGAAGATTACCATCTCCTCTCCATCTATTCTGTATACATACTTTGAGGATGAATATTTTATTTTCACTTTTTTACCCTGGGTCAGATTTCATATGGGCTATATTTCCTCATCGAATCATCAGAAGATGTTCCTACCGTTTTCGTCTTCACAGAGGGTGTACTAAATGGATGGGAATGTAATACTCTCTAATGGAACTTATTTCACCATGAAGAATACACGCCAAGCTGCATACCATATACTTACTTGTATATGATACTTACCATGTACTTATCATATAATATGATTGAGTCCTATAAAACTTTCCAAACGTAAGTAAGCGTAAATCAGGTACATATTATTGTTGTGTTCATGGTTAAGATAATCAGAATTTAACCTGGCTCGTATATCATGTTTTGCACATGTAGGGGCACTTCCGATTCTAATTAATTATCTAGTGTTTCCAACCCCACAGCCGGATTTACCTTGCTGCCCCGATAAGGAAGTATAAATTCATAGGTCTCGGAAACGTACTTCAATTCGCTTCTAGCCCTTCTTGTATATTTCCGGTACCATAGTTGATTTTGTCTTGTAGTCGCGATGAGGAAGATATAAATACGTAGTACTGAGAAGCTTATCTGGATCAAAATGTGTCTACTTCCGGCCGTTTGAATTCAATTACGACGCTACAGTTGTTTTGTCTTATTGTACCGATAAAAACAAACTATAATAATGTATTTATTTTTTTTTAATCTTGCGTTTACTTCTTGCTTTTGTACTTTTCTTTCCTTCTAAGATATTCCCAGTCACATAGTTGCATTAGCCTTGTTGTCCTGATAAAAAGTATTTACGTATGTACCTTTATGAAATATACTTCGGTAGGAAAATGTTTACTTCTTGCTTTTGTGATTTACTTTCTTTGCAGTTGAGTTTACCTTGTTGTCACGATGAAGAAAATATACATACATACGGAGGAGTATTTAGTATATTACGGTCTTACTCTTACGGAAACTCCAGTTCACTTTCGATATAAAGGAGGAATCCTTATTAACCTTCAATGAGCACACTGGGTTCTACAGGACCCCACATAAATTTCGTTTTCATATTTCTCAGTTTAATTTTGTTATGGTAAATGTTGGTACCCAAGTAATTTTATTTATTTATTTGGCATCACTTGGCTACAAGCCTTACTACTGGGCTGTTTAGACCTGGAAAGGTGTCACCTGAGTAATAAGCAATTGTATAGTATTGTAGTCCAGTGGACCCCTGTGTGCCATAGGTTAGGAGGTTGTCCTCATAGTCTATATTTGATTATATTGGTATATAATTTTCTTTATTAAAGAAAGACAATTTTTAATCAACAACCAATCAAAACTATTATACAAATTTATAAAATCAGTGTTTTGAATTATATAGCATATATCTTTATGGTCAACTTTTGCGTATTTTTGCAATTTTGTGTAAGACAGGTCGTAATTGCGATGGAATAAATACATAGCACTATTAGCATAGACTAATAGTCTAAGGAAACCAACACAACTTATATAAATGTGTCTTATTTATATTTATATTTTTAAGCGTGTTTTAAAATGGGATCCAATGTGTCTGTTGAAGAACAAAAATATGTGTGTGATCTTTGAAGGTCAAGTCATTCAACATTTCAAAATAATTGTTAGTTTTTTCGTTTTAAATTTCTTTTTTACTTTATTCTGGAGGAAAGTTGTATTTGCTGAGGCATTAGTCCAACGTTAGTGTTTATTTCTCTGTTTTTTCCCAAACCACTGTTAAAATACCATACCGCAATGCTAAGGAAGCCCACCAGTTCCGAGAACTTAAATGAAAACATTCGCCGCTTCCTTTAAGAAGGTTAGTTTTACAGCAGCGTTAAAATAGTATTTACAATGCATAAAGCAGCTAAGTGTGTCTTTGCTATCTGTATCACTACTGCTCAAACACAGTTCTAAAATTTAAATTGTAAACAAATGCTTTTGCCCCTTTGACGAATTTCAACTGAAGGTGTTTAGTGTCACTTAAACTTAAATTATGACACGTAATATTACCATTTTTTCCTAATTCCAAATTATTACAGGTCACGTTTAAAATCTTTCTTGTCATATAAAAATGTCTTTCAAGGAATATTTTACAAAAGGTATTATCCGAATTAGTCCAGTCATTCTCGAGATTAGTCCTTAGCAACACTTTTTATTATAAGATAAAACACTTTACTCTCAGTCCCACTATTGGTAAAAGGATATACTTTCTTAATTATTAGTTCCATTAGTAGTATAAGGAAGAAAATATATTCTAGAACAAAACAGATAAAGTTGTGGTTATTTCCAGTACTTGAAAATAAACTTTGAGCAACAGAATAAGACACAAGTATCGCGTTTATTTATACTTGTTAGCATTATAATGAGCAACTTGTGTTGTCAAAGTTTATGGACGGAGTGGGAGGTTCACCAGTACAGCTGACCAGTATCACTCCTTTCCTTTGTGAGCAGATCACAATTGGCTGTCTGTGGCTGACCACTGGTGTCAAGTCGGCGCTGTGAGTTTCATTGTGAACTTCTGTTACGTCACAGTTACGGTTCAGATAAGTCATACAACAATGTTTCAATATAGCTGGTTTAGTTTCTATTATTGTCGAGTTAAACTCACAACTCTACGTTACTGAACCGATATTAGTTTTATTTGCTCTGTACATTCCCCCTGAATTAGTCTTTTAAATCGGTTTTCTCCAGAAAAACTAACGTAGCTATCAGATTACTTAATGTGTTAAAGAGTTTCACGAACAACTCCCCTAACGTCGTTGATGGAGTGTTTCTCCTGTCGTTTGTGCAGAATAGCCATTAAAATTAAGTTGTATTCGAACAGTAGAAACCATTTTTGGCTGCCAAGTTTCAAGAAAGAATTTTTTAGATTTAAAATATTTTTACAATAGCTCGAATTTTAAATGTATATATTAGATGTAACACAGCTTTTTGAAAGTGGGTTAGGCCAAAAATACCAACACCAGTTCATACTTACCTAACAATAACTTATCTTATCTAAATTCGTTATTCACCTTGATTAACCATTTCAATATGGTAGCCGTTTGAACTTTAAAAACTTCACAATTCTATTATTGACGGGGCTAGATAAAAATCAATATTAAATTTCACCAACAAAATTCACTCTCGATTCAAGAAAAACTAGAGGTGCTCTTAAACAACTAAACTGTCTCTCGTGTCTGTAAGACTGTCACAGTTTCTTACAAAGACAACATTAGATTTCAAAGGGATGATAAGGTTGTAGTAATTGCTCGTTGCTACCCCACCAGTATTTGTTTAAAAGCATTTATTTACATTGTCCTTAAAATATGTAATCAAATTTCACCACTTTTGGAGTTTAATATATTTAACTACTTTCAAAATTGTAAATATTCTTCTGTATTTATTACACAGTTTCTTCCTCATTATATCCGTATTCTATTGGTATTTACTCCACATATTTTCGCCGTCACAGTATTAATATCTGTCTTTCTACAAGAAGTGAAATTAGACTATTCACTTTGAAATTCTCATATATATTCGTGTTTCTTTCTAAAATCGGTGAGAGAAAGAAGTGTGGAAGGAAAATAATGATACAAGGACAAAGAGTGAGAAATAGGAGAAGGGTAAAGGGGGAGAGGGAGGAGAAAGAGAGAGGGGGAGGGGTGGGAATGGGAGTGGTGAGGGGGAAGGAAGGGAGGAAGAGAGATAGAGAGGGGAGAAGGAGATAAGGAGGAAGAGGGAAAATCTTCACTTTGTCTTTCATCTTTGATCGCAAAAAATTCTTAAACCCCGCAAAGTCGTTCATTACTTTCGGCAATTGTTGTGTTTCACAATATTTATATTCAGATTAGGTTTCGCGAAATTTGACTCTAGAACCTTAGCTTTTATTATTTATACACTGATAATCTGTGTTCTTAGTGGCGCGATAAACCCTTATACAACTGTAACTGTTTTACATTAATCATGCACATTCAGATCTTACAAACATGCACAAAGACGAACACAAGTACCATTACATGTTTTAACAATTGTTTTGTTATTTTAAGAAAAACCCTCTAGAAAACTTGAATACATGTAATACTATTGTTTTTTCACATTTTATTATTAATTTATCGGCTTTTATTAATGCCTAAAACATTGTTGTATCGCTGGATTATAACGGATACGCTAGAGCAGTAATTCTTCCAAACAACAAAACAATGACGTTCATCAATCATTCTCTAAGTTCATTGTTTCATGTGTGTTGACATGTTTGTGTCGACACCGAGTTTTCACCCTTGTCTTGCCTCAGGGCGTATCATCTACTCGGCCATTGTTGGGTGATACGACGTGAAATAATTCACACTTCTAATATCTTTTACCACTAAGTGATCAGAGCGTATCTAAAAACTCACAAAAAGTTTATTTTTATTATTCATAAGTTATAAATTAACAGAAATTTTGTTCTAATCTCTATTCAAAATATATTTTATAAGCATATGTAACATGTCAAAAATTCTTCTGCCACATCGCAATGCCTACTGTATATATGCCTAAAATGTAGCTGGTTAGGCACATTTTAAGAGGGCTTTAAGTCTATACTGAAAGAGAATAGAAATAAAAAAAGCAGAATATTTAATCTAATAAATTTTCTATGTATCTTTTGAAAGAACAAACATCCAAATTCCTTATTTACCTCTGGTTATTTGTGTAAATTCTCTCTCTTACAATTATTATAATTATCCTTATCATATTATTTCATCTTATTCAATTTCCCTAATTATGCTAAAACTAATCATCCAGGAATTTTATACGTCATTTTGTAAGAAACTAAGTCGTTTAAAATTTACCAAGGAACTATTTTCATCAAATAAACCGTGCAGACCAATTTATTACAAAACCACGCAACAAAAATAAATGCTTTAATGAAAAAGTTAAAGAATAAAATGTTAAACCCATAAATATACATATCACAACACAGTACGTTAGAGCGTTAAAAAATCAGTAAAAAGATTTTTAAGCAATTTTTATAAATTTAATAGTAGAGAAAAATCTTGAAACAATTTTGAATATCTAATTTTTACCTTTACACATCACATTTTCAAATTTAAATGTAGGTACCTAGTGTAAAATATTAAACCAAGTAACACATATTTTAAAAGAATTAAAAATTCCTTTCCTTTACTTCCTTTGAAGTCTTTGTGAAGCAAACCTACCCTAGTCACTAATTAAATACTATTCACAGGGTTCAGTCAGAGAGAGAATCGGGTGGAGGAGATCAATTGAATCTGATGAGGGACCTCCAGAGTTGTCTTTATCACAGACATCGGTTTCTTGGTACAACCAGACTGGGTTTATCAATGTCTCATGGACTTTGCTAACAAAGTTAATAACTAATGCTAACCACTTCAGAGGAATAAAATTATTGTTTCGTTCCCTTCTTTGTTCTGCTCCTTAGTCCAACATTTTTATTTAATGTCCATTGCGTAGGTCTGCGTTACACGATCTCTATGTAATTGCATGTAAACATTTGGAATGTGAACAGTTCAAAACTCAAGAAACACACAAAATAACATTCTTAAATTATGCTCAAATCGTAAGTACATGATTGCTTCGTTTCAGTTTGCTATTGACGATTGATCATTTGAAAGGATGATGAAGCCAATATATTTCACCGCAAGGAGAAATTCTCAATAGCGACCTTATGAAGCTTTATAGACAAAATTAGCAGATTAACCAGTAAGACGACCTTCTGTTGAGTTAGGATACTACCCACAAGAAAGAAACTTAAAAACTTTAACAATCAAGCAAACCTGAACCAATGAAATTCGTACACACATCATTTACCAAAACGTAAGATGGAGTCGCCTGCCCCCTTCCTACCCCTTCCTGTTATCTTTGCTCTAGATGACGCGCTTAGTACCACAGGAAATGCGGCCAATTAGTTTCTCCCCAGTATATCAACTTCCCTGATGCGTGCGATATGTAAAATATCACACATGCCCTTGGTGTTCAGTCAGAGAGAATCGGGTGGAGCGGATCAATTGAATCTGATGAGGGACCATATCGCTTGGGTTCATGCTTATCAGTCTGGACCTCTTACTGTTGGTTCACCATCCAGGTATCGCTTGTTTTTTTGACGCACAACATAAAAATATAAAATGAAAAATTGTGTTATCATCATGAGTTGTATTGTTGCTCCAAATGCTCTTTTAACTCAGAATATTATACTGTTAAATTTCTTTAAGTTTGTGACAATTTATTCGACGAACTTTTTAGTTTCAACATATTTAGTCTTATGTATTATGGTAGTTTGGTCATCCGAGGAAAGTGGAATATCCTAAACATGGAAACGTAGTATTCTATTTCTAAACTTACACGGGTAGGTTACTTAAATAGGGAAGAAATATAAATTTTAACTGAATAATATAAATATAACATAAACCAGGTTGTTACAAATATATTGAAATTTTCTTTATTGTATACATTTAATGTATTGTAACGATCAAAAAACTAAAATGTGTTATGCAATAAGAAAATAACTACACGCTATTTCATATTCATTCATCTGACAAATAGTAAAGGTAGTGATGGGTACCATCGACTTAGCGAGGAGGAGTTATGTACTGGGAAGTAAGGTGAAGTTATATGGTGAAGATGTGAAGTGCTTAATAGGTGAGGTGAAGTTATGTGCTGGAGAGGTGAAGTGAAGTTATGTGTTGAAGAGGTGAGGTGAAGTTATGTGCTGGAAAGGTGAGGCGAAGTTATGTGCTGGAAAGGTGAGGGGAAGTTATGTGCTAGGGAGGTGAGGAGAAGTTATGTACTGGGAAGTGAGGTGAAGTTATATGGTGCAGATGTGAAGTGCTGAAGAGGTGAGGTGAAGTTATGTGCTGGAGAGGTGAAGTGGAGTTATGTGTTGAAGAGATGAGGAGAAGTTATGTGCTGGAGAGGAGAGGTGAAGTTATGTGCTGGAGAGGTGAGGTGAAGTTATGTGCTGGAGAGGTGAGGCGAAGTTATGTGCTAGGGAGGTGAGGAGAAGTTATGTACTAGGAAGTGAGGTGAAGTTATATGGTGGAGATGTGAAGTGCTGAAGAGGTGAGGTGAAGTTATGTGCTGGAGAGGTGAAGTGAAGTTATGTGT